>NC_080027.1:11113874-11424635 GCF_030020395.1 Manis pentadactyla | reverse complement strand
CTGTGTTGTGTGTGCATGTGTGCTCTATGCTCTCAGTGTAGGAGTGAGGAGCTCTGGCTAGAATCTCTCTAAAATCAGAAGGTCACAGATCTGAGCTGGCCAGGCCTCAACAGGCACCCACCCAGCCCTTCCATGCATGGATGAGGAGCTGAGGCCCAGAGAGAGAAGGCTGGGTGTGAGGTGGTCCGTAGTCCCAGCTCCTGGCAGGCTTCTCTCTCTGTCTGGAACATCTGTGGCTGCTGAGACTTACTCCCCAGGGGCCCCAGATTGCTGTCTACTCTCAGTTTTTTGCTGTGGGCCTGATTGACTCAGGGCCCAGGCTGCAGAGCTCCAGGACAGTAGAAGGAGGGCAAGTTCAGGTGCAGAACTGAGGAGGGGCAGGGCTGACCCCCTACTGAGTGATGCCTGGACCTGCAGGTGTGAAGGTGCTGTTCCGTGTGGGGCTGACGCTGGTGCGCCTGGCACTGGGCACCACAGAGCAGCGCCTGGCCTGTCCGGGGCTCCTGGAGACACTTGGCGCCCTTCGAGCCATCCCCCCTACCCAGCTGCAGGAGGAGGTGTTCATGTCCCAGGTGGGTGCCCCCTGCCCACCCTCCACAGTAGCCCAGTTCCTGCCACCAAGTTTGGGAAGCTGAGTCCCAAGGTGGGAAGTCAGAGTGAGAACTGGGGCTCAGTTCCTATCCTCTGAGTAGCAAAGAATGTGAAAACCCCAGGCCTCACGTGGCTTTCCGTGGCTCCCTTAGCAAAGTAGTCTGTCAGCCCCTCAGCCCTCAGCCACTTCCTGGGGCGGTGTGCTGCCCGCCCCGTGGGGACCTCATCGTTTCCTGCCCTCCCCCATCCAGGCAGGCTCAGTACTAAGTGTTCCCCACAGGTGCACAGCGTGGCCCTGTCCGAGCAGGACCTGCGACGGGAGATCAGGGCGCAGCTGGCCCGGCTGCCGGAGTCGGGGTCTGGGCCACCCCCGAGGCCACAGGTCCGCCTGCCCGGGGCCCAGGCCATCTTTGAAGCCCAGCAGCTGGCAGGGGCACGGGGAGACACCAGGCCTGAGGTGCCCCGCATTGTGGTGCAGCCCCCGGAGGAGCCCAGGCCGCCACGGCGCAAGCCCCAGACCCGAGGCAAGACTTTCCATGGACTCCTGACCCGGTCCAGGGGGCCCCCCATTGAGGGCCCCCCCAGGTCACATCGAGGCTCCACCTCCTTCTTGGACACCCGATTCTGAAGGTCCTACTTCTGAGGGTATCATGGACTCGGTCACCTGTACAGCTGATGCCCACCTCACCAGTCAGCACGGCACTTTAGAGCTGGGATTTGGTGACTCAGCTCCCTTCCCACAGACTGTGTCAGGCTCAAGGATGAAGGAAGGTCACAGGGTGGGCTTTTGAGGGTCCAGGCCCCCCATCTGCCCATGGAGCAGTCCTGGTGCCTGGGCTCTTGCGAGCCTGGAAGCTGGCGCTGAAGGAGTGTGGGGGCAAGGGCAGCTGGCTAGGCTAGGGTACCCCAGGGGGCTCCTGTTGAGGCCTGGAATAAAATCTGACAGAGGCTTGGATGGAGTTAGAGTGAACGCCACCCATCCCAGCCTGGACGGGCTGCCCCTTCCCCTCCCACGCTCACCTCCCTCCAGTTCTGCCTCTCCTGGTCCAGCCCTGGACGCACCAAGGCCGCCCATTGGCTGCTGGAAGGTGTTTACCAGCAACAGGAGCCAATGGTAAGCTGCCTTGCCCAGCCTCCTGGGGGCAGGTAAGGCTCCTGCACCTGTGGGAGGAGAACACCCCAAGTGGATTCTAGGCCCAGAAGTGGGGCTCTATCCCCTATGCTGCCCCTCCCCTTGGTTCAAGACCCCTTGGGGATAAGGGGACTCTAACCCAAGTCTGTCCCCCACCCATGGTCCTGGTCCCATCCTCAGAGAGAGCTAGGCGAGAACAAAGGCCTAGTGTGCCAGAACAAAGGAGAAAGGTCCCGCCGGCCCTTGCCCCCTCTCGAAGCCTCCGCTGCACCCCCTCGGGACTGCCACCATGGAAACCCCCTCCTACACTCACTAATTGCTCCTGTGGGTGCCTGGGGTGCCTGGGACATGAGCCATCACCAGGACAACAGGGCTGGTTCCAATGCAGGCTTGTGTCCCTCCAGTGCCCGTTCCAGGGTGCCCCACCACCCTGCCTCCCTGGGCGCCCTTCCCCCCCAGGTTGGAAGGTGCAGGATAGGGGCAGCGCAGGGCTCAGGAGCACTGGGAGAAAGTGTCTGGAGTCCCACTTAAATGGTGGAGGACTCAAGCTGCCTGTCCCAGGGGCTGTGCTGGAACACAGGTGTGGCCACTGGTCAGAATGTTCTAGAGACAGGGCCACAGGCTGAGGAAATGCCCTCACTCTGCATACGGTCACATGGTGCTTACTGTGTGCGGGCCAGGCCCTGGGTCCAGGGCAGACCTTCCTACCCTCAAGGAACCTGGAGGAGGGATTCACAGGAGATCCAGAACCAGACCTGCAGTTTCCTGGGGGAAACAGAGGCCCAGGGGGACAGGGAACTTGGCCAAGGCCTCGCTTCCCAGGACAGATCCAAGGGTTACCCCTGCCCCCCACTATGGGCACCCCTCGTGGGGTGCTCTCCCTCCTGCTCCCACCCACTGCCCCTGCTCCTCCGAGTGTGGGGCGGCAGCTGGGTCCCTGAAGTTAAGGAGAGCTTCCGACGCTTCTCTCCGCCCGGACCTGGGATGCCTGCAGCTCAGCGACAGCCCCCTCACTGCAGCTCACAGGACGCTTCCTCAGACCCCTCCGCCCACACCCCCTCAGAGGGTGGCACAGAGAGCCTCCTGAGAGGAATGGGGAATGGAGGTCCCCAAGGCAGAGTACCAGCCCAAGATTGCAGGGCGGGGTGGAGCCAGCCAGAGGGCTGGTCTCTGCCTCCTAGATGATGCCTTAGCTCTGGAATTGGGCATCTAATGGAATCTCAGGCACTGTAGCAGATGGGGGGGGCTTGCCCCAGGAATCCACCCATAAACGCCCTGCCCTCCATGGGCTCAGCTCTGTTCCCGTAGTGGGGGAGCAGAAAAGCAGCAGCCTCAGCCCGAGGGCTAAGGATCCTTCATGAGGCTGGAAGGGGGGCCACAGTGGCAGAGGGTCCCCCTGGATGCAGACCCTAGAGGCAGGTGGTCTCCTGCAGGGCCCCTCCGGCTGAAACTGAGTCATTACCTTTTCTACTCAGGGAAGCATTTCCTGGGCAGGTGCCATTATCAACCATCTCTTTGGGGAGCCTGAGGTGAGGGGTCAGCTCCTTCCTCATGCAGACACTTCTGCACGCGCTGTCCACACAAGGCAGTGCCTCCCTGCCTCCCCCGGCGCTCTTCCCCGCAGTTGGAAGGTGCAGGGTGGGGGCAGGGCCAGCCCCTACAGCACCTGTGGCTGGTCTGGAAAAGATGCCTCCCTTCCTGGCACATGCAGCTCAGCCTGGCAGAGGGGAAAGTGACTACTCAGAGGGGTATTTTTGTGCAGTGAGCAGCCTGTACAACGGCATTCAGTGAACCTGGCAGCCCCAGCTCCCTGCAAACCTGTCTCAAAAGGGGCTCAGAGAAGGCAAGCTGTGCATCTGAGAGCACTCAGCCTGTGGGGACCAAGGCTGGGATGGCACCTCGCAATGTCTGTCAGCCTAGGTTAGCCCCAAAGACAGGAGTGTGGACAGGCAAAGAAGTGGAAGGGCAAATGGATCCTCGCCTTGGTCTTGGGCAGGGGGGAGGCATGATCTCCATCTTGCACAACCAGCAGCCCAGAGGTCCCCCCAGCCCCATGCTGTCTGTCCAGAGGTCAGACTTGGATTAAGTCCCTGAGTGGGAAAAGCCCTTTCACTGTCTCTCAGCCTCAGTTTCCTCCTACAGACAATGGGATAATAGTAGCTCAGACCCCAGAACCGAGAGCCCTCTACAAGTCTCATTATTATAATGATTGTAAAGCCAATTGGGCGGCAGCCTCTACCCAACCCTTACCTGGCTTAGTTCAGCCTCAGGTGACCTCCAGGCTCTAGTGGCAGGGACAGAATAGAACTGCCCTGCTAGTCTGCATGCCCCGAATCCCAGGGCCCTGGGCCTGTGCTGCGGTTTCCCAACCCCGATTTTCCTCCCTGCATCCACAAGGCAAATGCCATCACAGCCGGTACCCAGCCAGGGTGGTCTGGGAGGGGGCACAGAGGACGCTGCTCCCTGTGCACATAGGCACATGCTCTGGCAGAGGAAAGAGCCCAGCTTCCTCTCTCGCCGCTGTGTGACCTTGGGCAAGTCACACCACCTCTCTGAGCCTCACTGTTCTCATCGGTAAAAGGCAGAGAATCACAACTGCTATTGCTCAGGGGTAAGTGAGATGCAGCACACACAGCCTTCCGCACAGTGCCTGGGGTAAGATCAAGAAACGCTTGCTGATCTTGACAGAGCTACTGAGTGCTTGCCTTTTGCTGGGGTCCCCGGTCCAGCCAAGCCTGGGTGGAAGGATGCTTTGTAATCCCCATTCAAAGCCCGAAACACTGAGTCTGCAGAGGCTGCATAGCTTGTGTTAAAAACAAAACAGGCCCAAATGGAGTTGCTTCTGCTAAGTTCCATGTCACCAACCTGACACTTACTTAGTTTCAGCTCTCCCAGAAATGGAATCTTAAACCAGTCGATCAAGAATCGTGTGATCAGCTGGTCATCTGCCTGATAGACCCCTGCCATCCCTTAAAGGAAAGTGACCTCCCAGTGACCACCCCACTTTTTTGCCTAGTAAAACTTCCTTGTTCCTGCTGCCTAATGCCTGTAAACATCTTCCATTCTGTACAGCTCAGCTCCTTTCTGCTGGATTAGATGTTGCTGGAGTTGTGAATTGTTGAATAAAGCCAGTAAGATCTTTAAAATTTATTCAGTTTAATTTTGTTTTTTAATACTTACGTGTCAACGGTCATGCTCTTTGATGTCATCTGTGCCCCACCCCTGTTCCCACCAGTAGCAACCCATGCAGCAAGAGAATCAACTTTCTCAGGTGGCACCAGGCACCCGGGCCAGCTGTGGGGGTGGCCGTGTCTGGACCGGGAGCTGGGAGAGCCCAGAGGAGCCATGCCTGCACAGGTTGTGTAGGGAATGTAGGCTGGCCTGGGAGACCCTGGGTGAATCCCTCTTCTCTCCTGAGTCCCTCCAGTGGCCGGTGGGAGTGTGAGTCCCCACAGGCTGCTCTATATGCAGTGGTAGAGAGCATACTGGAGCTGCCACCTCTGTCCCCACAGGGCCGAGGGCCCCTCGGTACTTTCCCCCAGCCTGGGGGGCTCTTGGAGACAGCTGGGGGTCTCCACCTCCAAGACAGGCAGGGAGAATGTCTGAGTTTGCGCGTGTGAGGCAGAGGAACTGTGATGAGCCTACATGTGCCAGGCGCAAGGCCCCGGCTAATCCCCGCCACTCCTTGGGGGGTGGGACCCAGTCCCACCTTAAGCAGATAGAAAGTGAAGTTCAGACCAGAAAGGGGAAGGGCCCAGGTGCCACAGCCAGAGTTAGGATTGGATCCCACCTGGTGTGACACTCAAGGAGAGGGTGTGAGTCTCTGGGTGTGTTTCTCCGGGTGAGTTTGTGTCTGTGAGCCAGATCTCTTGGGTGTGCTTCTGTGGGTGTTTGGCTGGGTGCACCTGGGTGTAAAGATGTGTGTCTTGGGGAGATTGTGTGTGTAACTGCGGGCATCCAGGTGGCCTGGGTGTTGACAGGCAGGGCAGATCCTGCAGATGCCCCCTTCACCTGCTCAGATCTGCTGGAATTCCCAGCCTGGCCACCCCCTTCCCTCTCTGACCCCTGCAGGGCACAGAGTATCCCAGGGACCTGGGACTGCCCTTGTGGGGGCATCTTACTGAGTGCCCTACCGGGAGAGGGAGGAAGGGCCTGCGCAGGTGTCAGGGACCCCCACCCAAGAGGGCCTTTCTGGGAGCGTGTGCCGCGGTGCAGAGCGCTCGTGGCTGGGACAGGCAGCCTTGGGGCGGACGTGCTGGGGGCTCAGGACTCCACCCAAGGACTCCGGACTGCGGGCCCCAGCGCTCTCCCGGCCACCCCACCCCCGGGGGCCAAGGGCGGGCCCTAGTACCAGTCTCTGCCGGCCCGGCCCTCCCTCCGCCTCCCTCTCCTCTTTCCATCTCTCTCCGCCCGTATCCCTGTCCTCTGCTTCCCCGCGGCCTGTGTGTGTGACCCTGAGGATCCCTGCCCACTGGTACCTGGCCCTCTGTTCTTGGTCTGTGTCTCTGAGGATCTCCGCTGTCCCTCTGGTCCTCCCAGGCCCCCCACACCCTGCCTCTTGCCAGGGGAGGCCCCCTCACGCACACCGCACCCCCGATTTGGGGAGAGGTCGCAGGTGTTTGGACGGGAGGAGTGGGCGGTCCTGACAGCGCTTGTTGGGTGCTGGGTGCCAGGCCTGCCCCCTCACCCGCGCCGCCCCCGCCCGGCACTGGGCATGCCCCGGGCGCTTCTATATATAAAGCGGCGCCGCCCAAGCCCAGCAGTGCCGCTGCCGCTGCCGCCGCGCCCCTGGCCATCCGCGTTGCCCGCCGAGCCCCGCCGAGCCGCTGCCGCCTGCCAGGTACCCCGGCTCCTGCCCGCCCCGGGGAGAGCCAGGGAGGGGGGCTGCGGGGCAGGGGCCGCGGGCACAGGGACCTTAAGCGCCCGCGCCCCCCGGTGGGACCCGCAACAGTATCTGCCCCAGACATACACTCATGTGGGGACCCGCCGCGCCCCTCGCTGGAAGGGCTGAGTGCCAGGACCCCCAGCATTATTCAGTGCAACCAGCCTGGGATGTGTGAGTGCGGGGGTGCAGGACCCGTGGGTGTCCCTGAGGCAGAAATCCCTCAGCCCCCTTGGGGTGGGGGTGGGGCAGTCTTGGATACGTCCTGGAGATGACAGGACAGAGGCGCAGTGGTAGCCACCCTCTGCCTCCAAAGTCTTAGGGGCTGCGTGGTGGGGTAGAGACCAGGCTGCCCTGACTCCCTCCTTTGTGTCTCTCTGTCTCTGCCATCAGACTCTCAGCCTCTCCACCTGTAGGATGGTGAGTCTCCTCTGGTCCCTCCCCCAAAAGGCCCATGCCCCTGGCCCGAAGGAGGGCCCAGAGGGTGGTGGCCAGAGCACAGAAACCTAACCCCAGGGGCTGCCCGGGGCAGACAGCCCAAACCCACAACCAGCCGCACGTGCACTCCTTGACACCCCACTCTGCGTGCCGGGCACTCCATTTCTTCTCTATCAGCCCTGGGAGGTGGACACTTTTGGTACCCTTTGGCATTCATTCATTCTGTAACATTTATCGAGCACCAACTGTGTGCCCCAGCACCTTTCTAGGTTTAGGAACATAGCAGTGGCCCCACAGTCTGGGCTCTCAGGGAACTCACCTGCTAAGAGAGGGCGCTCAGAGTTTGGCACTGGGGAGCTGGGATTCAAGCCCGGGTCTGAGGTCAAGACCTCTGCCCTTCTGACCACAGCACACTATCTCCCCATGACCAAGGGGATTCTCTTAATCCAAGCCTCATCAGCACCCTGGGGTGGGACAGGGCAGGCACCAGGGACCCACAAGGCCCTAAGTGACCTCACAACTTGTCTAAGGTGGCACAGCCTGGCCCCCGGAGGACTGGCCCACCTGTGTTCACTCTGAGCCTCTGAGCAGTCCCATGCGGGAGTCAGCCAGCCCCAGAGAGGGGCAAGGGTATAAGATTTCATCCAAAAAAAGCATTCTCATGACTCAGAACATCTGAAAAGGGCACCAGCCTTTTCACTACCAATGCCTACTACAGAGGTGGGCGCACAGTAGGTCCTCAAGGCCTACTTGGGGATGCCAATGGAGCAGTTTCACCTACATACTCGGGTCTCACCAGAACTCTATGATGGCAGATGGGTCCCCCAGGCCAGAGAGGAATGAGCAGCTCGAGAGTGATTGCTATTCATTCCTTCATTTATTCTTCACTCAATGAGTACCTACTGTGCAGCTACAGACTGACAAGCACCATTTTAGGCGGCGGGGCTGCTTCAATGAATAAAACAAAAACTTCTGTGCCTATGAACCAAGCTAGGGGAGACTCTGGCGTGGCATTGGTGGGTGACAGTGATCCAGCCAGCAGCACGTGGCTCTCTGCCTTCATCCGCTGGGGCCCCGCATATACAGTTTACAAAACACCCCCACCTGCATGTTCCTGATGACAGGGTGACAGCCTTCATCCCCCAAGCCAACCCCATCCTCTCCTGGTTCCTGGGGCAGTGTCTGCCCAGAACATAATCCAAGGTTAGGAGGGTCGGGGGCTTGTTCCCCTTGACTGACTTGATGTGCCCCTTGCCCACCCTGCCCAAGACCCGCCACTTCTGCCCCCTCAGCTCTCCCTGGATCCGCTGGGTCCCGAGTGGGGCTGTCCCCTTGGCTCCAAGGACCTGGAGGAAGAAGAGGGCCCGTGGGGAGGGGGCCCTGGCCTGCCGCCCCCAGGCTGCTTCCCTGGCTCCTGGCGCCATGATGTGGGCCTGGACTGCAAGGGCTCCCCCGAGGGGGCAGAGGCCCGGGCCTGGACTGTCTACTACTACAGCCTCCTGCAGAGCTGTCTGCAGCAAGCTGGCCTTCCGGAGACCCAGGACCGCAGCCAGGTGCCCCGCACAGGTGCCCAAGGGCTCCGTGGAGGGAGGCACCCCTAGGGGAGGGAGGCACTCTCAGCCCAGCCTGCTTTCCATCCCTATCAAGGTTGGCCCCTTCCCCTGGGCTCTGGCCTGGTCCAAAGCCAGGGAGGCAAGGCCAGTCAACTTTGGGCAGGCAGGCATTGTTTCAAAGGGTAACTAGCCACCAGTAAAGTCAGAAATCAAGGCTTTCCTCTGGCTCCCAGAAGACCAGGAAGATCTGGAGCCAAAGCTTCTACAGAAGTGTCTTGGGGGCTGCTGCGGAGACAGCGAGCAGTTGGGGACCGAGACTCCTGCCCTGCTTTATCTGTTTCATGTATCAGATAGTCACAAAAGATTTTGTGTGGACAGAGCTCGCAGCTAGAAGACATGATAAATCACAGACTGGCCCCATTGTACAGGCTGGGAAATTGAGGTGCAGAGACTCCTTCCCCCAGTGCATAGGGGCCAAGGGTCACACAGAAAGTCAGCAGCAGAACTCAGGCTAGAACCCAGGTTTCTGGTCATCCAACCTCCCTGGGGTGGAGCAGCTGCAGAGAGATGGGAGCAGCCCCCCGGGGCGGGGACGGGCAGCAGCTTTGCCTTCCCTCTCTGGCTTCCTGCCTTTCACTCTTCTCATCCCATACTGGGAAGGAGCTGAGTCCCAGGGGAGGGCAGGGCTATGGCTGTGGGGAAGGGTGGGCAGAAAGACAGCAAGGGCGCCCCTGGTGAGCTCCACAATGTTCTCTTCCCCCGAGGCTGCCCTGGGGCGGAGGTGACCTTGTGCATTCTGGGATCCCCCAGCACCTTTCTGTCCCTGCTGCTGGAGGGTGGGGTCCAGAGCCCCGGTAAGTGTGTGCTCAAGTTCCCTCACCTCCTCATACAGAAAGGGCAGCCCAGCCCTGGCCCAACTACATCCCAAAATACCCGCCAACCCTGGCAACTGCCTGCATTCCACTGGACCAGCTGCCATGCTCTGAGTGGGGGCGGGTTCTGGAAGCAGCTGCCCCCCACGACCCAGGGGCCCTGACTGGAGGCGGATGGCATGGGGGCATTAAGCCTTTCCTGGCCAGCAACCCTCCTCCCTCTGCCCACAGGAAACATGCTCCTTTGCCTGTCCCCTGCTTGGCTGATGAAGGTGCCAGCACCAGGGCAGCCGGGTGAGGCAGCCCTGCTGGTCTCCAAGGCTGTGAGCTTCCACCCAGGGGGCCTGACGTTCCTGGATGACTTTATCCCCCCACGCCGGGCCACCTACTTCCTGGCGGGCCTGGGGCTAGGGCCTGGCTGGGGTCGAGAGGCGGCTGAGCTTTCTCGCGACCTGACTTGCCCCACGGGAGCCTCAGCCGAGCTGGCCCGGCTGCTGGAGGACCGGCTGCTGACGAGGCGATTGCTGGCCCAGCAGGGTGGTGGCGTGGCCGTGCCAGCTACCCTGGCTTTCACCTACAAGCCACCAGCACTGCTGCGGGGAGGGGATGCCAGCCCGGGACTACGGCTGGTGGAGCTGAGTGGCAAAGAGGGCCAGGAAACCCTGGTGAAGGAGGAAGTAGGGGCCTTTCTGCACTCCAAGGCCCTGGGTGATGCTCTGCAGGTAACAGTCTCCCACCCTCGAGGTCTGTGCAGATGCCAGCAGGATGGGACCCATGGATAGTTACCAAGTCCTGCTAAGAAGCCGTCCCCAGCTTTGAGCCCTGGTGTCACTCCATCTCTCTGTGGCAATCCCTTGCCTTCTTACCTCAGTTTATTCATTGGCTCCTAAGGTTGGAGCACCCCACCTGGCAGGTACATGGGGTGGTGAGGCAGTCCCCTTCCTTCCCTGTCACAGGTGTCTGTAAAGCTCAGTGGCTGGCGCTGGCGGGGGCGGCAGGCATTGCGTCTGCATCCACGGGCAGAACTGGGCTCAGTGGTGGACACAGTGCTGGCATTGCTGGAGAAACTGGAGGAGGAGGAGAGTGTCCTGGTGGAGGCTGTGTGCCCCCCTGCCCAGCTGCCCTTCCCAGGTGAGAGCCACCTGCGCCGTCCAGCAGTGGGACCTTGGCTTAGCTTCCTGGCTGTTCTGTGCTGGGCTCAGGCCTCATCTTCCTCCCCCAGGCAGTCCTCCACCGGGCCCTGAGCTGGCTGTGCGGATCTGTGCTGTGGTGTGTCGGACACAGGGTGACAGGCCTCTGCTGAGCAAGGTGAATGTGGCCCAGGTTCAGGTCATGACCCTGCTGCCATACCCCAGCCCAGCCCCACTGACTTGATAAGGCCCTGGGCAGAAAGAGGACAAAGTCTTTGAGGGGATCTTGGTCACCTGTGGGAGGACTCCTGCATCTGACACTTCCCCTCCCCTCCGACCTTCCCACACCCCTGCCACATCGTGAACCCTGCCTGGCATCCCATGCTGGGTACCAAGGCCTAGGGCTGAATCCTCTTCCAAGGGCTCTTGCCCACGGAATAGGCTGACCCCAGGGTCCCTGATAAATCTCCGATGGCTGGAGCCCTTCAGGAGGGGCCTCCAAGCTAGGAGCCCAAGGAAGCTTGACCTTCATGGGTACAGGGTTCTGGGCCAAGCTGGGAGAGAGCTCCCAAACTCTGCCTTCAGGGAGCTCTAGGGCTGGGGTTCACCAGAAGGCACAGGCCCCCAGGGCTGCAGAAACTAGGGGCAAGCATGCTTGGAATGCTCAGAGAGCAGACCCCCCAGCTGGGCCTGGAAGCCTGGATGGAACCCCTTTAAGGACCAGATGGGTAGTGGCAAGAGGGAGTAATCTGTGCAGTGTAAGTCAAATTGGAGGACCGGGGTTCTTAAGTGTCCAGTGAGGGGTCTGGTCTGGATCTTGGCACAGAGGGCGGTGTAAACAGGAAGGAGGTCTCCTATTGGGCCAGCCCACTGAGTTGCACGCTGCCCAGGTGGTGTGTGGTGTGGGCCGTGGGGACCGGCCTGTGCGGCACCAGAACTCCTTGCCACAGACGCTGGAGGTGGCGCTGGCCCAGTGCGGCCTGGGTGAGCCGGCGCAGGTGGCGGCCGTGCGGCGGCGCGTTAAGGCAGCGGCCGAGGCAGCGCTGGCCGCTATGCTGGCCTTGGAGGCCGGCCTGAGCGCTGAGCAGCGCGGCGGGCGCCGGGTCCGTACTGACTTCCTCGGTGAGTGTGGGCGACCAGGGCCGGGAGCAGGGGGGACGAGGCCCGAGGACGGCCCGTGCTGAGCCCGTGCCCCACGCCCGGCCCAGGCGTGGACTTCGCGTTGACGGTGGCCGGCCGCACGCTGACCCCCGTAGCCCTGGAACTGAACGGCGGCCCGTGTCTGGAGGCTTGCGGCGCGCTCGAGGGGCTGTGGGCCGCGCCGCGCCCGGGGCCGGCGGCCGAGGAGACGGCGGCCGCGCCGCTCGTGGAGACCATGCTGCGGCGCTCGGCGCGCTGCCTCATGGAGGGCAAGCAACTGCTCCTGATCGGCGCCGGCGGCATCAGCAAGAAGTTCGTGTGGGAGGCGGCGCGCGACTACGGGCTCAAGGTGGGCGGGGCCCGGGGCAGGGCCGGGCCCGAAGGCGCGGCCTGAGTGGTGGAGGCGGGGCCCGGGGGGGCCTGGCTGGGGCGGGCTGGGGGCGGGGCCAGAGCACTCGCCTGCAGTGCTAAAGACCAGACGCGAAGACCGCGCCCGCCGCTCCGCCGAGGTTGAAAGTTTAAGCTCTTTTTGACTCTAGCTGAATTCTGTCCTTGCCCGGTGTAAAAGGCCCCACAGGGAGGGCACAGAGCCCTCCAGAGAAAGGGGAGCCCGAAGTGGAGGGGCTGGAGGGGCGGGGGCGGCATTCAAGGGTAGTGCCCGAACCCTGGCCCGGCTAAGGAGCCTGGCCCTGTCCTGCAGAAAGGGCAAGCCCTTCGAGGGTGAATTCCTGCGGGCGCGAGGAGGGTGCTGGGAGCAGCTTCCAGATCCCTAATCAAGTTCCCAGAGTGGCCTCATATCACAGAATCTGGAGCCATGTAGGCAGAGTAGACATTCTTATCTCCATTACACAGATAAGGAAAGGGAAACCAAATGTCTAGGCTCTCCCTGGTCTCAGTCTACTGCAGCGGCCTCCAGTCCCCTCTCCCACAGTACAACACCCTCTTGGGAATCCGTCCCCCACTACTGCAGCCATTCCTGCGACTCTCTGCTCCCTGCCTTAAGCATTGAGTTCATCCGGAATGTCTCTCCACGCCTCACTGCACCACGTGTCACAGTGCAGGCAACCATCCTCCTCTGCCTTTCCAGGGCCTGCCTCTGTCCTGAATACCAACTGCTTTGCATTTATCTTCCCCTAGTGGGCAGTGAACTTGGGAGTGCAGGGCCCCACTGAATTCCGCCGCAGGCATCTCCCATCGCCAGAGCATGTTGGATGAATGATGGCCAAGGGCATGATGCCCAAAGGCACCAGCCCACCTGTCCTGAGCCCTAACCCTGCTGGTTTCCCTGCAAGCCCTGGCCAGAGTGCGAATGAGCCCCCCAGCCCAGTCTCTCTCTGTGCTCCTGCCCCCTCCCACCCAGATCATACCTCTTTTAGGATGTATCCTCTTCCCTCCAGGCTGGGTTAGGTGTCCCACCTCTGCACCTTCCATTTACTCAATCATCAATAAATATTTTGGGGCACCTAGCATTGGTGAACCCATCTCCCCTGAGGTCCAGGGCCACGTTCTAGGCCCCATCCTATCTCCCAGTGTCCAGCATGGGCTGACCTGGTAGTGTTGCCCTCCTTTGGTTTCTGCAGCTGCACCTGGTGGAGTCGGATCCCAATCACTTTGCATCTCAGCTGGTGCAGACCTTCATCCACTTCGATGTTACAGAGCACCGGAGGGATGAGGAGAATGCACAGGTGCTGGCAGAGCTGGTGCGGGCACGCGGCCTGCAGCTAGATGGTTGCTTCTCCTACTGGGATGATTGCCTGGTGCTCACGGCCTTGCTCTGCCAAGAGCTGGGTCTGCCTTGTAGCCCCCCTGCTGCCATGCGCCTGGCCAAGCAGAAGAGCCGCACCCAGCTGCACCTGTTGTGTCACCATGGCCCACCCTGGCCTGCGGCCTCCCTCCATGCTGTGCCCTGCTTCCCACTGGAGAGTGAGGCTGATGTGGAGAAGGCTGTCTGCCAGGTGCCCCTGCCAGGTGTCATGAAGCTGGAGTTTGGGGCAGGTGCAGTGGGAGTGCGGCTGGTGGAAGATGCACCACAGTGCCACGAGCACTTCTCCCGCATTGCCCGAGACCTGCAGGGTGAAGCCGACCATCCCGGTATTGGGTTAGGCTGGGGCAATGCCATGCTGCTGATGGAGTTTATTGAGGGCACTGAGCATGACGTGGACCTGGTGGTGTTTGGAGGGCAGCTGCTGGCTGCCTTCGTCTCTGACAATGGCCCCACTAGGCTGCCTGGCTTCACTGAGACGGCAGCCTGCATGCCCACTGGGCTGGCCCTGGAGCAGGAGGCACAGTTGGTGCAGGCAGCCTTCCGCTGTTGTCTGGGCTGTGGGCTACTGGATGGAGTCTTCAACGTGGAGCTCAAGATGACTGGGACTGGACCACGACTCATCGAGATCAACCCCCGCATGGGCGGCTTCTACCTGCGGGACTGGATCCTGGAGCTCTATGGTGTGGATCTGCTGCTGGCTGCAGCTATGGTAGCCTGTGGCCTGCGGCCCTCCTTGCCTGCCCACCCACGTGCTCGTAGCCACCTGGTGGGGGTTATGTGTCTGGTGTCCCAGCACTTGCAGGCGCTGAGTTCCACCGCCAGCCGTGAGACCCTACAGGCTCTTCATGACCGGGGCCTTCTGCGCCTCAATCTGCTGGAGGAGGCCCTGGTGCCTGGCGAGTACGAGGAGCCCTACTGCAGTGTGGCCTGTGCTGGGCCCAGCCCAGCAGAGGCCCGCCTCCGCCTGCTGGGCCTCTGCCAGGGCCTGGGCATCGATGGACCTCACTACCCTGTTGCCCACTTTCTATCCCACTTCAAATAGCACAGGGCCAGGGGGCAGGGTCCAAGTGCTGGAGGGGTGTTGTGGTGCCCTCAGCTCCCTGGTGCTCTCCCTGCCTCTCTCTCCATAGCCCTGCCCCAACCCTGGCCTGGCCCACTCCAAGGCCCCAGGTCTATCCAGAGTGGCAAGGCCATTTTGACACCAAGGCCTCCTGGGTTTGAGAGCCTCAAGAAGGTATCTGGGGCTTCGCTGGACCCTCTTGTCCTTCCAAAGGCCCCAGTTCAGCTCACAGCTGCCCCGGACACTAGGCATGGAGAAGCCACAACAGCTGCACACACATACTATGTACCCAGGGAGGATGGAGTGGGCCCACCTACAGGAGGAGAGACCCTGTCTAGCCCTTGGCCTTGGACAAATCCCATGAGACTAAATCCCTGTCCTCCTACACCCACCCCCTCATTTAACAAACTCCGGGATAGTTCTAGAGCCTGATGACAATTTTTGGCAGTGCCCCACCTGCCTCATTTGGCCTGAGCAGTAGAAGCAGGATACTTGGGGTAATCATCTCCTTTCCGAGCAGACATGACTGCCCCATTCTACAGATGAGGAAACAGGCTCAGAGAGGGAAAAAAACACTGCCTCAAGGTCATCCCACAGTGGATGGAGGGTCGCAGGACAAGATGTAAGGTCCAGGTTTCCACTTCTTACTAAGTCTTATATGCCCACTCAGCTTCTAGGCCCCACTCACCTCTTGTCCTCATTCATATGTGGCCCTGAGACATGTGAACACCCTCTTCCCATGCCCCAGGCACCTTCTCCACCAAACTACCAAACTAGCATTGGCAGAAGAGAGTCTATACTCCTTTCTTGACTCAGGGAAGGCTGCTTTAAGAACTCTGCCTTCATACAGCACAGGAGCTGTGGACAGCTCCACAAGCATCCCTTCCCAAATAAAGGCTTATAAACTAATGAAATGTCTGGAGTCTGGGAAAGGCTTGGTCTATACTTCTCAGACTCAAGATAGATTGGTGGTTGGGGGGAGTCGGGGAGGGAGACACGGCTAAGGGACACCTGAAGCATTTGGAGCCAAGAATTACCTGCCACAGTGGTCAGGCCTCTGGGTCAACCCTTGGTGGGGGCCTGCACGCCAGGAGCACCCACACTAGGATCCAAATCTGAGGATCTCCAGAGGGTGGGATTACAATCAGAGTAATCCGATTGCCACATGCAGCCAGCTAACCCTCTTCCAGCCTTCAGAACCCTGAGTTCTGTCCATCTGAGTTCCTGTCGATCCCTGTCCAGATGGAATGCACAGCCAGATAGCCTCCAACAATCAGAACCAGTCCAAGCCCTGGTCTGGCTAAATTCACCCCTACAGGGCCCCTTCTGATATAATAATCCATGCCCAAATCTAAAGTCACAGTCCAGGTTTGGTCATTATTTTAATGAATTTATTCAGCACCTATTTCATACCAGGTAGCCGAATCACTAAATGTTCTTAAATTGGTGACAGAGCAAAGAAACTCCAGCACCAGGTCCTATTTACGGGTGGATCAATGAGACCCAAACCCTTTTTGGGAGGAACCTGGCAACAAAGCCTCTCAGTGAGCTGGGCACGGAGAGCCACCCACTCAGTGCCTCAGTTGCAGGGTCCTCAAGCCAGGGGGGATCAAGGGACCGTGATCCAGCCTTCTCCCTTTCAGGCGCGAACAGAGAGAAACACTACCTGCCTCTCGCCATCCAGCCAGCCTGGCAGCACACAGCTCGAACTGGGGTGAGAGTTGTATTTATATTAACATCTGCATGTGCTCCTGACTGCCCCATCCAAATTCAAAGTCTCCCCTGAACCAAGAGGGGCACCTTCCGGGCCGCCATTGTCCGGTGCCGCCCCGGGGAACCAGTGCTGGGAAGTCTGAGGGTCCCAACGGAGAGGGTACAGCCGGATTGGGCGCCCCGGCCCTCCGGACCTACAATTCCCGAGACGCCATCTTTCTCGCACACACACACACCCACTCCCAGCCCCACCCGACCACCCAGCCACAAGCAGCCGGCCGAGCCGCCTGCTCGCAGGAGGGAAAGCCTCTTGTGTCAACTGCGAGCGCGGCAGCGGTCGCGGAGTGATGACGTAGCGCCGGGTTCCCGGGGGTCAGTCAGAGCGCGGCCGGGCACGGGCCGAGGGGCCCGCAGTGCCGGCGCTGCCATGGCGGCGGTGTTTGACCTGGACCTGGAGATGGAGGAAGGCAGTGAAGACGAGCCGGAGCCCAGTCCCTCGGTGAGTGACCCGCCTGTATACGGCTCGATCCAGGAGCCGATCCCATCACCCAGGGGTGGTCTCCTGGCCCCTCGCTGCCAAGCCCAGGCTGTCTCAGACACTGGTGCCCATTAGGCTCGGAGCCCCCACCCTCGCCCAGACCTGTTTTCCAGGACCCCGGCCTTTCCTCTGATTCTCCCATTTCTTCCCTTGCGTCTCCTCCCCAGCCCTAGTCCATCGTCCGCCCGCTCCCAGTCCTGCCACCCTCCTCTCCTGGGCCAAGCAGTTCAGCCCGGGGGCGAGGGATCCTGGCACCAACCTTGGTTCTTATCCCTCGGTTTCTCACAGGATGTGTGTCCCCTTGCCGAGTTGAGGGCGGCTGGCCTGGAGTGAGTGAGGGTCATGTTGGGGGAGGAGGGATTAGGTTGGGGAAGGGAACCCGGGCTCCCTGGAGCTGCGCCCCCATTAACTTCTTGTGTCAGTAGGCCCGTGGGACACTATGAGGAGGTGGAGCTGACGGAGACCAGCGTGAACCTGGGCCCAGAGCGCATCGGGCCCCACTGCTTTGAGCTGCTGCGTGTGCTGGGCAAGGGAGGTTATGGCAAGGTACTGGCCCTCCCTCTCCTCACAGCCTGTCTTGCCACCGCGAAGGGTTCTCAAACTAGACTTGTAAATCGGCAGCGCCTCCGTAGAATCAGAGGTAAAAACATCAGAGAGGGAAGGGCCAATCCTCTCGGAATCAGCACTTGAGATCTTTCCTGCCCCACCCTTGGGTGGGCCTAGGCCTCTCGGTCCCAGTGCCGGAGCTGCAGGTGGGGCTTTTTGAAGATAGGATGTGGAGAGGGAAGCTGGTCCTGTCTTCCTTGCCCTACAGGTGTTCCAGGTGCGAAAGGTTCAGGGCACCAACTTGGGAAAAATATATGCCATGAAAGTCCTTAGAAAGGTGAGTCATTTGTTCAGTCGACAAACCCTTCCCGAGTGGCTTCCATTCCCAGTGCCCTCTGCCAGGCTCTGGGAAGACAGCAGTGAGTGTGATGGAGGAGGTGGGCCCTGTCTTGGGTGTTTGCTGGTTTACTGTCAATTGTGAGTGTGTTGTTTTTGCAGTAACTCACAACCATGGGCGATTTTGCCTCCCAGAGGCCATGTGGCAGTGTCCACATGTATTTTGAGTCATGACCAGAGAGGGGCTGCCCCTGGCGTCCGGTGGGAGGTGGCTAAACATTCTGCAATGTGCAGGACAGAATTATCTGCCCAAAGTGTCATTAGTGCCGAGGTTGGGACGCACTGCTAGAGGACAAACCAGTCCTTGGGAAGGATGGCTGCCAAGAGCAGCAGAATTATGAATAAATACGACAAGCGATAGAGGATGGTGGAAGGGTAATGGTTGGAGGGACTGAAAGAGCCCTGGGTGTCCACATTCTAACCAAACCCTGCCTTTCCAGGCCAAAATTGTGCGCAACGCCAAGGACACAGCACACATGCGGGCTGAGCGGAACATTCTAGAGTCAGTGAAGCACCCCTTCATTGTGGAACTGGCCTATGCCTTCCAGACCGGTGGCAAACTGTACCTCATCCTTGAGTGCCTCAGTGGTACTAGTGTGGGCCCAGCAATGGGGTGGGCAGGGCTGGAGAGGCAGCCTAGGAAGCGCGGGAGCTCTGGAGGAATGGCTAAGTGGCCCTCACATCCACCCATCCATCCATCCATGTGTCTGTCCCTTCCTTCATTCATTCAGCAAACATCTGCCTAGCACTTATTATGTCCCTCACTTGTGTTGGGGGTGGTTCTGTCCGTTACCCTCCCCTTCATGTCCAGTCCTCTCTCCTGCGCGCCTGTGTCCAGCCAGGCCCCACATCCAGTTGGCTGTTCCCTGCAGTGCCCTCCATCGCCCCAATCTCTCAGGGGGAGGGGAGGAGTCACAGTTGTTGCTTACTGGGCTTGGGGCCTCCGGCTCACCCCCTTCCGAGCATGTCCTCCCCCAGCCCCCAGGGTCCCCAGCACTCCTACGCGGAATGCCACGGCCCCCTGTAACTGCGCGGATAAAGCCTGGCCTCCTTGGCCTGGTGTCCCCTGCTGTGCCAGGCAGCGCTGTTGGGGCTGCTTCCCCACCTTCCCCCTCTGTCCCAGATGAGCCCTGGGGCCTCTCTCCCTGCACCTCATCTCACAGCCCCCTTTAGGGCTCATCACCACCAGGGGCTTCTGCCCTGTCACGTTGGGAGTAATTCTTTTCTCCTCTGTCTCCTCTGTGAGAGTTTTTGGGAGGATCTTTCAGAGCTGTTGCCTGCAGCTGGCATAGCAGAGCAGTTGTATGCATGTCTGTCTTCCCATTAGCATCCTGAGGGCAATGGCTGGGCCTCTTCATCTCTGTGTCCCCAGCTTCACCCAGCACAGGGCCAGGCACCGAGTAGGCGTCGGTAGATGTTTGCTGAATTGAAATGACTCCCCACGGCAGCTCTGTGAGGCAGGTAGGGCGGGAATGATGAGCCTACTCTCCCCGAGAAGGAACCAAGACTCAGAAAGTGAAGGAGCTGGGTCCCAGCACACAGCGACTCACATGTCTGTGTCACAGGCGGTGAGCTCTTCACCCATCTGGAGCGAGAGGGCATCTTCCTGGAAGACACGGCCTGGTGGGTGTCACTTCCTGCCTCTCTCCTGAGGGATTCAGGGATCCCCCGCCCCAGGGCCCAGTGCCACCCCCGCCCTTGCCTTTACCCTGTCCTGTCTGTGCAGTTTCTACCTGGCAGAGATCACACTGGCCCTGGGCCATCTCCACTCCCTGGGCATCATCTACCGAGACCTCAAACCTGAGAACATCATGCTCAACAGCCAGGGTGCGCATGTGTGCACGCCGCACATGTGGCTACGCACACTGGGTCAGCGTCTGCTGGGAGGCTGAGGAATGCCCTGGGGTGGGCTGGGGCCCTCACCACCCCCTCCGTTCTTCTCAGGCCACATCAAACTGACGGACTTCGGGCTCTGCAAGGAGTCGATCCATGAGGGCGCTGTCACCCACACCTTCTGTGGCACCATTGAGTACATGTAAGTGGCAGCTGGCTGGGCCCAGGATCTGGGAGGAGAGCCAGGGAAGGCCTAGCCTGATGGTTCCACCTGGCCCCCAGGGCCCCTGAGATTCTGGTGCGCAGTGGTCACAACCGGGCGGTGGACTGGTGGAGCCTGGGGGCCCTGATGTACGACATGCTCACTGGATCGGCAAGTCCAGCCCCCTCGGAGGGCAGGAGTGGGGTGGGGAGGAGGGCCCCCTACCCGCTCCCAGGGCAGGGGCGGGCCTGGGGGGAGGCCCACAACGCTCCTCTCACTCTGCCTTCTCCAGCCGCCCTTCACCGCAGAGAACCGGAGGAAAACCATGGACAAGATCCTCAAAGGAAAGCCGGTGCTGCCCCCGTACCTCACCCCGGATGCCCGGGACCTTGTGAAAAAGGTGGGCTTCCTCCTGCCTCTGGGCTGCTTCCCATCTTGGCTCCTAGGCCCTGCCTAGCTTGCCGAGTGTCTGGGCTGTGGGGCTGGAGATGCCCCTGCCTGGGCGGCATGCCCGTGGGCTGGAGGAGCCCTGGCTCACTGGGTCCAGGGAGTGGACCGGCCCTTGGGCCTCAGCTCCGGCTCAGCCCCACCTCTGACCTAATCCTCAGCATGCTCGTGGCGAGCTAGCTTCCCTCCCATCAGAAAGGGAGTCATTGCACAGAAGTGCGAGGGCGGGCATCCCATCCAGATTTGGAGTTGGTGCCCCACTAAAGCATGCCCTGGGGTGACAGCAGCGAGTGGGCTCCTTGTGATGGGGCCACTGGACCAGCCCTTGGAAGCCCTGAGGGTGTCACTAGGTGGAGAGCACACTCCAGATGCCGTCCCACCCCGCCAGCCCCTGGGAACACGTGGGACACATGGTCAGCGCCTCTCGCCCAGGCCCTTACCCTCCATCCTCGTCCTGCAGTTTCTGAAGCGGAATCCCAGCCAGCGCATCGGGGGCGGCGCAGGGGATGCTGCTGATGTGCAGGTGGGTCTGGGAGCACCCTCCGGGAGCAGGGCTGAGCCCCAGAGGGGCTGGGATGCAAGGGTGGGGCCTTAGGGCAGAGGAAATTCCTGGGGGAGCAAGGAGTGTGAAACAGTGGCAGGTTTGGGGGCACTCCACCCACAGAGGCACCCCTTCTTCCGGCACATTAATTGGGATGACCTCCTGGCTCACCGCGTGGACCCCCCTTTCAGGCCCTGTCTGGTGAGTGGACGTCCCATTGGTCTGGTGGCGGGTGGAAGACCTCTCTTGGATGCCCCCTGACCCCTCTCCACTTGGGTCTGCACACAGCAGTCAGAGGAGGACGTGAGCCAGTTTGACACACACTTCACGAGGCAAACGCCAGTGGACAGTCCAGACGACACGGCCCTCAGTGAGAGCGCCAACCAGGCCTTCCTGGTGGGGTCCTGGGGACCTGAGGGGCATGGGGACACAGGCGGGTGTGGTGGCTAAGGAGTGGCAGACTCTGAGCGTCGACTGCCCTGCCTCTTTTCCCCAGGGCTTCACGTATGTGGCACCCTCGGTCCTGGACAGCATCAAGGAGGGCTTCTCCTTCCAGCCCAAGCTGCGCTCCCCCAGGCGCCTCAATAGCAGCCCCCAGACCCCCATCAGGTACTGCCGGGCAGAGGGGGCTCCAGCAGTAGGGGGCCAGTTCCGGCTTTGACTCACCACCTGTCCCGGGGCTACCTTGGCCAAGTCTCTCAGCCAGTGTTGGCCTCTGTTTCCCCATCTACCACGGGGACTCCTTGAGGCAGGGGCACTTGGCCTCCCAGCCCGTGCACCCAGCACATGGGGAGGCCAGCCTTCGTGTCGTGGTGCCAGGAGGTGCTGCCTTGGTTTCCCCTGCAGCCCCCTGAAGTTCTCACCCTTTGAGGGATTCCGGCCCAGCCCTGGCCCGCCAGAGCCCACGGAGCCCCCTCTACCTCCTCTCCTGCCACCGCCGCCGCCGCCACCCTCGAGCACCGCGCCTCTCCCCATCCGACCCCCCTCAGGGCCCAAGAAGTCTAAGAGGGGTTGTGGGCGCCCTGCACGCTAGGAGGATGGGTGGCGATGAGGGTAGTTTTTGACGACTCTCCCTGCAGGCCATGAGGGTGTGGGACCCGGGACAGTTACAGAGACCTGGGAGTGTGTCTTGGGGTGTGGGAGTGAGTGTATGTGTGTGTGTGTGAGAAGGTGTGTCTAGTGGGCATCAAGGGCTGCGGGCCCCAGCTGCTGGGGAAGGGCCTCACCGCCCACCTGGCCACCTGCAGCTGAGCTGCGTCCTCGGAGAATTAAAGTACTGAATCATGGCACTGACCTGGCTCTGCCTGTGGACTGGTAGCGGGGGGTGGGGTTGTGCAAGAAGGAGCCCCTGCTTAGGGACGGGAGAGGTCACTGAGGGACCACAGAACCACAGGGCTGGAGGGGTTTTATTTCAAATGGCTGCCAGTGTCCCTGGGGATAGGTGGCTTTCTTGGGGCAGGATGCACAGCCTCGGGGACAGAACTAGTGGGGGTGTGCCAATCTGAAGTTTTCCATGTGGGAATGTGGGTGATGACAGATCCAGGGCAGGCTGCGTCCCGCCATGGCAGCTGGGGAAGCAGAGGCACAGGGACCGTGGCACCAGGCTGGCTCCTACAGTGCAGTGACATGGAGGCCCTGGCCCCCAGCCGCCCCGGCGCTGTCGTCCCAGGCTGCGCTGCCAGCAAAGGCATGCAGGTCACTCAGCAGGGCCTCGGCACTGCCCCCCGAGCCTGCCGGCCCCTGGGAGCTGAGGCCCAGTCCCCCTTCGGTGCCACCGTCACGTGCTTCCTCCGCCGGCTGGGGGACCTGTTGCCGGCTGGGCCCTTCTCCACATCGCCGCTCCTCTTCCTGGAATTTAGCGTCCTCTGGACCACCATTCAGGTCATAGTCGTCTCCCGAGTCCTCGTCCTGCTGCTCCGGGTCCTCACCTGGGGACCCCTGCTCGGCCCGGGCCCGTAGCCAGCGGCCTGGCAGACTGGCCCAGAGCAGGCGGCGGGCACGGCCCCACAGCGTGGCCCCCAGGCGGGCCGGGTGGTAGTAGCCTCCAGAGTCGCGGCTGAGGCGGCACCAGGCCAGCGCCAGGCCGGCGGCCAGCAGCAGGAGGAGCAGCAGGAGCAGGAGCACGGTGACGGAGCTGGAGCCCGCGCCATCTCTGGCTTGGCCTCCTGAGGCCAGGGCCCCCGGCAGGGCCAGCAGGGTCCCAAGGCCAAGGGCACAGGGCAGGTCCTGTGGGGAGACAAGCAGGGGCTCATCACCTGGACGGGGCCAAGCCGTGGGCTGGCTGGGCGACTGGGTCCCTAGTTGCCTCTTGGGTAAAAGTCAGACTGAAAAACTCAAATCCTTCCTTGGTCAACAAGGCCCTGGACACCAATGCCTCGGAGCGTCTCCCTACCATGCGCCTCCCTCTCCCCGCCCGGTGTGTAAGCCTGCTCCGCTCGTGGGGCCTGCCCACTGGCTGTGCTCTACCCAACCGCCCCAGCCCCGAGAGCCACAAGGCTGGCTTGTTCACTTGGCGCAAACCACCTCGGTGAGGCCTAGCCTGACCCGGATTACTGCCTACCCTGATGTTTTCTCTACGGCTCAGCCTGGCCCAGCTCTGCTTTCCTCTCCCACCATGCCTAACCGTATGTAATTCTCGGCTCAAGCATCTGAACAATTCTGGGCACATAGTAGGTGCTCAATAAATATTGGCTGACTATGTCAAGACTGCCCCCATGGAGGGGAGTGGCAGGTGGAGGGGAGGGAGGGCGGGAGCCTGCGAGGCTGGTGTTGGGGTTAGCTCTTGCTAGGCCCTGGATGGCGGGACCAGCCCTGAGGCAACTGGTTACCCTCCATTTCTCCAGGTCCCAGGGCTGGGGGTTGGGGTCCCTGGGACCCCTCTTCCTCCCTCTGAGCCATGGGACTGCCCCAGCTACAGCATTTCCGTTCCACTCCCCGTCCCTGGGGGCCTCAGGCTTGCAGGGCCCAGGGCTGGGGAAGGCGGGTGCAGCTGCCAGAGGAAGCCTGCGGTCGGAACAAGGCAGATGGGGGGTGTCGGGGGAGGGGTGCCGAGATTCAAACCTCCCCCCACCTGAGGCTCTGTCTACCCAGCCTTCAGGGACGTAGGCAGGGGCTGTGCCTGGGCAGAGTAGGTACAGGGGCTCTTTGGGGTCTTGAATGGGGGGGGGGCGGGGTGCCTGGCCTGGAGTGGGACACTGGGAGCCACACCACGTCCCAGGGAGACCCAGCTCTGCAGTGAAGTGAGGTGAGAGAAAGGCTCAGCTTCTGCCACACGCTAGTCCTGGGGCTTTGTCTCTGTTCCTAACTGACTGCTTCTGCCCCTGGCCCCAGTGTCCCGGGAGGTCTTTCCTTAGCTCATGGGGCCCAGACATTCCAGCCCTGACCTCCTGCTGCCCCCACCCCAAGGACCCCGTGGGCTCCGGTGCTCACCATTAGTCTGCTGGCCTCTGTGCACCGGGCACCCACCACCAGCTCTGGCTGTGTTGAGTGGAAGTGAGCTCTCGCGCTCTAGGTAGCAGCTAGGGGTTACTTGACGCTTCCGCTTCCTGCCACGGCACCTTACCCAGCCCTCCCTGCCAGAGGCCCCTGGTGGGGGCCTTGGGCCTCAGACCATCCATCCACACGAGGTCCTCACAGGTCTCACCAGGAGGGGCTGGCCTGTGACTGGGCCTCCAAGAGGAGGACCTGGGTACCCAGCTCTACGCAGGACCGCACCCTGGAAGTGTCCACAGGCCTGCTGCTCCAGTTTCCCTACCTGGCAAATTCAGCGAAGCAAGAACTAGGGGATGCTCAGGGCCCCCAGACCTTCTCACATCTCTAATCCCACAGGCCTCGTCTGCCCCAGGTTTCCTGACTTCCTTTCGCAGCCCACCCCTGCAGCAGAAGGGCAAACCTGGCTTTTAGAAAGAGAAGTTTATTTGGAATGAAAATATAGAGCCTATCCCTCCCATTTCCTCCGGGGAGGGAGAAGGGGGCTGGGGGGAAATGGCCCCTCACAGTGTAAGTTTGTCTTGATACAAAAATCCTCCATAGTTACAATAACAAAAGCCAGGCAGTGGCTCCAGCCTGGGCTCACAGGATGGGTCAGGGTGTGGATGGGCCCCTGACCCTGCCCTAGGGGCCCTCAGCAGGGGAAGGGGCAGCCAGCCAGTGGTGGGACCTGCCAGCAGAGGTTGAGTGGAAGAGGGTGGTGAAGGAGGTGAGGGGGTGGCATCCTCCCAGCCTGGGCCCTATGCATCCCCATTCTCCATGCGGCTGAGCTGCTCCTCCAGGCGGCCAATGCGCTCCCCCTGCTCCTTGACCAGGGTGCTCAATGCCCGCAGTTCCTGCATCACCTCCTCCAGCTTCCCAGCCTCCTGCAGGGACATCAGGATCAGGGGTCACAAAGCTGTAGCCCTCTCCAAATCCACCACTAGGCAGGGACACCGTCTCCAACTGCGGGCACGTACCCCGACCCCAGCGAGGCTGCTGCTAGGGACAGTCACACTGATGGGGGCAGCAGACGTGGAGGCCCCTGGACGAGCTGAGCCAGGGGCCACAGCAGGCCGACTGTCAGATAACACGTTGCGCCGGCTGACTTTCAGGTCCCGCTGTTTGCTGGGTACGTAGGCCTCCCGCAGGGAGATGAGGATGGGGTTGGCGTCCCGCCCGCTCACCCAATCCTCTGCTTCCAGGGCTGCCTCAGGCCCGGCTGTGTCAGGGTACAGATCATCCTGGAAGAGGTCCGACTGGGCGGGGGGAAGGGGAGGTCCAGATTCGGGGGTCACCGTTAGGGTCCCCTCATCTGGGCCCTGGGTAGCCACCTCCTCAGTATTTCCTGGCCTCTGGGCCTACACCCTGTCAACCCATCCGCCACTTGCTGGCCCCAAGTGACCTTTCTAAAGCTCCTATCTATTGTTTCACTTCCCTCTGGA
The DNA here is from genome assembly GCF_030020395.1 of Manis pentadactyla. NCBI lineage: Eukaryota > Metazoa > Chordata > Mammalia > Pholidota > Manidae > Manis > Manis pentadactyla. The sequence continues at coordinate 11,398,943 of NC_080027.1, read as the reverse complement.
CACTGTCATCAGAAGCCTTTCCCAGCCTTCCTAGGCAGGGGCCATCTACGTGGCTTTGTGGCATTCTGGGAGCCACGCTGGTGCCCCATGGACAATGAACCCCTCAGCCTCACTCACAGCTCTGCCCCCTGAGACGTGCCTGGCAGTCTGAATGGCCCACTCAGGAAACACTGGCTGGAGAGGGAGGAAGCATGCCTAAGGCTCTGGGCTGGGCAGCCGGACCCCCATCCCTCTCTCCATTCTCACCTCTGTGCTCTTCGCGTGGCCTCCTACCCGTCACAGGAGGGCACCTCCCAGCTGTGCTGTGAGCCCTGCTCTACCTCCTACAGGAAGATCAGGGCTGCCCAGCACCCGTCTCCAGCGGCTCATTCAGGGCAGGGCCTGAGTTCACCCCGCATCTCAACCCTGCTTGGCCCGTCTGGCACAGCCCCCAACACCTGGCTAGGTGCAAAGGTATGCTAGCTTCTGTCCAGCCCCCTGACCACACCCTCACTCGGTCACATCCCAGTCACTGCTGTGTGGCCTGTCCAGGGAAGGGGGTGGGTGGGCAGAGGTGCCAGGTGGCCTCACCTTTCTTGGCACAGTCATGACGATGGGCTCACACTTGCGCTCATGCAGTTTGTAGAACCTACAAAAGGGAGGGAAGGGAGGCGCCACGGGTGGAACCTCCCCCATCGGCTCTCAGCACTCCCTCTTCTCTACTTCCGGTTTTCTCCCCAGCCTCTCCCACAGACTGACCCCTGACCCTTGGCCCCGCTTGGGCTGCTTCCTGCTCCTGAGCAACCTCCTGTGATCTGATCTCTCACCCTGGACGCCCATGGTAGCTCATTCCCCTATAGCTGGCTGCCTCGGTGGCCTCCTTACCGGGCGATCTCGCACTTGCTGACCTCCAAGCCCCTCTTGGGCATGCTGCCCATGCCCCTCTGGGGCTCTTTGCTGGTGAATGTGTTCAGGAAGTGGATGTAAGGAGGCTCATCTGTGATCTCAAAGTACCGGACGCTGGAGTCCCCCTGAGGGGTGTAAGGGTCAGGAGTCAGCATTCAGGCTCCCCTCTTCCCTGCGCCCCCTAGCTCTGCCCAGCCCTACCTTGCCACAGACATAGACCACATTGGTGTCGGGGTCGTAGAAGGGCAGCAGGGCCCCGTTGCTTGAGTCCAACTCCTGCAGGGCCATGGGTTCCTCAAGGTTTTTCTGGCACATGGAGTGGAGGGCAGTCAGGCAGTCAGAACCTTCCCCACCTCTCGCCGTCCAGAGCCCATCAGGATTACCCCAGCCCACCTCACATGCCAGCCGGCGATGCCCACTAGCATGGCAGGTGGTTCACTCCCAGCTCAAAGTCTTTGCCCACATGGTGTGCCCCACCAGCCACTCCCAGAGTCCCATCTTCCCAGACCATGGCCCTTTAGACAACTCCCACCACTGAGCAAGTGCTGGTCCCCACCACACAGGAGCTGGGGGTGCCGGGCAGCATGGGCCCCTGCCTCAGAGGGACCCCTGAAGGTCACTATACAGAAACACAGGGCCATGGTACTCCCAGGAATCAGGACTGGGAGGCTTCCTAGAGGAAGGGGCCTCTACACTGGGCCTCAAAAGGCAGCCAGGGGGGAACAGGCAAGCAAAGGAAGGAAGGGTCTTTCAGTTAGCAAGACCAATATGGGCAAAGATGGAGGTGACTGGAGGAAGTGGGTGAGGCTGGGGAACAGAGGGCAGGGAGAGGGAAGACTGCCTCCAGGTGCTCCAGGGTGACCCCTACTCTCCTTGCCCAGGATGGGGACCAAGTCTCATGCTGCCCTCTCAGGACAGCCACCGCCACTCACCAGGTCCCAGAGTGCCAGCTGCCGCTCGCTCATGCGGCTGAAGCCTGTGGTGAACACCTTGCCATCTGCCAGGAAGATGGCCCGCATGGGCCGGGCCCCCTCATGAGCCTTCTCCCGCTCCTGCGGTAGGGATGGAGTGATCAGTGCAGTGCCCCAACAGGGCCCCTTACCTGGCCACTGCCATCCTTGTCCTCCAGGGCCACATACTGCCACCAGAGTGCCTCGGCGGGGATCAATGATGCGCACGCTCTTGTCTTTGCATGCAGAGCAGAAGAGGCTGCCGTTGTAGTTCCAGCTGACATTGTAGATGAGGTCGGGGTGCAGGCTGTCTAGGCGGTACAGCTCCTCTGCCGTGCCCACATTCCAGATGAGCACCACATTGTCACAGCCTGCAGGGCATGGGGCCATCAGCCCACTAGGCCTGCCCTGACCACCCTCCTGGGACCAGACCCAGGAACTCGATCTGGGAGGGCCTCAGCGTTCCCATTTGTCAGGTGGGCCTGGGAAAGGGTGTGGGTTCCAGAGGTGTGAATGGAGTTGGGGTGGGCAGCAGGGCAGTGCAGACCTGCGCTGAGCAGCACATTGCGGGCTGTCGGGTGCCAGGTGACAATGCCCACTCGCTTAGTGTGCCCCTCCAGCACCACCACTGGCTCTGTCAGTGGTGAGGCCAGTCCATTCTCTGGGATCTGCCACACCTGTGGGAAGGGTGGGGATGCAGCTGAGGCCTCGTGCCGTATCTGTGACCCCCACCCAACCACAGCCCTGTGCCTTACCATGACTGTGCAGTCCTCTGAGCCGCTGGCGATGACCTCATCGTTGTGGGGACACCAGTCAATGTCCAGGACAGGTCCCGTGTGTCCACACACTGTCGGGTAGCCCTTGTCAATACGGCCCGTCTGCAGGCATGAGGGGGGCAGTCAAGGTGAGCAGGAAATGTTGCCTCTGACCCTGACTTTGGGGCAATAAAGACTCTCTCTGTCTGTGCTAATATCTCTTGGGCAGTAAATCTGGATTATACCTGCCCAGCAGTGTGGGGATGGGCAAAATATGGGATGTGAAGTGAGCAGATAGACCAGCAGGTGGCCAAGCTGCCTCCAGTCCTTCCCCAGCTCTGTGGGAAGGCCCACCTTGCTTAGGGGGAGCACCAGGAAGGCGCCCCCGCCGCTGGCCTCCACAATCACCGCCAGGAACTTGGGGTTGACTGCGCAGAAGGTGCTGTCCCAGGTGACGCGAGACACCCGGATGTCCTCATAGCACTGGTCATTCTTGACTGGCTGCCCGAACACATGCCGGAATTTGCTCTGCCGAACCACTTTACGGAAGGACATGTCTGCAGAGTGGAGAGGCCTAGGTTAACACCCCCCATCCCAACAACCTCTAACCCCCAACCCTCCCAGGAAGGCATGAAGGGAGGTGGGGAGGATGGGGGCTCGTCATTATAACCTGCCTGGCTCTGTTTCCCATTACAGAATGGGGTCACAGGTGCAGGCCCTGGCTGCCCCCGCTCCAGGTGGGGAACTGAAGGGGGAAATGCGCTGAGCCCCAGCCCACACCGCCGAGTCCTCAGGGACTTTGCAGGACCCTAGCATGGGCCACTCCATGGCGGTATGTGTGGGGTAGGTAGGAGGTGCGGAAGCCAGGGCTTAGCTCCCCTGTGGGTCTTAGTAGGTTTGGAGCCGGCTCCTTCCTGCCCAGGATTTGGAGACTGGGTGATGGGGGGGCTAGACAGAGGTCGTAGGAAAGGTCTCTGCTGGGGCCACACTAGGCCCCAGTTCTGAGTCCCAGCGATTGTGCAGCGCTTGCAGGAATGTGCAGGGAGCTGCAGGGAGTCCGGGCCGGCCCAGGGGCCTGGCCAGGACTGGGTGGGGGTCGCAACGCGGCTCCCAGCCGCAGAGCATCCCAGAGCGCCCCGGGAGCGGGGTCCAAGATGAGCCTGGAGCCTGGCTTCCTAAGGCCCTGGCGCTGGAGGGGCGAGGCTGGACGGCCAAGGGGAGTTGGGACTGAGAGGGGGGCGCCACGGAGAGGAAGGTCTCCTCGTACTCGCTACCCCCCACCCGCGTCGCAGCACCCGCAGCCCCGCCCGGTCCCCCGTCCGCCCCCAGCTCCGGTCCGCCGCGCTAGTCTGGGGCGCCAGGGGCTGCAGCACCGGCCTCAGGCGGCTCCGGATCCCGGCCTCTGGGAAGCAGGAAACGGCAACCAGGAAGTGACCAAGGAGTGAGGAGCTGGGGGCAAGGGCGGGGCGGGGGCGCTCGGGGGCGGGGCCGAGGTCACGCGCGGGGGGCGGGGCGGGAAGATGCTTGGAGAGGGGCCTGGAGGCCGGCGCGCGGGGGCGGGGCCTCTGCGGGACCCGCCCCTCTGGCCTTGGGGTTCTTATAGGGCTTGGGTGGGTGGGGGAGCCTGTGGCCGGAAGGCTGCAGGTGCCGGGTGCGTGCAGCGTGGCCGCAGACCGGGCAGTTTCCTAATGCTCCCGGGGGCTGCGTCCTCAGGAGTCGCCAGGATTGGGTGGAGCCCCACCCCGATGCGTACTTCCAGGTCTCCCAGTCCAACCCGGACTCCAAAATACAGCATCTACTCCGACACTCCGTATATTCACGTGCCTCTTTTTAAGAAGTTACAAAGTACACGCTTTTGGTGAACAATGTAAATAAAACACCGGTGTTTCAAGGGCAAGTGGAAGGCCCCAGCCTTCCCATTCTTCCCCATGAACACTCCTGGGTCCCTCAAGGCCTCATTGAATAGAAGTGGGGCCATGCCCCCCAGATCCCTCACACCTTCCTCTCTTTCCTTATCCATCTCTCACAGAGGCCTGGAAGTCTGACCACGGATGTCTCCCTCCTAGCCAGCGCCTGTAACTGAAGCCCAGACTGGCCTCCCCACATCCTGCGATATTGGCCACTTCCCTCCTGCATTCCTTGAGCATCTACTGCCTTGTGTAACCAACGGGTGATGGGCAGGCCCTTTCCCAGAAAGAGATGGGTGGAGGGGGCAGAGGAGGGAAGAGCAGAAGCAAAAAGGAATCTTGTCTTGGGCTACGTGAGACTCCACTGTGTGCTTCCCCATGGGCTGGGGCTTGTACCCAACTCACCCCCTTAGCACTCCCTGTCGGGGAAACAGCTCAGAGAAGAGAGGTGCCTACCCCCCATCTCCCCACTGGGATTCACTCCACATCTGTTTGGCTCCAAAGTTCTTGCTTTTCCCACAGCTCTATAAACTGAGGCAGCCAATCCGAGGTAGGACAGGGACATGAGGTAAGCATATGATTAATTTTTCCTGCCTATGATGAAAAATGCCAAGATACAAACAGTATAGTAAGAACAGGAGGGGCTCTATCTTGAGGCTAAGATCCCATTTTAAAAACCAGAGAGTTAAGAAATGAGATTCCTAAAATATTTTATGGTAATCAGCCAACAACTGACCCTGTCTTAAGGCAGGGTGTTCCCACTGCATGGGGTGATCACTATCTTGGAGAAGAGGATCAATAAATTCCTTGTGTTAGGTTTATCTTATAGAATTATCTTAAGGACTGACCGTGAATGGTGACATGGTATCTCACTGGAGATGGGCATCCTGAGACCACATGTCAAGCCTACACTTCCACCTGCTACCCTTTGCTCCATTCTTGAAAGCCTTATAAGACAGAATCCTAAGCCCTTAATTAAGTGCACCTCCCCTCCCCTTAATTAAGTGCCCATACTCCTTTCTCTTTTTTTATTTGGTATCATTAATATACAATTACATGAGCAACATTGTGGTTACTAGATTCCCCCCATTATCAAGTCCCCACCACGTACCCCATTACAGTCACTGTCCATCAACGTATACTCCCCTTTCTTCAAGTGTGTACTTTTTGCCTTAAATAAAGACTTTTCTCTGCCCAACTACTGCGTTTTGTCTCTGTGCTCTTCCAGTGATAAGTGCTTTTGTTACTTTACTATTTCATTCACTCTTCTAGATTTAAGCACAAGTTTTCTCTCTCTCTGTTCCAGTTCAGACAAGCAGGGAAGGGCTACTAGGATCTCTGACTTGGAGTTGCAAGTTCCCATCGCCTGGGTGACCCAGACAGGATTGCAGCTGTAAGATCATGTTCTTTAGCATCCTGCCCAAAAATCTCCTTTCTTTGCTTTGGGAAGTTCTCAGAACATTATCTCACTCCATCCAGTGCTCTGCAGCTCCCCCAAATCCTGGGGTGGTGGGGACTCAGTTCCCAAACCATGCAGATCCAAGCAGACACTGGACACCAGGTGACTCTGGCTTCAGGGGTTGGCAAGGGATCTGCCCTGTGCTGAGCGGGAGTTCAGGAAGCTTCTCTTCCCTCCCTCTCTCTCCCTTGCTCTCTCCTGCCTGAACAGCTGCTGCTACCACTCTCGAGTTCATGAATTCCTTCCTTACCTACACTTGCTCAACCTGTTCGAGAATTTCTTTCTCATTCACGGTCAAGAGAATGCCTCCCCCCAACCAGGCTGAGGTTTCACCTAGTGCATAGGGAGAGACCTCCCCAGCCACAGCTGCCCGAAAACAAATCCTTCCAGCTCAGGACAAGAATGTGGGTGGCTTGGAAGACAGAATGTAGCCATTAAACCTCCCTCTCCACTGTGTCCCCCAGGCAACAGCCAGGAGTCTGTCTAAAGCCCAAACCAGATCCCCTACCCTAAACCCTCCCCTTCCTCCTCATCGCCACACTTGAAAAAACATCCACAGTCATTGACACCCGCCCCCCACATTACCTACCTGTGTTCTCTCCCTCCCTGTGGCCCAGTGACATTGACCCTCCGGTCCCTGAAACCCACTACCTTCCTTCCCACCTTAAGGCCTTGGTACATCCTATTCCCTCCATCTAGAAATTCTGCCCCCAAATCTTGAAAAGGCTCCATCCCTCACTTTCTCCTGTTCTCTGGTCAGATGTCACCTCCTCTGTAGGCCCTCTCTGACCAACCCCTGTCACTCGCTCCTCCTGTTTCCTTCTTCATCCCGACCTGGTGCTGTATTATATGATTATATATGTTGGCTTTGTCTGCCTCGCCCCACTAGAATGTCAGCTGCAGGACAACACTTTGCCTTCTTTCCCACCGTATCCCCAGTACCCAGAACAAGATCTGACACATGGCTGGCTTGGGATTAATGTACAATGGATGAATGAACAGCAGCCCTGAATGTAGAATTGAAAAATGATCACACCTCTCAGAATCCATGTGTGGTCCCTATGAGGGAAAGGGTGGGGTGTCTCTCCTCTGTAGAAGGGGTGAGCCTCCCAGAGGGCCATGGGAGCCCAGCCATGCGTGTGTTGGGATGAACAGAGGGGCTGTGGAACGCCGGGGCTGAGCCCTCCCTCCATCCCCTCTGGCCTTGGGTGTGCGTGTTCCCTCCAGTGTGAGACCCTTCTCTGTGGGCCACCAGGAGAGCTACTCTTTATTCCACAAAACCCTCCATGGCACCGCTCTTTCTCTCGCATAGCAGTTACCCATTATGGGGAGGACTCCGCTCGCAGATCTTGGAGGTGGGGCTGGCCCAGTCTCCAACACGCAGGGTTTGGAGTATGGACCAGAGCTGCAGGCTGGCGGGGGCTGGCACTGAGCTTTCAGTCCCTGATTTGCTTGTTAGGCTGAAAAGGCTTTGGAACCTCTACCTTGGAGAAGGGAGAAGGGCAATGCATGTACCCTGAGGGGTCAGAAGCCCATGCCCTGTCCTTGGGGAGCGGTACTCCAATGGGGTGGGGGAGCAGGTCAGTCCTTCTCGTGAAGGAGGAGACAGTGCGGTGGAGGGGACAGTACCTTGTGGGCACACGCTGCCATGCAGAGGCTTGTCAGTGAGGCTTGGGTGTGGCTAACAATTATTAAGCACTACTCTGTGCCAGGCAAGGATCCAAGCACTTCATAAAGCTTAATGCTCCCAGAGACAGGAACCATTACTATGATCCCCATTTTCAGATGAGGAAATCGAGTGCCAAGGAAGGGACTGAAGATCACACAGCGGGTGAATGGTGGAGCCAGGATTCAAACAACCCCTGAGGGGCACCAGAGGCCATGCTGCTACCCCCACCTGTGTGTCTCCCAAAATGGAAGGCTGGCTGGAAAGACACCTAGCAAGTGCTCAATAAACATCTGCTGAATGAGTGGATTTGATGCATTTGTGCCTGTCCAGAAATCTCTCCCACACCAGCATCAGCGCTGTGATCTCATCCCTAGGAAATGCTATGAGTAGGCTGCTAATATCACCACCACCAGCGAGCTACCATCCCTGGCTCACTTAACAATCACAGCCGCCAAACTTGCAAGGGGAACATTATTACCCCATATTACAAAGGGGAAAATTAAGGCAAAGAGAGAGTTAGAAACCGGAACCCAGATCTGACTGCACCACCCCAGAATGCCTGCACAGCCTGCTGCCTTTTAAAAATGCAAGCACCCCTAGGATGGGTCGCAATAAAATGTCATTGTCATTTACACCTACTGGTAAGGGCATCTCTCAGCTTCTGCAGGTCCCAGTGCTGAGCTAATGGGAAAAGGGGATGAAATGGGGTGAAAGGGGAAAAGGGGATGAAATGGGGTGAAAGGGGAAAAGCCTCATGATAAAGGAACACTGGGCATTGAGAGAGAGCGGGGGGGTTGGGTGAGGGCAGAAGAGAGTGAAGGGTGAGAAAGGGAAGTGGGGTGGGAGTCAGAAAATAGACCTTCAGCACTTTCTAGATTTCTTGTAGTGTCTGCAGCTTGTGAGGGGAGAGGATGGCTCTGCCGGAGAGATACTATGTGCCCTATTTGGGGTCTGTGCCCTTCCTGGAGCCACTGGTCCCAGAGCTCTCTGCTTGGACCTCCTCCACCTATGCATCCGCACAGAGTGCATGGAAGAGGCTTAGATTAGGAAGGTGGGACCAGGATGCTCTGCACCTGCAGCCCCCACCATGGTGGAGGCGTTAGGCGGCCACTAGTTGAACCCTTGAATGGAGCAGACCTTGGAGTCACCTGGAGCTGCCCGAGGCAGAGGCAGCATGTGCTCTCTTGGGCCACCTGGGTGTCTCCAGGCTGGAACCGGTCACAGACACAGCGGGTCTGCCCCGAAGCTCACAGGGTCCCGGATGCTTAGGTGGCGCCTCCAGCCCCTGTGGCAACATCCCTGGATGCCCGTGAAGGAGGAGTGCTGTTCGTCAAGCCCTCATTGTGCCAGGCTCTTGCTGGGCATCTAACACACTTTTTCTTCTAATCCTCCAACAGCAGATGAAGCAGAAGCTCAGTGGGTGAAGCCGCTTGTCCACAGTCACCCAGAGCCAGTTTGGATCCAGGCTTGGTAGCCCTCGCCTCTGCCCCAACTGCCTTGCTGAGGGAAGTCCTGCCCCAGCCCCGCTGCCCGCTGTGGGGTGAGGGCCGGTGGAGAGGGCTTGGCCAGGCCGTGCCAGCTTGTGGGCTCCAAGGGCGCTGGGCTCCCCTCGGCTCCTGAACGCCTCCCTTCTCTGCAGGATTTCCTCCGTGGGGCTCCGCGTTCCCAGGCTGGAGGACTGGACAGGGAGGGGCGGAGGAAGGGAGTGATCGGAAGGAGGTCAGATCCAGCCGGGGGGTCGCCCCTGCTGCCTTTCTCCTGCAGGACTGAGGCTAGGGGGAGCCATCAGTGGGGACTGGGAGTTGGGGGGCAGAGCCGAGCAGGACACCATCCACAGGGGCCGCTGTGTGTGGGGGCAGTGTGGACGGGCTTGGTGGGCCTCAGGAAGGGGTGTGATGCTCACAGCAAACCACCTGGGACTTTCGGCCGCTTCATTTTCACTTCCCCCAAGCCCTCCTGCCAGGCCCAAGGGACTGGGCTGGGGTTCTCCATGATGACTTCCTCCACAAACCCCTGCCCCCTGACCGATTGGCTCCTCCGTCTCCCTCTGGCTCTTCCGCTGCCCTGTGGGCTTGGCTTTCCTGGACCCTCAGGTGGAGCCTGCCCTGGGGGCCTCCACAGAGAAACCCCTGCAGGGGCTTTTCCCCTCAGAAGCAGCAGGCGTGGCCAGGTTGTCAGGGGCCTCGGGGGTGAGATCTGTAGATGGGGCAGAGGCTTCATCACAGAGGCGGTGGGCTGACCTGGCAGTGAGTGCAGGGGTCTGTACCTCAGGCTTGGCCTGTGGCTGGGCCACAAAGTCCACCTGGGGCTGGGTCTTCTGGTTCACCTGTGGCTGAGCTGTGGCATTCAGCTGAGGTGGGGCCACAGACTCTAACTGTGGCTGGGCTACGGGGTCCACCTGTGACAGGGTCACAGAATCCAACTGTGGCTGCATCCGTGGCTGCGCCACAAAATCTGACTGTGGCTGGGTCACAGGGTCCACCTGTGACAGGGCCACAGAATCCAACTGTGGCTGCACCACAAAATCTGTCTGTGGCTGGGTCACGGGGTCCACCTGTGTCTGGGCCACAGAATCTGACTGTGGCTGGGTCACAGGGTCCGCCTGTGTCTGGGCCACAGAATCTGACTGTGGCTGGGTCACGGGGTCCACCTGTGGCTGGGCTACAGAATCTGACTGTGGCTGCATCCGTGGCTGCGCCACAGAATCTGACTGTGGCTGGGTCACAGGGTCCACCTGTGACAGGGCCACAGAATCCAACTGTGGCTGCACCACAAAATCTGTCTGTGGCTGGGTCACGGGGTCCACCTGTGCCTGGGCCACAGAATCTGACTGTGGCTGGGTCACAGGGTCCGCCTGTGTCTGGGCCACAGAATCTGACTGTGGCTGGGTCACGGGGTCCACCTGTGGCTGGGCTACAGAATCTGACTGTGGCTGCATCCGTGGCTGCGCCACAGAATCTGACTGTGGCTGGGTCACAGGGTCCACCTGTGACAGGGCCACAGAATCCAACTGTGGCTGCACCACAAAATCTGTCTGTGGCTGGGTCACGGGGTCCACCTGTGTCTGGGCCACAGAATCTGACTGTGGCTGGGTCATGGGGTCCACCTGTGGTTGGGCCACAGAATCTAACTGTGGCTGCGCCACAGAATCTGACTGTGGCTGCGTCATGGGGTCCACCTGTGGCTGGGCCACAGAATCTGACTGTGGCTGGGTCACGGGGTCCGCCTGTGACTGGACCATGGGGTTTGCCTGTGGCTGGGCCTCAGCCATCAGCCCTGGCAAAGTCGGACCCCCCGAGTCCATCTGGGTCTGTGGCTCAGCTGCTGTGCAGCTGCCCGGCCGTTCCTCACAGAGAGCTGCCGCGAAGGAGGAGAGCACGGCGCGCAGCAGGGCCTGGAGGTCGGCGCTGGCCAGGAGGCAGAGGAAGGGGCTGAGGCAGCTGTCGAGCAGGATCAGATAGTCAGAGTAGAGCAGGGCTTCCCAGAGCAGGTAGCCGGGGTAGATGTCCCACAGGAAGGCCAGGTACAGCAGCTGTGCCAGCTGGTAGGGCAGCCGCAGGACCACATAGGCTGACAAAATGGTCGTGGCCACACGGGCAAAGCCATGGCAGGCTGTGGGCCTAGGTTGCTGGTGGCAGCAGGTCCTACAGGCAGCGGCCTGGGTGAGCACGTGGCAGACAAGCAGCAGGAGGAAAGGCAGGAAGCCCCCGAGAATCTCCAGCATCCGCAGTGGAAGCTCCTCATTGTCCCAGAAGTCCAGGCAGATGACCAGGCTGTCCCACCAGACGGCAGCCTCGGGGAAGACCAGCCAGGGCACGCTGAAGAGCGTGGCCAGCACCCAGACCCCGGCGCAGACCCAGAGGGGCAGGCGGGCTGGGCGGCACCCAGGGTACCAGCGAGGACACAGCGCCAGCAGGCAGCGGTCCAGGCTGAGGGCCGCCAGCAGGAAGAGGCCGGAGGAGTAGGACACGCCCCACAGGAAGTAGTAGAAGCGGCAGGCAGCCGTCCCCAGCGGCCAGCGCCCTCCGTGCTGGATCTCCAGGATCTGCAAGGCCGCTGCCGCCAGGAACAGAAAGTCAGAGAGAGCCAGGCTGAGCAGAAGAAGGGCGAGCCTCGTGCCCGCGCCCTGCCGGGCCTGTGAGCCAGCCAGCCACGCCACGAGCCCATTGGCAGGCAGCCCCAGGAGCAGGAGGGCCACCAGGAAGGCCGTGTCCCAGCCGCCCTGGGGGTAGTATTCCTCATCCTCGAGCTCTGTGTGTGGCCCGTGGCCTGCGGCTCCTAGGTTGGCTTCCATAGCAGCGTCTGCTTGAGGTTCCCAGTACCACTGGACACGGAGTGGGTGCCTGGTGAGTCAAGGAAGGCACACATGACTCAGTAGGAGAAAGAGGGTGCTGTGTATCTCCAGGCAAGTCACTGTCCCTCTCTGGGCCACCATCACCTTTTGGGTCCTGTTTCAGAGACTTTAAATAGATTACCTCACCTAGTCCTCATACAACCCATTTTATTGGTGAGGAGAGGAAAGTTCTGAGGATCAGTGATTGGCCCAGGGTCAGTGGTGGGGATGGGGCACCCGGACGCAAGCTCAGACCTAATCATTCTGCCACATGGAATCCCAGTGTGTCCGAGCACAATAAACCTGAGGCTTTCAAACATATTTTTTAGACTGGTGAATCTTTTATTTAAATAAAATATTATAGAGGAACTCCTACATGAACTAAAGGAGGTGCTCAGATTAATGGAAGGAAAGCACCCTTAGGGCTCCATGGAACACAGTTTGAAAATCACTTGGTTGGATCACTGCAGACTGCTTCTGGCCTGGCATTCTGGGGTTCAAGTGTTTAAGATTCCAAGAAGGGAGGGCTCAGGGTCCCATTAGTCCAGAGAAGTCCAAGAGGTGACAGGGACTCTGGGGCAGAGGAGGCCCCTCGCCATTATGAGTGCCACTCATGAACTCAGGTTAAAGTGCGAAGCACAGGGCTGGACAACCTGGTCTCAGAGGGGGGGCCTGGCAGCGGCTTGAAACCCCCCATCAACCCCTGATCCACCCACGGCCCTCACCCCATCCTCACAGCTCAGGCAGAAGGTGGCCCCCGTTTGTCCCTGTGGCTCCCAAACAGGGAAGGAGGACGGGCTCTCAGCAGTGTGGTGAGGAGGAGGGTGGCTGGGGCCCAAGGGGCCCGCTGCCCCAGCCCCTGCCTCCTCTTGCTGGCTAGTGGAAGGGGTTTCCCTCGGGGAGGGGAGGAAGCCCTGGTGACAGAGTGGAGTCAAGGGAGGGAGCAGGTGCCCCAGAAAGGCTGGATCCGGTCTGGGCCCATGGCTCTGGCCCCTTGGCTTTCAGCTGGGTGGCCCCCTCTCCCCCAGAGCTCTTTCTCAAGCAGACCTCGGTCTGCAAGCTCCAGCCCCTACTGGATCAGAGCCCCAGGGACGGGTGAGGCCTGGCTTACCTGTGAGGCTCAGGCTGCTGGCCCGAAGGAGCAGGGCGTGCCTGCCTGCCCAGTGGTCCAGCCATCCACACAGCCCCACGCTGGGGCCTGCTGCGTGGCGCCTGGCGGCTCTAAGGCTGCCGGCATGAAACCAGAGCTGCGAGGACATCAATCATTCATGGGGCCGCTCTCTGGGAAACCCTAGCCCCAGCCCAGTGGGGCTGAGTGACCAGCCAGCCCCACCCCCTACAGTTCCCCACAGGGTCCTATGGTTGGAACCCCCTCATCCTGGGCTCCTCCAGCTCAGGATCAGCTTCGCACCCCCCAGGGCCCACCTCCTCTGATGCCACCCCCATGCCCCTCAGTCTGGCATTCAAGGCCTCGGTGATCTGGCCTCTGATCCCCAATTTCACACACCTTCTGCTACAGACAAGATGTCACCCATGAGGGGGCTGCAGTAGGCAACTCAGCCTATCCTCTCCCATCTCCCAGCCTCTGCCTACACTCTTCCTCCTGGCTGAGATGCCTTTCTTGTCCTCTCCGAGCTAAGTCCTGCCCACGTCACACAACTGGGCTGCGCACTTGACTCTTCAGCTATATTGCCCTCATTTTAATGAGACAACTGAGGCTCAGAGAAGTGAGTCTGCTGGGTCTCCCAGATTATAAGTGGCAGAGCTACAGTCCATTGCAGTCCTCACCGCAGCGGCCACATCCTGGCCCCTGGTACTGAGGACAGTTCTCTTGACCTATCTGGCTCTGTCCTGGCCACTCACAGGCACAGGGTCAGGATTAGGACCTGGGCTGCCTGCCTCACTCACCCTAATCCCCCTCAGACCATCAGTTCTCGGGGCGGGGGGTGAATAAGCAGCTTTGTGGGTCCTGAGAACCAAGGTTGCTCCCTGGCCCTGCATATCTGAGTTCCTCCACCTCTCTCCACATGGCCTCAGGGCAGGGGAGGGGGCAGCATGGCCCAGACCTGGCCCCCCGCCCCCAGAAGCCCCCTGAGGGGCTCATGACTTCTGGAGGTGGTGCGGAGGGGCTCCCTTTGACCGGGAGGAGGAGCAAGAGAGAGAAGGGGCTCCGAGGGTCCCAGAAGGGCACTGGCAGCTCTGCAAAGGAGGCCCCCGTCCCAGGCCCCGAGGCCCTGAGGAGCAGCAAGAACCCCTCTAGGACCAGAGGAGGGCAGGAGGCAGCGGCCCCTGCAGCCCCTGGGCCGGCTGCCCGTCGCCAGTCCCACCGGCATCGTCCTGCCACCCAGCATGACGCTGCTCAGAGGACTTACGGGCCCCTGCTCGACCGCATCTTTGGGCAGGTCAGGTGGGGCCCGGGCAAGGCTGGGGAGCCTGGGGCGGGGGAGGGGACTCATGCCCTCAGTCTCAGCCCACCCCACCCCCGGTACTCAGGCTTCCTGCTGCTTCTGCTCCAGGTGAAGAAGTCTGGGCTGTGGGGCGGGGCTTCTGCAGTCTGGGGACAGGTAGGTCTCGGCCAGCCTGGGCAGTGGGCAGAGCAAGCCCTCAAACCCACAGTTCTGTGAGAGCTGGGGTTCCAGGAGCAGGGGTCATCTCTTCTCCTGGGGTCCATGGGACTTCAGCTACCTTCTGCCCTGGCGGCCCCGCCCAGGCCAGCGTGATCTGGGGTTGGAGGAGGAAGGACGGCTATAGCCCTGGGCAGCCCCAGGACGTGTCGGACGGACTGTGCTTCTGCAGGACCGCGAGCTGGGCCCCGAGGAGCTGGATGGTGAGTGGCCTTGCTCCTGGTGGTGGCACGTGGGGGTATCTCTGAGCCTGGCTGCCTGTCCCTGACCTCCCTCCCCTGCAGAGCTTCAGGCTGCCTTTGAGGAGTTTGACAGTGACCGTGATGGCTACATCGGCTACCGGGAGCTGGGGGCCTGCATGCGGACGCTGGGCTACATGCCCACCGAGATGGAGCTCATCGAAGTCTCGCAGCACGTCAAGATGCGAAGTCAGTGCCTGACCCCTGCCTGCCTGGGGGTAGGGCCGGGGAGCCACCTGGATTTTCCTGGGGGCTGGGCAGCCCTGGTTCTCTCTGAGCCTCATGTTTCAGGGGGATGCTAGGGTGGTGGGAGGTGGCCCTGTTTGTACAGCAGGGCTGATGGTGGGGGGGTTGGGGGGGGTGAGTTTCCATGGCAGTTTGACAATTTGACATCAGCCCCATCACACGCAGGGACGTGGTAGGGGAGGGGTAAGGAAGGTACCAGGTGACCCGAGAGAGGCCTCCAGGGCTTGGATTGAGCCCTGACGTGCTCCCTTCTGGTACTAGCCTCTGGGATGCCTGTCTATCTCTGTCTCTCTCCCTGACTTTCCTGATGCTGCTAAAAAGAACCTCCTGAGGTCTGGTGAGGGCCAGCCTGACAGAACCCTGGCCATGCCTTGAGATTAAATGTCAGATCAGTGTGATTATCACTAGCTGATTTGTCAAATGTCAGCTTCCTTTCACTTCAGGATGCCTCCATTAATTTTTCCTTCAGTTTCCTATATGGTTTCCCAAATAGGGTGTGATTACAGTGGATGGAACATTTAGTGTCATGCTTCTTTTCTTTCTCCCAAAGCTGTTATTTGACCATTGGTGCTTTTTATTGTTGATGGCATCTTAGAGTTGAGGGACTCCATGGGAATGCTTCTTCAGGGGGATTTATTGCCACCCACAGGGTCCCAGCACAGTATAGCCATGGGTGACAACCCCAATAGACCTCACGAGTATATTTTCTCATCCCCATCCTAGAGTAAGGAAGGAGGTTTAGTTATTCACCAAAGGCCACACAGAGTCATTGGCACAGCCAGGGTTTGAACCAGGAGCTGTCTGGTTCCAAAGCCTGGCCTCTTTCCCCAGTAGTTGGGTGCTTCACTGGGAGCACCCACACACTTTGCCCTCTAGCAAAGAAACCCCCACTGATGGCATGGATGCTGGGTATTTCTGCCTGGATGCAGAGCTGAGGTGGGGTGGCCCCTGTGACATCCTTCCTTGGACCCCAGCCTTCTCTGCTGTGACACTTTGCCTGGGTCCGCAGTGGGTGGCCGCGTGGACTTTGAAGAATTTGTGGAACTGATGGGCCCAAAGCTGAGGGAGGAGACAGCGCACATGCTGGGGGTGCGGGAGCTGCGCATTGCCTTCCGAGAGGTGCGGACTGCGGTCATAGCGAGCACGGGTGGGCAGCTGGGTGGCATTCTTGCTGGCCTCCCACCCAGGCCAGGGGAGACTAGGGGTCTGGAGATGGTGGGACTAGGGTCAAGGAGGGGTCAGAGAGGGTTCATCTCACTACCAGCTGGAGGACCCACCCAGGGAGACTTCCTGGAGCAGGGGGCTTACCATCAGCCTGGGAGAAGGGGGAGAGTTTGGAAGGGTGCAGGTGGGGCATCCAGGCACAGGACATGGCAAGGTGGAGATGGGTGTAGGCAGAGACAGCTTTGAGTGGGAGGGGCTGAGCTCTGCCCGAATCCTAGTTTGACAGGGACAGGGATGGACGAATCACGGTGGCAGAGCTGCGACAGGCAGCACCAGCTCTGCTGGGGGAGCCACTGGTGGGTTCTGAGCTGGATGAGATGCTCCGAGAGGTGGACCTCAATGGGGATGGCACTGTAGACTTTGATGGTAAGTCTCCTTCCCAGACAAACCTCTCCCAACTCCTCCAGCTCCCAGGCTGACCCAGCACCCTGAGATCCCCGACCTGGACCAACCCAAGCCCTACCCCTTCTCTTCCACAGAGTTTGTGATGATGCTTTCCACCCAGTGAAGCTCTAGGAGGGAGAACACATTGCCTCTCTGGCCCAGACCATCAGGGCCCCATGGTGGAAGTGACCCAGAAGCCCCTAGGCTTCTTCTGCTCCTGACACCTGGCCAGAGAGTTGTCTTGTGATGTTACCTACCCACCCTCCTCCTTGCCTCCCTCCCTAAGCTGCCTGAAAGAAACCTGCCCTCAACTGCCTGTCATCCCCCAGTGTGTGCAAGATTCAGATCTCTCTAGCCCCTTGGGAAGTAGGGAGCTCCCTGATGCTGGCTACATTCAAAGACAGAGCAGTGCTGGGAGGATTCTGGTAACAGGATGAATTAAGAAGGTGGCTGGATGCCTCCTACTACTTATGTGTATAAATGTTACAAAAAAACCCCACAAAAACTGAGTTTGAAGGAAAGGGATTTGGACTCCAGGTACTAAAGACAAAGAGAGAACTCAAAGCTGGTTGGTGGAAAGGAGTGCACACCATGGGGGTTCAGAGGTGGAGAAGAGGTTCTGGGCTCTGACATCCAGGAGTGACAGAAGACCTGCAAAAGGTTGGGGAGCAAGACATGACCCTGAGTACATTCCAGGGTCTCGAAGGGCTACCCTGTTCTTGAAAAGGGGACCAAAATATACATCTATCTGCCTGAGGAAGTAGCAAGGGTACAGATATTCAGGGCCTTGAGTGGAAAAAGTTACCCTAGAGAACCTGAAGCTCAGTCCTGCATATCAGGCAGGAATGTAAAAAGCTTCTTCATGGTGTGAAAAGCTCAAGAAGTAGGAAAAAGCTGTTGAGAAGAGCACTCTTTAAATCCAGGGGACATGAGATTAAAATAACAACTGTGTTACTTCTGAAGGTGAACTCATGACAAAAAATCCCAATTACATGAAGAAACAAATCACCATTAAGGAGACTGGGCAGATGCAGCAAACAGGAGAGCTGGCCTCCGAAGTGCAAGTAATAGAACGATCTAAGCCAGAGACGGGTAAGATTCCCCAAGGGAGGAACAACCTAAGACAGGCACAGTGGCAGGGGGGCCATCAGGTGAGAAATCGGGGATCAACAGAGATGAGGCTTAGAACCTCACCCCCCCTGTTCTGAGAGAAATCTTCTGCATCCGTGGATGTTTTATTGCCCTTGTCTAGCTTGGATTAACACATAGTCTACAGGCACACACCTGATCATCTACATTTGCCCTCTTACAGCACTAAACTATGTTTTCTACCTTTATCCTGCATCTACCTACCACTTCAGCATTTTATTAAAAATAAAAATAATAATAATAATAATAAGGGAGAAATGTGGGATTCACATATAAATCAAGTATAAAAATCAAATGAATATTCATATTTGATCTGATTGTTTATAGTTCATAATGCGTGATCAAAACTGAAAGTTTCTGTGATGACTGCCCTTGCACTGTTCACCATGTAAGAACTTATTCACTATGTAAGAACTTGTTCACCATGTAAGAACTTGTTCGTTATGCTTCAGAAGATTGGAGGCTGACAAGAATTAGGCTTGGGGTGGATTAATGATTGTGCATTGAGCATTGAGTCCCCTATACAGAATTTTATTGTTGTTAACAACCATTTGATCAATAAATATGAGAGGTGCCCTCTCAAAAAAAAAAATAGAACAATCTAAAAGAGACCACAGAGTAAATGCAAATAAATAAATAAAAAGAGATAAAAGACAGAAGAGAGATGCATATGCAGTAACAGAATAGTACGAAAATAGAGCAGGAATATTTTTAAAATAACCCAAAGACTTTCCAAAAATAAAGGCTATAATGACTGGAATGGAAAAAATAAAAGGATAATTCAAATACAGATTAGACACCATTGAAGGGAAGATTAGTGAACTGGAAGCTTCATCTGAGAAATCACCCATAAGGTAACACAGAGGGTTAAAAAAATTGAAATATTAAAGAGCAGTTAAAAGTCATTAGGAGTCTCAGAAGGAGAAAACATGCAGAAAAATATATGAGGCAATATTCAAAGAGATGATGGCTGAATTTTCCCATAAAGACTTCCACAAAGACAAGCACACAGACTGAAGTAGCACACTGGAGGCAGAGAAGGATAAATAAAAATAAATGTATATGTGGATGCTTCCCAGTGAAACTGCAGACTACAAAAGGAAAATCTTATAAACAACTTGAGAGAAAAGTCAGATTTCTTATTGAGGAGCAGCAATTAGACTGTCAGAAGAATTTTCATTGGCAGCAATATAAGCCAGAAGACAATGGAATAAATTGTTCATTGTTCAGAGGAAAAATGATCACCAGCCAAGAAGTCTATACCTAGCTCAATCATTATTCAAGAATGAAGGTGAAATATAAACTTTTTTCAACAAAGGCTGAAAGGGTTTTCCCATTCATGTAGTCTTGTTGAAGAAGGCAGATTACATACTAAATTATAGTGAGGAAAGAAATCAGTAAACATATTGGTAGTTCTGAAGAAGCATTAACTGTAAAAAAATTAAATTGGAGGATTTTAAAAACAGAGGGACTAAAATAATAGAAACAAATAAAATGGAAGTTAGGAGGAGATACTTTAGACATGCTGAAATATTTTTTTTCCTAGAAGAGGATAGATTCATTCATTAACTTTAAACTTTGTTAACCTTTTAAGGGTACCTATTAATATAACAGAAATAGAGACAGGATGTTCCGTTCAATAGTCAAATCAATAGAGGAGGAAAAGGGGGAAAGTGAAGACTTCTTATTAAGCCAGTAGAAGGCTGGGAAGGAGGAAAAAAAGCAAAGAAAAACATGTCTATAGGAAACATTAAAACAGAAAATAGAAATAATCCTTAAAAAAACACACACACAAAAATTACAATAAATATAAATAGATTAAGTTTTTTGGTTAAAAGTCAGAGAGTCCCAGTCTCAGAAGAAAGTATCAATATCAGATTGGGTTCTCCGTGAGTGACAGAGGCTCAACAATAAAGTAGATAGTAGTTAATTTTCCCCACAGGAAAAGTCTTAGGTGAAATGCAGCTGTATGGTCTTCAGGCACCAGGTTCTTGCTGGCTGCTCTGCCATTCCTAGGGTGGGCCCACATTTGTTTACTTTCCAGGTGGCAGGACAGAGGCAGGAACAAAGAGGAAAAGGAGGCAAAGAGATGAATCACTCATACCCCATGAGGCAGGCCTCAGCTGGTACACCTAGCTGCAAAGGATGCTGGGAAGTGCAGTCTTTGTTTTGGGTGACCATGTGTCCAGTCAAAAAACAGAGGTTCTTCTACTGCAAGGGCAGAGAACAGATTCCAAAGGGCAGATATTAGGCTCTCCCCTACAGCTGAGTGCAGACTCTAAGAGACAGGTTCAAAGTATAATGACAATAGACAGGCTGAAAGTGATGGCTTGGGAAAAAGATTTACTAGCAGAAGTTAAGCAAATGAAAGCTAGTGTAACTACACGCATATCAGACAAAAATGGGCTGAGGCAAAAGGCAGTGGGGATAAGCTGAGTCACAGTTCAGTAAGGAAATCTAATGTTCCTAATCTGCATGCAACCATTAATGTGTTTTCCAACTCAAAAGAAATTAGATTTAGAGTTTAGATATTTATTATTCCCTGAAGATAGTGTTACTGTCAGTCCAACTTGGGCTGTTACATAAATTAACCAGCAGCAATTAAGCACATTGGTCTCACTGAAACTTTAAATGTGTGATCACAGAGTTCTGTCAAAGTGTTTGTATAGACCATAGGTAGGCAAACCTTTTCTTTGAAAGGCCAGATAGTAAAGCTTTTAGACTTTGATGACCACATGGTTTCTGTTGCTCAGTTGCTCAACTTTGCTGTTGTAATTTGTATCTCCAAGCAGCCAGTCAACAGATGGGTGTGGCTGTGTTGGAAATGTAATAAATAATAATTACACTTGATTTGTTGACATTGACATTTGAATTTCACAGTTTTATGTGTCACCAAATCTTATTATTCTTGACTTTTTCTGAAGCATTACTAAAATGTAAAACCCTTCTTAGCTTGGGGGTCCTAGCAGGCCCATGGGCTATAGCCTGCTGACTCCTGAGACAGTCTTACAACATCAAGACTCATCACTGCCAGGATAACTTTCGGTATTAAGATTGTGGAATGGCAAGAAGTTATGAGGGCGGTAGCAACTCTCTGTTCATTGCCTATTTGCTCACTTTCAATGAATGGCTTTCATAACCTGTTTTCCTATGTTCATTCTGATTATATTTATTGAAATTTAATTTTATGTCTGAATAATATGGTAATACAAACTGTGGGCTTTTATAGTTCACTTTTCTAATTTTTATTTTATCTAACAGAAGTATTGGTCCATGATGGATTAGAAATGAGAAATGATCCTTTACCACAACTAGTTGGAGAGCCACTAGTTTAGGCATACCTGCATCCTGCTGGTGCCCCCCCAAAAGTGCCTTGCCTGGGGGCCGATGGTGGGAAGTCTGTGTAGATCTGGGGGTTCATTCTTTCAACAAAGTTAAAGAATCTGGAGGCGCTGCCTTGGCTGCTGCAGACACAGTAGAGGCCAGGCCTGGCAATGCTCCTTCTTAACGGCCCTCACGTTTTACTGGGGGAGACACTGTAGATATGTAAGTGTCTGGGTCTCCTCAGCCCACACTTGTTCAGCTGTCGGTGGGCTGGGGACCACGCCAGCTCAGTGCCTCCCGACCTCTCCCATGGAAGCCCTGGGTTATGGTCCCAACTCTGCCTCTCTCTAGGCCTCTGTTTCCTCATCGGTAAGGTGGTTAAGATTACCAGAAATAACCTGTGTTGAAGTGCTTAGCATAGGACTTGGTAACTTCTTGGTGTTTGATACATGATAGCTTCAAGGTTCTAGAAGATTATTTTCTTGGTTCTTAGGATTCTGAGATGCTGATTTTTTTGAAATTCTGAGATGTTCTGTTTCCAATATTCTGCGGTTCTAAGAATCTCGGACACTGAGGTTCTCTGCCATTGGGTCCTGTTTGCCATATCCTCTGCCTTCTATTTCTCCCAACCCCTGGGCTGCGAAGTAGGGCAGCACGGGGAGGGGGCTGGGCTGCTGCCTTGTAACAGCCCACATTAGGAGCTGGTTGCAGCAGCCCAGGGCCCCAGAGCCAGGCTGGAATCAGGATACCAGTCTCTAGGCCCCAGGCCTGCGTCATCTGCGTGCCCTCGGCCAGGGCCACCAGGGCAGGCACCCACACTGGCCCTCCAGGTAAAGGTATGGGCAGGGCCCACTCTGCTAATGGCTGGGGGACCAGGGGGGCTAGATAAGCCTTCTTCAGTCTTGCAGGGCAGAAGAGTTCCAGGCCCAGCTCTGCTCCTGACACACTGGGTGACATCAGGCAAGTCTTTCAGCAGCAGGCCCGATATGTGTATAATGGGGACACGGCTGGTTTGGAGCCCTTCTCTTTCAGGGTCAATCCTTTCCTCAGCCTTTGCGCGAAGGTGCTGTGGCCAGGGTGCTGGGCTGGTGGGAAAGAGCGGGCAATTGTCTCCACTAGAATTAAGTATCCTTTTATTAGCACAAACCACCACCCCAGCAGCCCCAGGGCCCGATAATAAGTTAAGGCACAGAGCCAGTGCGGGGCGACTTGCCCAGGCCCAGATAAGCAGGCTGCGGTCTGGGCGCCCCAAACTTCCTGAGCAAACTCCCGAGGGGTAGTGGGGGATCGAGAGTCCTAGAGAGGCTCTTCCCTAGAGATGAGGGAACGGAGTGGGCCGCGGGCCCGAGGAGCGCCCTCTGCGGATGCCAGGGGGCCGCACAGCTGCTCGGGGCAGACGCCGGATCACGGAGCTCACCGCGGCTCACTTCTCGAAGTAGGGCAGGTAGAAGAACTGGAAGCCTCGGTGGCCCTTGACCGCGCAGTAGATGAAGATCACGTGGTAGACTGCGGGGCGGGGCCTGTGAGCGCCGAGGCCCCGCCCAGAGCCCCCTCCCACTGCCCGCCGCCCGGCCCCCTCGCACCTCCCGGGACCAACAGCAGGAAGCCGGGTACGAAAAAGATGGCGCTGGAGACACCTGCGGGAGGAGAAGCGGGGCGGTCAGGGTAGGGCCGCACCTGCGGGACTGCGGGGTCCCTTTCCTGCTGGGAGGTGGGCGGGCTTGCCAAGGACGCCTGTGGCCTGCGGAGGCGGGGCGCTCACCTGGTGAGGGCGCCACCTCCAGTCCCACGCCGGTCAGGATCAGCACTGCACACAGATGGATTCGCGAGGGTGAGGGTGGGAGCTGGGGACAGCGGCGGGGCAGAGACCTCCACCCGCAACCCTCAACATGGTTTGGTCCTGAGGAATGGTGCCCCCCACCTAAGCCTGTGGCCCCCTGGATAGACATCCTCCCTGGGGAGCTCACCAAGCTCTGTGTTTTCAGAGCACGGCACCTGCCGGGCTGAGATATGTCTGAAAGGAGAGATTTTCTTTTTGTCGGCTCCTTCGTGTGGTCTTAGATCAATCAACAAACATTTATGGAGCACCAGCAGTGTGCCTGGTACTGGGAATCCCAGGGAAATGCAGATGGTCCCTGTCCTCACGGCCCTTCCCTAGTGACATAACCAAGAACCTCCAAGCTACAACCAGGGTGATCAGGATATGACAGGGGAAGATCAGGCAGCCAGGGAGCCTCGGGCATCAGGGAGGCCTTCTGGGAGGCAGCAGCATCTAAGCTGATCAAGAGTAGCAGCAATAGCAGTTAACATTTAGAGACCACTTACCTACTAGGTGCTGCCAGGCACAGGGCTAAGTGTTACATGCACTGCCTTATTTGTCACCTTGACCAAATGAGACAGGTACTATCATCCCCGTTTCACAGGAGGTGACACTGAGGCACAGAGAGGGGAAGTAACCTGCCCAGGACTGCATCAGGAAGTTGGAAGATATCTGACTCCAGAGGCTTTGCAGGGAGAGCTTTCCAGAGGGAACAGCCTAAAAGGGCCCAGAGTCTGGAGGTAACTTGGGGCTTTCTAGGAGTTTCTAGCTTTTGCCAAGACTCGGGAGGCAAGACTCCAGGCTTGAGGACTTTGGCAGGGCCTGTAGGCCCCAAGGAGGGATGTGGACTTTGGCTGAGGACAGTGGGCACTGGGGAAAAAGGGGAAGTCATAACTGGACCAACTTTTCAGACCCAGAGAGAGTCCAGGGTCCCCAGTCAGAGGATGGGATGGGTGGAGGTGGGGAGCTGGACTCTGCAGTAGGGGGGCCATGGACATAAGTTACGGGCTTTGTGCCTTGCCCAGAGCACCTCAAAAAGGGCATGATGGGGGCTGAAGCTAACTCCCTGCACCCTGGCTCAGGGCTGTGGGCTCCACCCACGCAGGAGGCATCTTTTTCCAGTTCCTACCAAGGCCCTTTATATGGGCCTATGGTGGCCCCCTGGCCTAGCTATGTCACTTACAGGGGTTTAAATCCCAGCTCATCTGCTTCCCAGCTGTGACCTGAGTAAGTCCCTTCACCTGCCTGAACCTGTCCTTATTTCTGAACTGGAATGGTAATAAGCACTTCCCTGTTGGGTGTTGAGAAAGAGGATAAAATAAGGCAGGTGGTCAGTGCAACCCAGGCCCAGCATATAACAGGTGTTGGAGAAGTACAGCTCCCCACCCCCCGCACACAGATGCCCAGAGATGAGGCAAGGCTGCCACTCAGCTTTCTGGCATTCCTGGAGAAGGGAGGGCAGTGCCATAGCTGGGCCCAAATTATGGGGCCATTTTGATTGCAACCCTAGATCCTTTCTGGAACCCTGACCCTCAGCCCCTAGAATGAGGAGTGTAGGAGTCAGGAAACATTTGCCTGCAAGATCTGCCTTCTCTGGGCCTGTTTCCCCACCTGAGCAATGGGGGTCAAAGAGAGGTCCTCGTCAGCTCTCCAGAGAAGGGGCAGTGACAGGTGCCCTGTGGATCCTTGTCCATGCCCCTACATGTAAGTGCTGGTGACAGCCCTACCTCTTACTTGCTGTAAAGGGCCAGGGGGTGGGGGTGGGAGGAACAAGCCTATCCTGCTCAAAGTAGACACAGAATAACGGTAGCTGTTAATCTTCTGTTCCCTGACGAATCAAACAGGTTAAGTCTTTAAAACAGGAAAAGCTTGGAGCACTGAACCAGGTTCCATTTTCAACTATATGTGTTTTTCTGGCTGTGTGACCAGGAGGCTGGGCCTTCCTGTCTCAAGACATCAGTTTCCTCACCTGTGAGGTGGGGGTGGGTGATGGCAGCCAGCTGCCTCCTCAGGGTGCCGGAAGGCCCAGTGTGCCAAGGGGAGCTGCAGAGCCCTCTCGGGGGTCAGCAGGGGCCCTAGGGAACACTCACCCAGCCCCAGCAGCAGGAGCAGGAAGGAGGCCAGCACTACCCGGCAGTTCTTCTGGATCAAAGGGTGTTGAGTCCAGCTGGGCGGTACGAGATCAGGGTGGGTGTGGAAGAGACAACAAGAGGCTCGCCTATTCTGTCACTCTTCCCGGCCAAGAGGGCTGAGAGGGAATGGCCAGGGCTAGCTGTACTGGGGCCCGGGCACGGGGGACTCAAGCAGGGCAGGGTCTCACCTGCAGCAGGCATTGTAGGAGCGCTGGGTGCTGTTGCTGATGGTACTAAAGGACCACTGGGAGCTGCGGATGGATGTTCGGCCAGAATCCCTACAGTGCGGGTGCAGTGCCCAGTGAGGGGCAGGGGGAAGGCAAGGAAGGGGATCCCTTGCAGATGGGAGTCATGATGCTGTGGCAGGGGACGGGGCAGGGACTAGGGCTGGGTGTTCCTGCAGGACCAGAGACACTGAGAAGGGACAGGGTGAAGAGGAACACAAGAGCTGGGAGTTTCTGCAGGACTGGGGGTGGAGGAAGGCTGGGGATTGGAGCTAGGGACTCCTGCAGGACAGGGGACCTGTGGGAAGGTAGGGGCCAGGCCAGGCTGGTGGTTTCTGCAGGAAAAAGGGCCTGGTGGAGGTGGGTAGGTGAGACTGGCACTTGGGGAGAGTTAGACCCTGTGTGTGGGGGGTGGGGATCAAGCTAGAAATCCCCTGAAAGAGCTGAGTGAGGTGAGATGAAGTGGGCAGGGACCTGGGGACACGAGCCAGAGGCACGAGGATGGGGGTATGGGGTGGGTCCCCACCTTGTCCTGACCTGGTGCTGACTCCCCCGTCCGGCTCTGGAGAGGCCTGGGCTCCATCCTCATCATTCTCCAGGTTCTATTCCAGAACACAGGGCTTAGCGGGGTTACGGGGCTCCAGACCTGCCTCACTCCGCTCCCGGGGAGGAGGAAAGCAGGCCCACACAACTGTTTGTCTAAGCGCCTAACAGCTGCTCACCTGGCCCTCCACCCTCCCAGCAAAACGGGTTTGATGATTCACAAATACCGAAACCCAGGTAGGAGGTGAGTGCTGGGGGCTTTGGGGGGCAGGAGACAGCATGGGTCCGAGGGCCAGAAGATCTCCCCAGTTTGGCAGTTCAGAGTGGAGCACTCTTTGGTATTTCAGGGGCCTAGTATGGTGTTTCTGGATTTGGGGTGCCAGGGAAGGACATGCCCATGGCTCTCAGGTTTGGGGCCCAGGAATCTGGTCCAGGTCTCCAAGAAAAGGAACCTAGAGTTAATGGATATCCTCTGGGATAACGGAGATTTCCAGTTTAGAGGGGGTCAAGGCAGGAGCACGGACTAATCATGAGAGTGGGGGCGTGTGGCTCTCGGGTAAGGAGGGGCGGGGACTTCCAGAACAGAGGAGGGGGCGCAGGTTCTCGTTAGACCGTCTGTCCCGGGGCTCAGGGGGCTGCTCCTGAGTGGGCAAGGTCTGGTTCAGGTACAGAAGAGCTCCTCAGCCCAGCGGGGTAAAGGGCGAAGGGTCAGTACCCAGGATGGGTGGGGGACTCCGGGTGGGATCTCCAGCTACGGGTGGGGGACGAGCTCCCGAGTTCGGACTCTGGGCTCCCCAGTGATGGCTGGGGACCGACATCAGAGATGCGAGGGTTTGGGCAGGGCTTTGGATCAGTGGCCACGTCCGGGGGCGGTCTCCCCGCTCTGGGTGGGGCCTCGAGGCAGGTTCTCCCCTGAAATGTTCTCCAGGGTCTGGCCTGGGGTCCCGCCCGGACACGGGCTCTGGGTGAGATGGGCCGGGCCGTTCACCTGGTAGCGCAGCCGGGACTGCTTGTCCTCGTCGGCCACCTCGAATCGGGCCCGGCGCTCGAAGTGCAGCGGCCCGAAGCGGGCGATCCCACTGGACTCGGGCCCAGGGCCTGCGTCCTCCAAGGACAGCTCGAAGGCGTCATCGATACTGAACTGGGGCCGGGCAGTGCTCATGGCCCCCGCCGGCTCAGGCGCCCAGCGCCGAGGCCATCCGCGGCCGCCAGCCCCGCGTCGCTGCGGCCCCGCCCCCGCGCGCCAGAGCACGCCCTGTGCGACGTCTCGGGAGCAAGAAGACCCGGCGGCCCGCCGAGGCCCCGCCCCCTCCGCCCGCAGACCAGAGCTGCCGAGCGCCGAGCGCCGAGCGGACTAGTAGGCGGAGCCTCCTCTCGGACCTCCCCCGGCCGCCGCGCCGTCCAGCGGTCACTCCGGCTACGACAGCTGTTTGGAGCTCCGACGCAGCCTGAGGTTCCTACGTGCAGCCAGCTGCTCCAGTGAAAGAAGACCCCGGGAGCTGACTGTGACCCCACTCTTACCTAGGCGCTGCGCGGGAGGGGTATTCTCGTCACCTTGCACGTATGGAAACTGAGGCTCAGAGAACTTATGTGGCTTCCACTGTTCTCCAATCCAGTCTGCACGCAGCAAACCAGTCTTTTAAAGCATTTGATCCTCTTCTGTATGTTATATTTAAATGAAACTTCTGTTTTTTATTTTATTACGTATGCTGCTAAGTCACTCCTATGCATAAACCCGTCTCTTGGTTTTCCATTGTGGTTATAATATCTGAACTCTTAACTAAGGCCCACAAAACTCTGAATGCTCTGGTCCCTTGCCTGCCGTTCCCATTCTCATCAAGTCTCCCTTGCCCCTCTTTCACCTGACTCAGCCACACAGGCCAAGCTCATTCCCGCCCCAGGGTCTCTGCATGTGCTCTTTCCTAAACCTGGAAGGCACTTAACCAGCTCTTTCACAGCTGGATCTTTTCATCAATCTACATCCCACTCAAACGTCACCTCTCCGAGAAGCCATCCCTTACTATGTAAAGTCAGTTTCACATCACACAGCACTTACCCAAAATTATCTTTATATGTTTTATTCACTGTGTTTACAGTGCCCAGAACAGTGTTGAGCAAAATCCCAAATGCCTCCAATTGGTTGAACTGGGATTTGAACGCAGGTCCACCTAGCTCCAGGGCTAGATGCTCCTCCTCCTCCATCCACCCACCCCTCTTCATTTTATGACCTCGTGTACAGACTTGAGTCAATCCCACTTATTAGATTGTGACACATCATCACTATGAACAAGGCCCCTCTTGTTAATTCATTTTCTGTTCACTCCCCATCTCCCTTCCATAAGACCCACATAAATGTGCTCAATTGGCTTCTTTGAATCCTGCCTGACCCTCTGCTACACATGGCAGTGGCTTCTTTATGGATGTGGTTGCAATATACCAACATGGTGTCATGTATAAAACTCATCTGTTTAGATTTTTACACTCAACACCGATGTTTTCCCCGCACATCTTATTTGTTGCTTCCAGTAGCTGTATGTGGTATAACATGATGAGCACCAGCACTTTTATTATCCACCACAACCCCTCAGTGATGCATACTTAGCTTGGCCTCAGTGCCCCCACTGCATACATCACTGCTGTGAACATCTTCACACTGTGCTCTTATGGACTGCAGAAGAATTCTTCTTGAAATAGGACTTCAAGGCCATGGGGTACATGCACCATTGATTTGACAAAGTACTGCAGATGCTCTCCTGAGTAGCTGTATGAATGTACACACCCACCATAAGCATTCTGGTTTTCTCCTAGCACTTGCTAGGCCAGCTTTCTAATGGCTTGCCAGTTGGATCAATGTAAAGTGGGCCTCTTTTTCACCTGGGTTCCCTGACAAATAGAGAATTTGAAAAACTCTTTATGCACTTGTCTGTTGCAGTGGTTTCCTTTTCTGTGAATTCTGTTCATATCCTTTGTCCATTTTAAAAAATTGAGTTCTAGCCTTTTCTCTGCTGATTTCCATGTCTGTACATATCTAAACATTGTCACTTGCTGGGTTTTGATGTTGCACATATCTCCTTGTCTCCTTGCTTTGCCTAAGATGCCCTTAGGTAAAGAACAATTCTCATTTTTATATAGTCAAACCCATCATGTTTGTGTTTTCCGAGACTTACTTGAAGTGTTTCCTCACCCCAAGGTTACACAAATATTCTCCAACATCTTATTCTACTAGCCAGATAGATTTACTATCTAAAAAAGTATTGCAAAAAGATAGTTCACTGACTCTGGAGCCATACTGCCTGCAGTGGGATTCCCATCTTTTTACTAGTTTTGGAATCTTGGAGGGCCAGGACTAAGGTGAAGGCAGTGAGCCACTTGCCCTGGGTGAAAAATTTAAGGGGATACCAAAAATCTCAGCAAGCAATATTAGTAATATTTGAACACATTATCAAATTTGAAGCAAAAATCTATGATGAACAAAATATAACAATTTTAAAGGCAATATTCAACATTGCATGACTCACCTAACTCACCTCACCCTAGTCCCAGCATGGCCTTGAGCAAGTTATGTAACTTCTCTGTGCCTCAGTTTCCTCATTTGTCACAGGAAGGTAATAATAGTGTTTCCCTTATAGCATTAATTTAGGATTAAATGATAGTTAATACATAGTAAGGAAGATAACGCAGTGTCTGGCACTTATAAGCACTTGAACAGTGTGAGGTATTACACTCATATTAAGGTCCTTAATCCTATGGATTCTACCTTTGAATGTGGGGGAAGGAGGGATCCAGATTTATTTCAGTGTAAAGTGAGCAGTTTCCCCAGTACCATCCACCAATCAGTTCTTTCTCCCTCTGAACTGTGGTGCCACTTTTATCACCTGTCTAGTATATAGATCTTAACATAACTATCTATCTTGAGCTCTCTTTTGGTTTCCTTTGATCTACTTAACTAATTCACAGGCAGTATCATATCACTTTTTATTACTATGGTTTGCAGGGTGGTTTAATATGGAAGGGCAAGTCCCCTCTTTGGTCATCTTTTTCAAACTGGACCTGGCTTTTCATGGACCTTCATTTTTCTATAGAAATAGTACAAGAAAGTTTCCAGGTTCTTCAAATATCTTCCCAATTTTCATTGGGATTTCACTGAATTTCTAGATTAATTTCAGGGTAAATCACAGCTTTAAAAGTTAAGCTGTTTGATTCATTAACAAGGTGTGTCTCTTCAGTTATTCATGTCTTCTTTTATGTCCTTAAATTTTTTTCTCTCCAAAAAGTTCTGGGCTGTGTTTCATTTTCCTAAATATTTTCTGAGTTTAATTGCTTTTCCCTCCTTTATTGCTGTTGTGAATGGTACCTTATTTTCTATTATATTTTTGAATGGGTTATTGATGATGTGAAGAGTATTATTAATTTTTGGTAGATTATTTTATATCTCTGTAACATCACTGAACTCTCGCATTAAAACTGTAGATTCTTTTGGATTTTCTATGTAGATATAATCACTCTCATTTCTTTTTCTTGGTTTATTGCTTTGGTTAGGACTTCTAATACTATACTAAACAGCATCTTGAAAGAGAGCATTCTTTGTCTTGTCCCTTATCTTGAAGGGAATATGAATATTTATTCCATCATACTTAATCACATATGGCTTTTATCAACCTAAGAAAGTTCCTCTTTTTTCCTATGAGTTTTTATTATAGTCATAGAACTTCATCAAAAGCTTTTTCTGCATATTTTGAGATAACCATATGAGGTTTCTCCTTTCATTTGCTGACATGATGAATTACAGTAATAACATTAAACCATTTTTACATTCTTGGAATGAGCCATACTTGATCTTGATATTTTTTTTGAAAAAAAGTTTTAATTTTTAATTCTGGTAAAATACATACAACATAAAATTTACTGTGTTAAGCATTTTTAAGTGCACAGTTCAGTAGTGTTAAGTATAATCACATTGTTGCACAACCAATCTCCAGGATTTCTTTATTTTGCAAAACCAAAACTCTATGCCTATTCATTAAACAACTCTTCATTTTCCCCTCCCTCAGCCATCCATCATTCAAATTTGTCTTTATGAATTTGACTACTCTAGGTACCTTATGTAAATGGAATCATATAGTATTTGTCTTTCTGTGAATGACATTCATTTAGCATATTGACGCATTTTTATTTACACTAGTGGATTCAATTAGCTTAATAGTTCATTTAGGATTTTTCATATCTATATTAGTAAAATGGGTATATACTTTTTTTGCCTTTGGTTCAGGAATCAAGGTTAAACTAGCCTCATAAATATATTGCTGGCTTTCCCTCTTCTTCCATTTTCTGGAACAATCTGCATAAAATACAGACTACTTGTTGCTTCAAAATGTGGCAGAACTTGCCTGTAAAGCTTCCCATGTTGGTAAAAAACAAAAGCGAAAAACAGACAAAGCATGTTTCCCTTTGACCTCACAGGTCAGGCCTCTCAGGGGACCTCCTGTGAGAAATGAACCAGTGTAAAATATCTGACGCACTTAGCAGCTGGGTCACAAGGGACACATACTAATCCCTCACAGTTATGCGGATGGGATTAAGACAGTGCACAGGCCTCAAGACATGCCTCTTGTTACTTAAACCTCCAAAGTGGAGGCAGAAGACAGATTTTTTCACAGCTAGCATCCAGAGGCACAGAGAAACTTCGCCTCAAAAGTACGTCACTTCTATCGGTCATGTAGTCCCCTCATATTGGTTGGGCATCTAAGACACTTGGGCTCAGGGTGCTGACAACCCTCCCAACCACGAGAGGCTCTCTCAGTCTCTAGGGTAATTTACGGTTCCCATAGGGATACCGAACCCCTCCTTCCCCTCTCTTAGTCCTGGTTTTATTTATTTTTTGAAAGAGAAAAATCCAGGACGTAAATGTCATGACTACTGTACAAGATGTGCAATTAGAAAAGGCCAAAAAGGAATACACACAAATAGTGCTGGGGGTGGCGTTAGGGATGGGCTCTCCCGCCTCCTCGCCGTTCTCCTAGCCCTGTGACGCCGTTACACTCCCATATCTTTAAAAGGAGTGGCACACGGCCAAGTGGGAGGGCGGCAGTCCAAATCCAACCACTGACCCAACCTCTGGGGACGCGCCCGCCCCGCCCACATCGCCCCGCCTCTCTGACCGGCCCAGGCCCCGCCCCCAGACAGCCTAACGCCCTGCCCGCCATCAGATCCGCGCGCTCAGCCTCCGAGCAGAGAACCAATCATCGTCCTTTTCCACGTTCAGTCCCTTTTTGGCATCTGCCCTCAGCCAAAATGGCGCTATTTCGGAAGTTGCCGAAGCTGTAGAAGTTGCCGAAGCAGGTCCGGAAGCTGACGAGTTAGTCCGGAAGTTACCGAAAGAGAGCAGCGGGGAAGGAGGATGGCGGATGTCATCGCAAGACTCCGGGAGGACGGGATCCAAAAGCATATTATACAGGAGGGCCGAGGAGAGCTCCCCGACTTCCAGAATGGAACTAAGGTTGGTGCCTACTCACCCTGTCAACCCTTCTGTGGCGCGGTGCGCATGCGAGGCGGGAGGAGGCCTGAGGCGAGAGGCTGCGCATGCCCAGAGAGCGGCTGCAGGTGACCCTACCGCGAACGTGCCGAGCTCGACGCTGATTGGTCTGACTTTAAGTAGGAGGTTAATTTGGCTGCGTCTACCCCGCCCCCTGCCTTGGACTTTGTGGTTGCTTTGATCCGGAGGCCGTAGTTCATAAAAAGTGTGTTTCCGATGGGGATTTGATCCCAGTGCTTGCACAGACCCGGCACTGAAGAAGACCCTCAGCTGGAAACCCGCAACCTCGGAGGGGTCCGGGGACTGGGGAAGGGCCCTGGAGCCTCTGGTTTGCAAGGTTCAAAATCCATTAGAGATGGAAAGGCCTTTTGAAAACACCTAGACTAGTACCCATTGTTTACATGGGAATACTGAGGCCCTGGGATGTGCAACCGTTGAGAACAGGCCCAGAGGTCAGATCTGCAGAGTGGAAGCCTTTGCCAGTTTTCCCAGATCTCTAGGAGTGTCTCCTGGGACAGATGAGGGCTTGGAAATAAAGAGCTTCCCACCTTCCTCCTTACATCCATGCTCCCTGCTCCAGCCTCCCTGGCCCCTTCCCCAAACAACCTAGGCTTCCCTGTATTGCGGTCGGGGACCACAAAAATGGGAAACCGAGTCAGAATGACGCTTAATGCAGAGGGCTTAGACTTCCTCTGGAGACTAAGCACCAAGTCAGCGCTGCCCAGCTCGTCAAGTCATCTGGCCACGTGAGTCTCAAGGTGTTTTCCTTATCTGGGTTTGCCTCAGTAAGGATCATGAGAACTGTTTGCAGCCCGTGTCACACCACTCATGACCCACACCAAATTCCAAGACACAGCACCTATTGTTCTTTTCTCTTAGGTTAGTTTCGGCTATAAATTAAGCTTAAGCAAGAGCTAAATTACAGCAGGGTTAACTCCTGGGGTATCTACATTTCCCCCATTTTGTTTAGCTTCCATCTTTTGTAACATTAGTGAGAAGAACATCAGCTGATTGCTGATGAGCACGTTGACGTTTTCGGGCAGCTCTTCTCCAGACTATACAAAACAACAAATAACAAACATAATACAATTATTGTAAGTGTAGCAGTGAAACACTAAATATTTTTAAGTGTTGAGTTGGGTTCAAATTACTTATTTCATCTGCAATACTTTACAGTAAATTAGAACCACTTAATACCTGTAGTTGTTCCTGGAAAGTATCAGTAATGTGCTGTTGAAGGTCTAATATTTCTTGAGTCATAATTGCCATGATTTAACAAATGCCTTTTAACATTGGTCCATGGAAAATAAGTATGATTATAAGGTACAGGAGTAACACAAAACCCGGTTGTATTCCAATCACATTTCATAGAAATTTGATGTTGCAAACTAACAATTTGATCTCCTAACATAATAACTGCTTGTTGCAAATCAGTCAATTGTGTATTAATTTCACTATCTATTTGTCTTTGGGTGGACCACAATTTCGACACATAAGAATACCAGTTATTAACAAAGTCCACAGTCTGAATACTTTGCTGAAGTGCAACTCCAGTGGTTGTGGCATTTGCGGTTGTAGCTATGATTCCCAGGATAGCTGCAATAATTAATCCAATCATTTGTTTAGTTCTTTACAGAAGATTGTCAATAGTATACTGGAGAAGCATCATGCTTGGAGAATCTTGCCACTTTTGTTGTAGTTGAACTGGAAACCAGAGACTACTATTTTGTGAAAAAAGGAACAGAATTATTAATACAAGTATAGAATGGACAACTTATACAGGACAGAATATCTGGATGAATTCCACGCTGTGTGACCAATCATAATTAAAAAGGGAAATCTGACACAGGCTGAATATAATGACTTTCGTTTTTAGTAAAACTCAGTTAACTATTTTTTGTAATACTATTATTCCAAATATGGCCTTTCCAAGCTGTGAGACCCTATAGAGCTGAGGGAATTTTCTGTAAGTGATATTGCAGGTGCCCAAAAGGTAAATGGGGGCAGGAGGAGACATTTCACCTCCATGCCAATAAATGGTCCCATTAGAAAAATGTACAAATGGTGTAATTAGTGCCATTAATATATTTATGCCATCTCAGGTCATGCCCCTGTCCTCTGGTCTGGGCGGAACCTTGAGGGCTCCAATCAATGATTTCCATAGGAAGTATTAAGTAAAACCTGACCTATTTCTCCTCGACAGTTCATCCAATGCACCCATTCATTGTTTCTTGCAGCTATTGGCTGGGTGCAGATGGGCACATCAGGGGGATGATCTGTTATGTCATTTGTATTAATTTTTTTGTGGAATCTAAATGCTTGAAGAAGGAATAATTTTTTCTTTGATTCTTTATAGGGATCATTTTTAGCAATTGATAACCATGCAGCTGGTTGCATTTTCAAACAATGGTTTTCATGTCCAATACAAATGGGTATCCCCTCTACTCCCACTGTATAATTCTCAATTTTCATGCCCACTTCTCCTGGCCGTAAGGGACCATGAGCATCATAAGGACCAGGAGTCCAGTTGGAATCATTAACATATATTGGGACCGTTTCAGAGAGCCAATGAATAGTTTGATTGATCCGGGGTTAGGAATGTAAGCCCAATATGGATAATTAGTGCCGTTGGCAGAACTTATCCCCATGGTGACCACAGCAGTCACAACCAGGAACAAATTTGAAGCATTTGCATGCTTGTCCGGTCTCTTGTACACTCTTTTCGGCTTCCTGTGTCATCTTTTTTAGTTGTCACTATGTTGGGGGATTCACTTTTTGAGTTCTTGGTAATGGAACACGAATTCTGGATCTTCCAATAGTCATGGCTCACATCTCATCAATGGGAGGCTCAACATCAACTCAAGACCTTTTATTCATTTTCTGGGTTTTATCTTTTTAGCTGGGATCCACATAGTCTCTCCTGTTTCTGTAATGACACAAGCATACCCTCAACCCCACCTTTGAACCATCCCTGATTCCCATTCTCCCATGTCATTTTTTTAAAAAGCAGGCTTTTCCTGTACCCAATGTCTGTTGGCTGCTGATGAACCTGTATCATTTAAATTCAAAAAATTCAGGGTAAATAATGTCCTGTGTATTCTCATATGGGGAGTTTCTATGCTACTATATCCCCCTTTTTGTTTAAGCAACATATCTGAATGTGCGATTATGTCTTTTAATAACTGCTTGTCCCTGAGGATAATATGGAATTCCGGTAACATGCTTAATATCCCATTGGGAAGGAAACTTTTGTAATTTTGCAGAAAGATAACTAGGGGCATTATCTGTTTTAAATTTAGCTGGTAGTCCCTTAACATTAAAAGCTTCAAGGCAGTGTTGAATCACAGTATCAGCCTTTTCTCCTGATAGTGCAGAAGCCCATCTAAAACCAGAATATGTATCATTTGAGCAATGAACATAGAATAATATTTCAAACTCTGGGATATGGGTGACATCCATCTGCCGCAGTTCATTAGGGTGCAATCCTCTTGGATTGACCCCTGGGGTGTAAGATTTACTTTGGATCTGAGTACCCTGAGGGCATTGATAAGTAATATTTTGAGCCTGTTCTTTAATGAGGTGGAATTTAACTTGTAAACCTTTCCTATTAACATGAGTTTGTTCCTGCCATGCCTTAGCAGTCAATAGGGATCCAATAAGTAACTTATCAGTATGTTCATTAGCTTTAGTCACTGGACCAGGGAGGGAGGTGTGTGCTCAGATATGAGTGATATAAAGATCATGATGTCTGTCATACAATAATTGTTGCAAAGTACAAAATAATTGATACAATTCAGTACCATCATCAAATAGAATAACAGAGTAAATATGTTTTACTGTATATTCAACATATTGTGAGTCAGTAACACTATTAAGGGGACTTGTAACATCTTGTAATAATATAATAACAGCATATAATTCAGTCTTTTGTACTGAGTGATAAGAAGTTTGGACAATTTTTATAGTTTTTCCACTATATCCTGCTGTGCTTTCCTTATTAGCATCTATATAATAAGTATCAGCTTTTGGGATAGGATGAGTTTTAATAATGTCAGTACAAATCCACTGATTTTTTTTTTTAAGAAATTGAATACGTTTGTCTTTTGGAAAATGATTACTGATAGTTCCTATATAATTGGCAAAGACTATTTGCCAGTTATTCAATTTCCAGTTGTCAGCTATTTGGGTGTAGGTAAGGGGAACAAGTCTGGGAAGGGTCTAATGCAGCCAAGGTATGCAATTGTAAGTGCTCACAAATAATTAACTGACAAATTTTATCTGTACATGTAAGTAATTTCTTTGATGCCTTTTGTGGTAAAAAAATCCATTCTAAAATTTTTCCTTTTTGCCATAAAATACCAGTAGGCGAATGCTCAGAAGGGAATACTGATAACTTAACATCATATTGTGTATCCCATACATAGTCACTGCTTGTTTCAATTCCTTTATAACTTTAAAAGATAAGGAGTATATTCAAACTGTCGATATCCCTGAGGATATTGATCATTAGCAGGCATTTGTTGTTCAGCAACACAAAATTCAGAAACTGATAGGCAGTGAGAAAGCATCAATATCTCCCTCTTTTCTTGCATTTAGAATGGATCGGGCTATTACTGAAACTTGAGGAATGGGAACAGTTAACTTAGGTGGAATTTCCTGATACTGAGGTGAAGGGGGGGCTGTAGGGACAAGCTCCCTTTTCTCTACTGTCAACAGTTTTTACTGGATAGATGTGTTTATCATCTTCCTTAATTAAAGGAGATTCACCTTTACTTTTTAACGGAGTTAGCATTGAAATTAGTGATTCCAACGTTGTCAAAGTAGCTATTTGTTTTTCAGTCAATGCTGAGAGTCATTATTTAAAGATGGAGTTTCTGCACGCAGCTGAGAAAAGCTACGTTTTCTATCCCTTGTTAGCTCCATCTCAGAATCCTTTTCCATGTCTGATTCCTCACCAGGAAATAATGATTCCTTATGTAAAGTCCCTAGACTTTCATATTGACCTGCATAAGATTCATGAGAATGAGGACGCTCCCCCAGTATTTTCTGGGTCTCCTCTTCATTTTCATTTTTATCATCAAATTCAGCATTGACCCCCTCACAGATTCAGATCGTAAAGGTTCCAGGGCTAAACTAATTAAATTACACAGAGACCCAACAGACAAGGGAATTCGCTCTGCTTGCTGGTGAGCTCGGCAAAACCTGTCTCCAGACTTTTAAATTCAGTACAGCGTTCCCTTGTGGATTAAACCAATAACAATGTTTATTAACCAATTCAAACAACTCTATCATAGTTGATTTTTTAACTTTAACTCCGGAGCCTTTAAGTAAAGTATGCAATAAAACAGCATATTGTTGTTGGGCGGTCTGGGAATCTCCCAAGGCTCTGCAAAAATAATGCCAAAAGTTCCGCTTACCTCGGAGCGTCCAATTCCCTTTCGGTTCTGACGGCCTGAAGTCAGTCGAAGCGTGCCACTTTCGAGCCCCACGTTGGGGGCCAGATGTTGCAGTCGGGGACCACGAAAATGAGAAACCGAGTTGCATTAAACGTCATTCTGACTCGGTTTCTCATTTTCGTGGTCCCCGCCTGCACATCCCTGCTTCTTCCCCTGCGGTTCCCTCCTCCTGGAGGGCCTTTCCAGTTGCCACTTGTCTGTAGAGTAAGGAGCTTCCCCCGGGCAGCCCTGTGCCCAGCAGAGCAGTCATGAAGGACATGCATATTGACGGAAGATCCTGGCAGAGAATGCGGACACCAAAAGTGAGAGCTGCTGTGAATGACCACGTGCTCCCTGTCCAGCCTAGGCCAAGGCTGGGCTAGCGGAGAGCCCGTCCTGGCCCAGTGGTGGCTGCTCTGGGAGCAGAGCGGAGCTGCAGAACTCAGTGGTCAGTCTGTGCGGAGGGAGCCTTTCTGAGTCAATAGAAGGGGTGCGGGTGTGGGCACATGCTCCCTCGAGCTGAGGGGGTCAGCGGCCTTGAAGAAAGTCCTGGCAAGGGAGATGGAACAGGACAGAACAGCCACCAGGAGAGAACACTGTAACGATTGGGAAGATCTGTGGACAGTGGCACTGAAGGAACAGACGGTTCACACTAAAGACCCATCATCTCACAGGTGTATTTCTTTTCATCCCCAGATGTGGGCTAGGTACTACTGCTGACCCCATATTGCTCATGTGGAGGTTCAGAGTGGCAGCATGGTGGCGAAGCGTGTGGGCTCCCGCATCTGCGTGCTCTCCGGGCTTCAGTCTTCAGACCTCTTCTCTGCACTCACCCCCAGATGATCTCATCCAGTCTTTCCTCTTTAAAAAAATTCTCCATGTCTGGACTACTCCCAAATTTATATCTCTAGCCTTAACTTCTCCCTTAAACTTGATACCCAGCCCCCTACTGAGCATGTCCACCTTGATGTCTGGTTGGCAACTCAGACGTCGCCTGCTGCACCCAAGCCTCCCCCATCTGAGCAGAGGGCACCTCCCGCCTTCTGGTTCCTAGGCCCAAACCTCCCAGGCTCCGTGGCTCCTCCTTCCGCACACCCTGCAGCAAGTCCCAGGAATGCACCTGGGATCTGACCACTGTGCCATTACCCCTCAGGGCCTGGCTGCTGTCCTCGGCCGGGGGGGTTACTGCAGGAACCTCCTCATGCTTTCCTGCTCTGCTGTCACCCCCTCCACCCTGTTCCTATCCCAGCAGGGTAGCCCATGTAGGATGCCACTGCTCTGCTTGTAGCCACCCATTGGCTCCCATCTCAGAGCAGCAAAGTAAAGTCCTCGCCACAGCCTACAGACCCTGTGGGGCCCGTCCCTGCTGACCCCGGCGACCCCATGCACACCCCTCCCCTCATCCACTCTGCTGCTGCCATGCTGGCCTAGCTGCTTCTGGAACACAGCACACAGTTCCACGGCAAGGCTTTTGCACCCGCTGATCTTTTGGACTAGAACGTTCATACCTCCTTCCTACCCCAGCACCTGCCTGCCTGCTTAAATGCTGCCTCCTCAGTGAGGCCCCCTGGCCCCGTAAACACGCCCTTCCTTAACCTGCTGTATTTTGTTTTCTCGTCCAGAGCCCTTAACTCCACCAAATAGAGCCTGTTGTTTTGTTTGTGGCCCATTTCTTTCCTCTAGAAGTTCTGCATGAGCTCCGCGGGGGCAGGGACTTCTGTTTCTTGTTCACTGCTGTGTCCAGTGCAGAGCTCAGGCACATAGTAGGTGCTCAGTAAATATTTGTTGAGAGAATGATTGGAGCCAGACTGCTGAGGGTGGCCTCGCAGCCTGTCCATCCCCTAGCCATGTGACTTGAGCCCCAAATTTCTCTCTCTGTGCCTTAATTTCCTCACCTGGGTAGTGGGGTAAAGGCCAAGTGGTGACCCCTGGGTGAGCCCTGCCCTTGTGCCATCTTGAGGTTGGGAGCTGGGCTTGTCTTGGGGGCTGGGTGGGGGTTTGTGCCCTGGCCTGATCCTGCCT
Organism: Manis pentadactyla; assembly: GCF_030020395.1. Taxonomy (NCBI): domain Eukaryota; kingdom Metazoa; phylum Chordata; class Mammalia; order Pholidota; family Manidae; genus Manis; species Manis pentadactyla. The sequence goes on along the minus strand of NC_080027.1, from coordinate 11,359,088 downwards.
GTGGCCCTCAGGCCACGTTCCACTACCGAACTCTGCACAGCAGCGAGGAGGGGACTGTGCTGGATGACAGCCGGGTGTGCGGCAAACCCATGGAGCTCATCATTGGCAAGAAGTTCAAGCTGCCCGTGTGGGAGACCATTGTGTGCACCATGCGTGAGGGGGAGATCGCCCAGTTCTGCTGCGACATCAAGGTACCTGATGTCCCGCACCTGCCTGCCATCCAGTCGTGCCGTATTCCTCATCCCAGCCTCTGCCCTGGCCAAGCTGCCACCAGCCTCCTCCAGGGCACCACACAGCCAGGACATTGGTGTCCTGGCCTCTCTTCTGCTTTCTCCTCTCCATTAGGCAGACTGTCGCCAGAGGACCGGTTCTCAAATGCAAATGACCCTTATAACTCCTCGCTTCAAACCTCTCTGGCTCCTAGTCACCACCAGGCTACAGCATAAGCTATAGTTGCTCACATGTCCCTGTAGCATCTGGCTCCTACCAGTCTCTCCCTCCCACTCACCTTCCTGCCCCTCCTTTCCATCTCCTTCTTGGCCAACATCCTCCCTCATACTTCAAAGAGAGTTCTTGGGTCACCACCCCCAGAAAGCCCTCCCTGACTGCTGGTGGTTGACTTGAACCTCTTCTTTGCATCTTCCAACCACTAATGCCCTTAACATGGCCAAGATCTGAGCCTCTGCTTGGGTCTAAGCTACTGCAGGGCAGGGATTGGGCCAGCCCAGGGCCAAGACTCAGGATATGTCTGCTGGCTGGATGTTCATTAGCCCAGCAGTCCATCCTGTGCAGACAACCAGGGCAGTGAGAGGGCTGGCTGTGGGGAGGTAGTCTGGTTCCCACCATCCCCGTAGCTCGTTTTAATGAAATGTCAAAGGCTAGGTCCCTGTCCCTGAGGGTCTCCCAGAGGTTTGATATTGCTGCCCTGGGCCCAGCTCTGAGGTAGGCCCTGAATGGGGTGGGGTGGGGTGGGGCAGGAGAGAAGGGATGCTGGGAACAGAATGTCCAGGGACCCTAGAAAAGGTGGGGAGTTCAGCTGGGGACTGCACCCCAGGAAGAGAAGAGGCCTTGTGAGGACGGTGGGAGTGTGTGTCTGTGTAGGGGTGGCAGTGTGTCTGTGTAGGGGTGCTCGGCTTGCTTTAGAGGTCAGAGTGTGGGAAGCTGGGCCTTTACCAGGGTGGAGGGCTGGGAGGCGATGGGAGTCCTGCGGCACGAGCCCCCCTGAGTTTCAGCCGAGCAAGGCCCGAGCAGGTGCTGCCCCTCCCTGGGCTTCAGTGTCCTTTCTCAGATGGCGATGGGTGGGCAGCTGGGCCTCAGCCTGGTGACCAGCTAGCTGACAGCCTCTGGTGCCTACTCGCCCTTCTGCAGCATGTGGTCCTGTATCCTATGGTGGCCAAGAGTCTGCGCAACATTGCAGCTGGCAAGGACCCCCTGGAGGGCCAGCGGCACTGCTGTGGCATTGCCCAGATGCAGGAGCACAGCTCTCTGGGCCATGCCGATCTGGACGCCCTGCAGCAGAACCCCCAGCCTCTCATCTTTGACATCGAGATGCTTAAGGTGAGAGGCCACCAAGCCCCAGGAGGCTTGCCAAACCACCGTGCCCCACCTCAGAAAGGGTGCCAGCCCTGCCTGCCCACCCAGGGCTGGTGGGTCTGGGGGACTGACTGTTGGGGGCCTGGGCAGGGCAGGCCCAGGACATGCATGCGGGACCCTGGAAGTCCTCATGGGTCCCCTGGGCCCCTCTTTCTCCTCAGGTCTCTGGGACATCAGGGGTTTTCACCGCCTCATTCGCTGATCTAGTCCTAGAACCTGGCGCCATGCTGGGCACATACAAGATGCTACATAAATGTTTTTTGAATAGCTAGTGAATCCACAGGTGATTCTGCCCCTGGCACCCAGAGTCAGGAGGCTGGGCCGGCCGAGTCTGGTCAGGTCTGCCACTGGAGAAGCGGTGGCACCCCTGGGGCCTCACCCTGTGTTGGCCCATGCCCTGGCAGGTGGAGAGCCCTGGCACGTACCAGCAGGACCCATGGGCAATGACGGATGAGGAGAAAGCAAGGGCAGTGCCTGTCATCCACCAGGAGGGCAACCGGTTGTACCGTGAGGGCCACGTGAAGGAGGCCGCTGCCAAATACCATGATGCCATCGCCTGCCTCAAAAACCTGCAGATGAAGGTGCTGCCCGGGGCTGCAGGGAAGGGGTGGGGGCGGCCGGGGGGGCCTGGGTCTCAGCCTCTCTTCTGTTCCCCTCCCCCCCAGGAGCAGCCGGGGTCCCCCGACTGGATCCAGCTGGATCAGCAGATCACGCCGCTGCTGCTCAACTACTGTCAGTGCAAGCTGGTGGCCCGGGAGTACTACGAGGTGCTGGAGCACTGCTCCTCCATCCTCAACAAGTATGACGGTGAGTGCTCGGAGCTGGGTACCTGGGGTGGGCCCAGGGCGGTCAGGTGAGTGGCCTCCTCCCTGTCACCACTGGGTGCCGGGGCACAAGACGGAGCCTTTGACATCAGCCCACTCTGAGTTCCACAGAAGCCTGACCAGACAGCCCCCCACCAGGTAGGGCCTTGTGCCTTGTTACGCCAGTGAGGTCTGAGTGGTGTCGCGCGGGCATGGGGTTGGCATCCCCGGTCAGGAGGGCTGTTTCCATCATGTCATAAGTCAGGCTGGGCAGCTTGCTGGTTCCCCCCTTACATTCTTATGTGTCTGCTACCCGCTGGTACCCCCGGCAGACAATGTCAAGGCCTACTTCAAGCGGGGCAAGGCGCACGCGGCCGTGTGGAATGCCCAGGAGGCCCAGGCTGACTTTGCCAAGGTGCTGGAGCTAGACCCTGCCCTGGCACCCACTGTGAGCCGTGAGCTGCGGGCCCTGGAGTCACGGATCCAGCAGAAGGACGAGGAGGATAAGGCCCGCTTCCGGGGCATCTTCTCCCACTGATGGCCCTGATGGCCATGCCCGCCTTACTGCTGTCATGCCCACCTACCCACCCCTGCAATGTCATCCTTCTCTGTACATAAAGGCCTTATTTATCTCTCTCTGGGCCTGCTAAGCTGATATATTGGGAGAGCTGGGGTCATTGCTCACAGTTCCTAGTACTTGAGTGATCTTGGGAGGCAAAGGTCAGGGTCCTAATCCTAGCTCCCCATTTATCAGCTCTGAGTCCTCTCTGGGCCTCAGTGACCCTGACAGAAATGGGGAACAGATTTGTCACAAAGGAAGTGTCTCTTGCTGTCAGGGCCAGGGTGTCGGGAAGCCTTCAGTCCTCGGGGAGATACAAAGCAGGCACAAGCCAGGGGGGCCCTCCAGTCTCTGCTCCCACCTCCTATGGCCTCAGCTTCTGGAGGCAGAGCTGTCTAGGCCACAGGAACTGAAAAGCTGCAGGTGTGGAGGGGTGGGTTGGGTGGGCCCTGGAGGGGGAAGATGGGGCCGTCCATGAGACTTCCGAGGCCCAGGCTCCCTTCCTGGACCCATTATATGACCCTGAGCACATCCTGGCACCTCTCTGCCCTTCAGTGTTCCCCACTGTATGGGGAGCTATGGGCTCAGCTGCCCTGCGATGCTGGACTGATGGGCAGTCAGCCGGGAGGCAGGTGGGTGTTTATTTTCATGGATTTATACGCACTGGGAAAGCCTCTGGGCCCTCACTGCTCCCTCCTCCCTCCCCCTGGGGCTGGGTCCCCCCCCCACGAAAGAGTAATGCTGAGGGGCAACAACGAAGGGTGAGGGGTTGGAGGCCAGGGCTGGGGCCAGAGGTCTAGGCCCCCGGCCTCCTACACGTAGGTGCTTGGGCCCCTCAAGTTTGTGAATAAATAACCCAGGTCCAGCCACAGGTTGGGCCTCACTCTTCACTGTCCAGCTTGAGGCTGATGCTTCGGGCCTTGCCCCGGGCCAGGGTCGTGGGCGGCGTCCCTGGGCCCTCACGCTCGGCCTGGCTGGGGCCCCTGGAGCGAAGCAGCTGGCTCTGTTTGCGGAGGAAGTCCACAGGGGCAGCCCCACCATAGCTGCTTTTGGCCAAGGCAGCCCTTGAGGGGCCTGCAGGAGCATGAGAGCGGGAGCCTGCCTCCAGCTGGCCCAGGTGAGCCACGTAGCCATCTGACAGGAACTGTGGGCAGCGGTGGGCAGGGATGAGGGCACGGTTGGTCTCAGGCCCGCATGCTGCCCTCCCCTGTCCTCCGCAGGCCCCTGGGCAGTGCCGACTACATTAGAGGCTTGGCATAGCCTGACCCAGAGTCTGCTCCCAGAGGTGGGAATCCCAGACTGGGAGCCAAGGCCCCTTGACTTTACTCCCAGCTCTGCCCTCTCTGGGCCTCAGTTTCCTGAGATGGTCTTAGGGGGAAGTAACACCAGCTAACATTGAGCAAGCACTTGCTTTGTGTCCAGCCCTGTGCACGTCTGTGTGCAGTAGTAAATCATGTGATCTTCATGAGCACTATCAGGGTTGGTGCCATTTCACCATTTCCATTCTACAGATAAGCAGCTGAAGCTCAGAAAGGTCAAGGCCCATGCCCAGGGCCGTGCCAGAGTGGAACCAGCACTCAGGTCTTGAGCGCACTCCAGCCCAAGCTATCAGTCCTGGTGTGTCTGTTAGCTGAGCAGCTCCCAGCTGCACATAACCCTTGTCCTAGGAGAAGCCCAGGTCTCCTGAGGCCGGCCAGCCTTCTCATGGCCACCTCCATCTGCTGCTGCTAACAGGTGGTTCTATGGCCTTAGGCCCAGGCTTCAGCTCCCAATCCCTTCCTCACTTGGTCCTTACCTGGCATTGTGCTTGCAGCTTCCGCACTGCACGGCCCACGATGTAGGTCTGGCTCGGGGGCAGGCCTAGCGCGGCATATACGGCTACATCTTTGGGGGACCCATAGCCAGCCACGATGTTCAGTTCCACCTGCGACAGGAGAGGTTGTGAAGCTGGGGGTGGAGTTGGGTGGGCCTCAGTATCACCTTGTTACGGGGGCCGGCCTAGCCAGGTGGAGGTGAGCTGGTACTGTCCTACCTCACCAGGCCCCAAAGTGGCCAGGACCAGCCCGATCTCCCTAGTGGACCTTAAAGACCAGGGGCCTCTCTGGTCAGCTAGGAGCCAGGGGCCCATGGGAGTGGGGCCAGGTAGGCCTCTGCTGTCCTACCACCCAGGGCACGGACAGGACCCTTCTCAGCCCCCACACCTCCTGCACCAGGCACTGTAGGAACATCGCCTTCTGGCGCAGTGGGTCATGGGTGAGGCCATCACAGAAGGAGACGACGCCGTGGGGGAAGTTGTGCTGCGATAGCCAGGCCACCACGCGGTGCTTCTGCATATCGGGCCGGCCAGTGACATAAACGATCAGGTAGCCTGCATCCTGCCAGTGCCTGTGGGGTGGGACACAGTTAGCAACATGCGCGGGGGTGGAGCAGGTCACTGCTGCGAGCCGGGCAGTGGCTGCTCCTACCTGACCACGTCCACAGCACCGGCGCGCACCTTGGGGTCGCTGCCCATGATGGAGACGCTGGCAGTGAAGGAACCGTCGATGCTGAAGACCACGGCCTCGGTGCCGCGGGCCACCACGGTCAGGCAGCACTCAGCGTATGTGTGGTCGCCCCTGCGGCCCACAGGCGGCGGCGTGAGTGGCATGGGGTGAGGCCCGGCAGAGCCCCGCCCCACAGAGGCCCGTCCATGCGGCGCTCACCTGACCACCATGCGCACTGGGTAGACACCGATGCCCAGCACACGCTCAAGGGGCACCGGGAAGGTGAGGCGGCCCGAACTGTTGGTGACCTCAGTACCGAAGTGGATCCATTTGCCTGACAGTGGCTGCGTCATGATGTAGACATCCACCTGGTGGAGAGGAGGGGCCGGATGGGCCACGGGGTGGAGCCCCCGGGAAGCCCCTTAGCCTGAATGAAGGAGGGCCAAGGCTGGACTGTTGTCGGGGGTGGATGGGGCTGGGAGGTCAACCTGGGGGCACCTGGAGCTGTGGGGGGGGGGGCAGGAGGCGGGGCCAGACGCTCCTGCTTGGGGTGAGGTCCGCGCAACGGGGGCGGGTCTACCCGGGGCCAAGGCCACTGCGTCCTGACCTTCTCTCCGGTGAGTGTGACCACGTCCAAGGGCCCGTACATGAAGCGCCCGTTCAGCACCTGGGGGCGGCCCTCGCACACCACCGTGTCACTCGCCCGGTGGTTGGAAGTGACGTTCTGGCGAGAAGAGACTGCGTGAGCCGGCAGCCCAGAGGACAGCAGGGACGCGGGAGGCGCTGCCCCGGGACCGGCGGAAGGCTGGGCGCGGGGCCTGGGGGAGGGCGGGGGGGCGCTTCTGCCCACCCCAGTCGCGGTCGCGAGTTCCTGCTGCGGACTGCTGTTCCGAGGGGCGGGGCCGTTACCGGACGCCATGCAGAGGGTGCTGCGGGCTGCGAGAGCCCGGGAAGACCTGGATGCTGCTGGCGGGGGCAGAGAGCAGCGGCTCCCGGGGGCGGGACCAGGTGGGGCCAGGTCCTCAGGGGGCGCGGGCGAGGGGGCAGAGCCGCGCTCCGGAGGGGGCAGGGGCGGGGCACGTACTCGGATCTTGACCTGCGTGCGTTTGCGCTGCCACTTCTCCCTGGGGAAGGCCGGGCTGTAGATGGAGGGCTCCTCGCACTCGGTCAGCTGTGGTCTCTCTTTCTCGATCACCTGCGCAGGCCCCGGCAAGGCCATGTGAATGGGGGGCCTGGGGCTGCCCCTCCCTGGCCCTGCCCCTCCGCAGGCTGTGGCTCCCCATCCCTGCCCAGTTCCCATCTCCTACCCCATATCCCCGGGCCCACCTGGCGCAGGATGAAGGCTACCACATCCGCAGACTCCCAGTAGCTGGCGTGGAAGAGGTGGGGCAGGGTGACGGTGGGGAAGGCGGTGAGCGCCTCGGGGCAGTAGAGCGAGTAGTCAATCCGCTTGGTTCCCCACCAGCGCTCCAGGACTGCACAGCCACGGCGGGCAGTGAGTCGGGTGGCCTCCCCCTCTGAGGCTACCTGTCTGGCCCCTGGGTGCTCTCCTCACCCTCCTTTCCACCAAGCCTGCTCTTTGCCAAATCCCAGGTTGGGGGCTGGGGTGCCCACATTCCAGAGCAGATGCTGGGGGACGGGTGTTTCAGCTGGACTTTGGACATACAATGTGTCCCCTCCCAAGGCTGGGTGGCTGGCTGACTTACTCTTAACCACCTCACTGGTGGTGCTGGGGGCAGCTGGCTGCGCGGGAGGATCTGTGCCTAACTCACTGCCCTTCCAGAAGGCACTGCTAGCAGAAGTGGGTGTTGAGGGCACCAACATCTCCAGCTCCTCCAGAAAGAGGCCTGAGTGGGTCTGCAGAGTATCAGCTGGGAAGGAGGGGAAACCTCAGTGGCAGGGTGGGCAGGCTGCCCTCCTGCCTTCCCACCTAGGGGTTCCAGGATAGCTCAGCTGCCACACCTCCACCGTCTTCCCTGCCAGCCCTCCCTAGTTAGGTCTTCACCAAGACTGAACTGCCCCACATCTGGGTGGAAGTGCAGGGTGGGGCCACTCCGCCTCTTAGCTCATCCCACCTGCCACCCCCACCCCAACACAGACCCATTTGCATGCATACAGGTACGTGCTGCACACTGATACGTGGATACGAGTGCCTCTGGAGACACAAAGCGCCCTTACACACAGACACGGCAGCACACTCCCCTCCCCACACTGGCAGCTACTCTCAGACACCGGCACACCAGTGTCACTCTACCTCCTCTGCTAGCCCAGTCGTCAGCACTGGCCTCTGTTCCTGGGCAGAGTGTCAGAGGATCTTGGGGATCCAGACACCCCAAGGGGCTAGGGTAACGCTCCCTGGTCCTGGGAGTGGTGTCATGAGAGGTTATCAATGACGTAGGAGCTGCCTCATTTTTTCTTGAGTGAGGGGGACCCATTTCCATCCCTCCCTGTTGGTGCCCCTCCCTCTTCTCCCCTTTATCTTGTTTGGGGGCATACCCAGCAGCAGGGATGAGCCGTCTCCCAGGGGAAACTTCTGGTAGCGGGGCACGGCTAGTGGGGCGATGGCCTGGAACTTGGGGGCCAGCAGGGGCTCAAGGCGGGAGGCACAGGGGTCAGCCGCATGGAAGAGGTTGTAGATCTGCTCACAGGCTGGGCGCATCTGGGCCACTGGTACCCAGAAGATAAAGTGGGGAGTGGGGGTTAGCTGGGCATTCTGGGAAGTGGGGGCTGTGGGAAGCAGCACCCTGACACACTGTGGGACCCTGAGCCAGCACCTCCCAAACTGCACCCCATGGGAGGCCACAGGAGTCCTGTTTAAAGTGACTCAGGTCTGTTGGCCAAGCAGGGATCAGAGCCTTCGGTTTGCTGATGTGGTTCAGGATGAAGCGATTCCCCTGCCTGTTGGACCCCTTCTCAGGCAGAGCATCTGTGGGTGTGAGTTCTTCCTGTTGCACTCTGGGAAACTTGGCCTTGGCAAGGCCCTTCTTTCTGAGCCTCAGGGTCTCCTTCTCTAGCCGGGACTTTTAATTTGTATGGTGGGAGATGGCAATAATGCCAGCATCTCAGGGAGGGGCAGATGAAGGACAAGTCGCCACCCCGCCCCCACCCTGCGGGCTCACCATCCAAGGTGGGCATCACAGTTTTACGCAGAGCCAGCACCAGGCCCAGTGGGGAGCCAAAGAGGAAGAAGCCAGAGACCTTGAAGTCAAGACAGGTGGTGCTGGTGGGGCCCTCAAGAGCCTCCGAGGTGGCAGCAGGTGGGCAGGAGACTGTGCTTGCCCGCCTGGGGTCCCCAGAGGTGGTGGTTGGGGGTGCCACCTGCAGGCTGTGGGGAGGAGGGGTGCTCAGTGCTGCCGCCTCAGAAGCCCAGCACACGCTCAGCGCAGGGATAATGGGGAAGGGATGTCACCTGTTCTGAGAGCCCTCGGGTTCAGGACTGGCCATGTCACTGGAGGTGCGCTGGACAGGCAGGGCTAAGGGTTCTGGGCTGGCCTGGCCCAGCCCCTCCCCCACATCTGCCAGGGGGTCCTGCACTGGGCCAACTTCTGGGGAAAGCAGCTCATTATTCTAGATGGAACAGGAGACAGAACCATTCTTAGCCCTGGAAAGGCTCAATTTCTACTTATTTGGAATTGAGGAGAGGCTTGTGGGTTGGGTAGGGACTCTGAGAAAGAAGTGGGGGCAGAGCCCCAGAGGGGATGGGACATGGCAGTGGGGGGGATCTATCCAGAGAGGTCCAGGGGGGCAGAGACCTGGGGCTGGAGAGACCCTCCCCCACCTAAGGAGGCAGGGTCCGGCCGCACTGACCATGCTCCCCCGGCGGCTGCTGCCCCGGCTCCCAGTGCCCGTGCTGGCCCTGTGGCAGAGGGCATCAAAGCCCAGGATCCCACCAACACCATCTCCAATCAGCACCACCTGATTGGAGAGAGGGTGGCACCATCAGCAGGGACTGCCATGGGTGGGTGGAGGGCTCCAGGGGCAAGATCCCAGGAACATCCTTAAGTCCTGACCTGCCCGCAGAAGCCGGCGCCCTCAGACGAGCGCAGGAAAGCAGCGTAGGCCTGATTAGTGCGGGTGATGACAGTGGCCACAGCACCCTGGTATCGGGAGGACGAGGTGGCCAGCAATGGCAGGGCAGCTAGTGGAATGTGGTCCTGGGAGCGGGACAGGCTGTCACCATCATGGCTGTAGGGGCTCAGGCTGTGGGAGGAGGGAGTGTAGTGGGTGGGTGGGTGGGTGGAGGCCTCCTGCCCCTCCACTGCCCCAGCCAAGTCCCCTGCTGGCAAGTGCTAGCACCGAGGGGCCTTCATGGGAGCATTAGCACCCAAGGGGCCTTTGTGATAAAGGCATTGACTGGAAACTGAGGTCTAGCTGGGTGGGTGACTGGCCCAGGGATATGGTTTCCAGGCTTTCCCCGCTCTGCCCACAAGGCCTCTCTGGTCCTAGGAGCTCCCAGGCGGTTGTTCAGACTTTGGGGACCCTGTGTGTACCCTGCCCTTCTACCCCTGACCAGTACTTGGAGACCAGGGCATAGGCAGCAGCACAGATGGGTGGGCAGGGCACCAGGCGCAGAGCCACATGGCCCAGGGCCTCAGGGAAGTGGATGCGGGTGACAGCCTCGAAGGCCAGACTCAGCGTCTGCATGTCTGCCTGCTTGGAGTTGGTATCTCCGGGGCCCGAGTCCAGGATGTTGCCGCTGTGCAGGATGAGGAAGAGGGCGTGCACTGCACATGCCTCAGCCCTCAGCTCCCCAGCTCCATCTCGGCCCTGCAGGCACAATGGGGTGCCAGAGGTGTCAGAGGGGTGGCCTGGCTGGTGTGGGGCACAGCTGCAACATGGGGTGGCCAACCGTACTCACCTCTGAGTCCCTGGGTGCTCGGGCCCCATCCCCAATGTCTTTGGTGGCCTCAGTTCCAGGATCTGTAGGACAGGGGAAGCCAGTGGAGACAGAGGGGTATGTGGGGAGCTCCTCATCTGGCACCTCAGGTATGCGTGCTCTGCTGTCTGCCTGAGCACCCTCTGCACTCCGTCTCCCTCTGACCCTCTCATTCTCACCCTGCTCTCCTAGGTCATTTCATGTTTCTGGGCCTTTGCACATGCTGGTCCTGCTGCTATAAGATGCCTCTCCCCACAATGCCTGTTTGCCTGGAAAATTCCTTCTAATCCTCCCTTGTCCAATATGGTAGCCACTAGTTACATGCACCTATTTAAATTGAAATGAGTTAAAAAATAATACAAAATTCAGCTCCTCAGTTACACTAGCCACATTTCAAGTGCTTGATAGCCACATGTGGCTAGAACATTTTCATCAGCACAGAAAGTTCTGTGGTCTAATCCTTCAAAATCCAGCTTAGGTGCCACCTTCTACATGCAGCCTTCCCGGACTCCACATTAATCCCTTTACTTTTTGCACTATGTCTGAACCTTGAATAAACTCCAACCATACACCCCTTCTGTACTCATTATTCATCTCTGTATTTAATGAGCCCTCCTCTCTGGATTGACATTACCTTAGCAGGCCATTAAACATAGGACTGAGTTGACTTCTATATAAGATGCTGGTGGCCAGCACCCTGATGTGAGATCTTTACCTGGTGCCCCCTCAGCCTCTATGGGGGAGGCAAAGGCATCAATGAAGTCATTGGAGTTCCACTTCGTCATCTCCTTGGGGAAGACCTCGTCACTGTCCGAGAAGCCTTCTAAAGGGGCAAGGGGTTGTGTCGTGGGGTGGTGGAGCTGCTTAGGGACGCCCCCCACCCCTAATAGGGGTGTGGTGCTGACCGTGGGCATCAAAGAACTCCTCCTCGGAGCTGTTCTCAGAATCCCGGGCAATGTTCTGCATGCGCCACTCAGACAAGCTCTGGGGAGACACGCCCCCTGGAGGGCCATGTCTGCCTCAGCCTCAGAGTCCAAACCCAGCGGAGCGCGGGGAGGGGGCTCCCTCCCACCCCTGGGCTCCAGCCTCACCTCCATGCTGGGATGAGTAGGAGGAACGGGAAGATGAAGACCACTGCTTGCCAAAGCTGGCGTCAGGCGAGGCGTCAGGGTGAGAGGGGGCCTCGGGCCCATCGGGGGTGCCAACATGGCTGGCTCCAGCCCGGGCCTCAGTGCTTGGTTTCCCAGGGGGATGGGCCTCGGGCCCCTCACTGCCTGTGCTGCACTTGGCCATGCGCTGTGCCAGCATGCGCGCAGTCTCTTCCTCCAGTGCTCGGATGTCAGCCATGCTCAGCTCTGTCCACTCATCCTGCCAGCACCAGGCCTGGCGGTGGGCCCTCAGCATCACCCGACGCAGACCTGCAGGTGCTCAAGCATCAGAATTATGCCCCCCACCCCAGCCAGAACTCCCCTGCAACCACATGCTCAGACTTCCAGTTTGGGTAATGGCTCTCCTGGGTACACCACCCACCCAGAGCCACTAAGTAGGGCAGGGCAAGTGCCATCCAGGAGATGGGAGTGGAAACTGGGGCATCTGTCTTCCAGCCGCACCTCCCTCCCTGCCCACTTCCTCTTCTATCCCTCTGGACAAGCCAGCTCTGAGCGCTGACACCGCCTGGCCCCCCCACCACCTGGGGAAGCTGGGCCCAATGCTTGTTCTTGCTCTCTTTCAGCGGTCTTCCTACTGACTTCTTCAGAGGAATTAATAATTAAGGTGTTAACAGTTAATGAAATTGTCGATGGTTAAGGAGGTGCTAATGGTTAATGGAAGTGCTGGCACTTAATGAACATTGTAGCAAAAGATGATACCCCTTCTGGGATATTTTCATCTTAAGCAGAGGAATAAAGTTACGAACTTCAATATCTAGGAAATAAAGTAATGTTGGTTGAATTATAATTATAAGCTCTGGAAGGAAACACATCAGAATCTTAATAGCAGTTATATGTGGGTAACTTTCATTTTCATGTTTGCACGTTTTGGTATTTTTCCAAATGCAAAACCAGGAGCTTATATCCCATCCAGGAGTCATTTTTTCTACTTGCAGGTGGCCTATCCTCAGACGTGGGAGGTAGGGCTGGGCTGAGCTGCAGGAGCTGCGGGGTTAGGTTCATGGGGGCATGAGACAGCATACCAGGGCCAAAGGATGGGACCCCAGGAACTGGGAGTGGGAGAGACCCAAGGGGATGAGATCAGAGTCACAGTCTTGGCCTGAACTCCTTCACGTGTTGCTGATTAGAGCTGGTGACCATCCTGAGAGTCTGTAGGAGGAGACTCCACTCACAGAACATTAGCATCTTAATAGATGAAAAGCAGCACCTCCGAATGTCAGCACCAGCATGGACCTCAGAGATCATGTTGCCAGCCTCCTGCTCTCCTGACTCCTAGAAGGCTAGGCTCCCTGACTCCCTTCCAGGCTGTGCTGCTGCCCTCTGCCTCGGTGCTCACAGCATCAGATGGAAATGGTAGCTTTATGCTGCACGTCCCCAGTAGACTGGGAGCCTCCCTGGCTCAAACACGGGCTTGGTGCATTCTGGGTAAATGAAACCTCCCGAAGCTGGGAACTCACCGACATCGTGGATGAACTGCTCAATCTTGGCCTGCATGCCCCAGTAGCGGAACTCAACCTTGCACAGCTTATAGGCACACATGAGGGGCCCCATCTGGGCCGCTGTGCGTGCCCAGTCATCAGCTAGGGGCCCTCGGCCAGTCTTGGCAGAGCGGTACAGCCTGGGGTCCTCTTCTGCTTTGTATTCGCCTGGGGCCACTGCATCCCGCACAATGTCGATGGTGTCTGGGGGGTTCCAGCAGCACTATGCAACACCAGCTCCCTCCAGCCCTGGCCACCCCCTTACCAATTTGGGATTGGGAGGGTAGCCTTTCACGGATAGGAGGCTGAGGCCCAGAGAGAGCCTGGGACATGACAGAGACTGCCTATTGAGGTGGCAGGTGGCCTGAGAGTGGCCTCAGGGTCCCCTCCCTGGCTCCAGCCCTCACCCAGGATGCGCTGTCTCCTCTCAGCCCCAGTCAGGTTGAAGACGTTTGGCTGTTGTCCTCCATCAGGGAGGTAATAGGTCTCTATTTCAATGGAAAACTTCTCCACAAAGGGGCAGGTGTACCTGGGCAGGGGGCAGGGGCAAGGGTCACTACTGGGCACACCAGGACTGTTTCTCTAGGCATCCCAGGCCCACCCCACCCCACTCACCGGGTACGGGTGTACGGATAAGCATTCCAGGATTCCTCCTCCACCTGCAAAGCGGCCTTGGGCAGCAGTGCCCGGAACCAGCCTGGGATGTGGGAGCCCACGTGGTACACCTTGTGCGTGTACTGCCCGCTGCCGCCGGGCCCATCCGTGTAGGGCCGGTTGGCCAGGATCTCCACACCACTGCCCTCACCACTCGACTCCTCCCGGCTCTTTTTCTGCAGCCCGGGGGCAGAGCAGACAGGGCAGCTCAGCCCCAGATCCGCTCCTGGGGTCCCCAGCTGGGTCTGGCCCCTGCACAGCTCCGGAGCCCTAGTCCCAGCCTTTCCAGCCCCCTGAAACCTGACCCTGGTTCCCTGCAGCTCCCTGGATTCAGGATCACTGCTGCTGTCCAATCCCCCGCTGGGTTCTGCCACTCAGCACTCATTCTCATTCAAGTATTTATCGTCAGCTCTGTCCCAGGCATTGTTTTAGATGATCTTAATTGGGATCTGTTGGTGAGCCAAAGAAAGATCCCAGCCTGCCCTCGTGGAGCTTATGTTCTAGTGCAGGGAGACGGGTAGCAGAAAAAAAGCAAACTATATGGTATGTTAGGTGATTAAGTGTCATGAGAAAAGAAAGGGTACATTAAGGTAAAGGGGATCAAGTTGGGGATTGCAATTTTGATAAGACAGGGAAGGCTTTGTTAAGAAGATAACATGACCGTGATGTGAACATGACTTGGAGGGGGAGGCACCGAAAGGATGTGTTGTGGGGGCCTCTCTGAGGGCCTGACCCAGGTCCCCTCCTTCCCTGGGCCCCCAATAGCAGCTCCTGTCACCCCCTCCCCATAGTTTGAGAGCACTCAGATCCTGCTCTTTTATAACTCTGGGACCTGAACATGTCCACTCCACCCTGGGAGGCCAGATACTGGCCCTCTAGCCTCCTCACACTCTGTGCCTACATTTCTGGGGAATGGCCCTGGAACAGGCCTCTGTGAGGCCCTCTGCCAACTTCTCTGAGAGCCCACCCTGGCTCATTCTTCTCGCACCTTGAGCCCAGACTCCAACCTCACCCTCTGGGGTACCTGCCTGCCCCACTCTGTCAGTTTTGGAGGCTGATCCTCATCCCATCTCCCTGACCACCTGAGGTTGCCAGAATTCTGCACCCTTTGTGGACCCCCTCTCAGCCTTCTCTGTCAGCCAGAACCCCTCCTCACTGCTTGCCTCTCACTCGCACCCCCTCCTGTGCTCCTTTCCCTGCCCCTGTAGGGTTACAGGAGATCAGATGTGGGCTGAGCGTCCGGCAGGGGCTGGGCACTTAAGGGGTGGGGAAGCACCACCAGGCCCTTCTGCCTCCTTTCTCACAGCCCCTACCCCCACCCCCACCCCCGCCCCCGCATCCGAAGGGGGACCTCTCTCTCCCCTAGCCTCTGGGCCCGTCCAAGACCCGCAGCAGGGCTTGGAGGAGGGGGGCGACGGGGCAGGATGTTGAGCTGGGCCCAGACCCTTGTCCCAGGTGTGGCCTGTGCGCTCCAGTCCTTACTCCCCCATAATGAAGCAGGGCCCCCCGGGGGCCCCGGCTTCCCACGCCCTCACCTGGATCATGTAGAGCTGGGCCACCTGGTACTCGTCCAAGCTCATGGGCAGCAGAATGTGGTACTCCTTGATGAGCATCCTGACGGCTCTCGGCCGGCCGCGCGCGGCCTCTGCTCCGCCTAGCGCAGCGCACCGCGCGGCAGTCAGTGCGGGGCGGCGGCGCGCGGCCCCGAGCCCGGCGCGCAGGCCAAGGAGCTCGGGCCGCGAGACCCCACGCCCGGGCCGCCACGGGGGAGGCAGAGGCGAGCCCAGCGCCGCCGCCAGCGCCGCCGGGGGCCGGGAGCCGCAGCAGGGCTGAGCGCTGACCTCTTTTCCTCGTACCCCCACCCCCCGCCCGTCGCCGTGGCAACCGCTCGCTGACGCGGGCCCCCCAGAGCTGCGGACTCGGGCCGGCTGGCCAGCCTCGCCTCATCGGCAGTGGCCGCGTCCTGAGCCCCCTGGAAACAGCATCCCTTGGGGACTCGTCCCCAGAAGCTCCCGGACCCCTCCTTGCGGGCCCGCTTTCCACAACCGGCCCCTCGGGGATCGCCCCCTGCATCCGCTTCCCCGTGTCCCTCACTCCTGGACATCCACACAGAACCTTGTCCGCCGAGTGTCTCTCCGCGGAACAGCCCCGTGCACCCCTCCTCTTAGCATCTGTCTGTGTTCCCCACCCCCGAACCCGAACATACCTCCCAGGACCGGATAACTAATCCCTCCGGCCCCAAGACCTGCCTTCCCCGCCCTGGCCGGCAGCCCGGACCTCGACTTCCTCTTCCCCAGCATCCTTCCCAGACCCCCGGCACTCGTCCATGCAGCCATACCACCGTCCTTCCCGGGGGTTGACCCCTCTTCGGGCTGAGGCAAGAGTGGCTCCACTTGGTATCCCACGGGCCCTCGCCTTGGGCGACCACCTGCGCCCCGGTTCCGCTGCAGGTACCCCTCCCACCCCCACCTCGCACCCAGTGAGCAGGCGAGAGGCCCCGCTGTCCCCACTTCCCTCTGCTCCCCAGAGTCCCAGTCCCCAGCCGTGCTTTTGGCCCTCCTGCCGGCGTCCCGGCTCACCTCTAATTTAGGGTGGGCTCCCCTCACCCTGTACGGGCCAGGGCGGACGGGCCGTGAGTCGGAGCCACGAGCGCCCCCAGCCCCGGCCTCGGGTTCCAGCAGAGGCCGGACCCTCTGGAGGCGCAGCGCGGGCCCATGGCCCCGACCTTCCTCAACGCCCGCCCGCCGGCGCCCCTGCCGTCCCTCCCCGCCGCGTCACTGCGGCCGCCCCGCCCCCTTCCTGGGCCCGGCTGGCCCCCCCCCTACGCCGGCAGGGTCCTTTCAGCCCCGCCCGTGGCGGGGAGGACGGCCCCTGCCTTCCTTCCCTAACGCAGCGGAGGAAGAGGCCGGTGTGCAAAAGCAGGCGCGTTTGCACTCCCTCAGGGCTTTTTGGGATCCCAAAGCACTCTAGGTTCCTATCTCCACCGTGCCCTCCCGTGTGCTATAGAAGTAGGGTACAGCCCCATCCCCTTCCCTCCCAAGCCCTCCAACCTGGGACCCAGGCTAGTGGAAATCCTCCCCCAGCCCCCAAGACTGGCCAGAAGTTGATCTCTGACTTGCCTCTACCTAGGGGGTGGGGTTCGAGCACCCCATGCCTCTAGGATCATTCAGCCACACACCCCGCACAAGCCTGCAGGCACTCCGGATCCTGGAGCTAGCCCCGCATGGGTTCCCATGGCCTTCCCCACCTATACCTTCCGGGTCCACAAATCTGACCAACCAACCACCCCGGGCAAAGGCTGAGACACCAGAGGGCTGGGTTCATGGGGCCACACCCAGTCGGCTACAAGGCGCTCAAACGGCATGGCAGCAGCGGGCTGGGTCTCTCCCCTTGGCTCTGCGTCCTAGGTGCTGGCGGGAAGGAAGCAGTGGCCCCTCTCCTCTGAGTCAGAGATGGGGTATATTCAGAGTCTCTCAAAGCTGATTCGGAGTTTAGGATGTTAGGGCATAGAGGCATGTGAGGGCATTAAGTGAACTGGCATTTCTACCCTGTCAAGCACCACCGCCAATCCAAAACCATCTAGGTCCTGCTGGGGATAGTGCCCTCCAGCTGCGGAGGCAGCCAAGGCCCTGCACTGCCCCCTCGTGGCACCAAATGAAGGAGGGCAAGGCTCTCACCTACTGGAGTTCAACCCTTTCCCCTACTTAGAGGTGGGAAGGCTAAGGGCCACAGAAGGGCAGGCTCCCACCCAAGGTTAATGCACAGCAGAGGCAAGACCAAGCCAGGCTCAGGCGCCCCTCCCACTCCCCGAGTCTTCTCTGCCTCTTTCTTCCTGGCCCATCTGGGCTTAGCAGAAATACCAGATTCAAAGACTAAGACCTGAGAGAACAACTCCAAATTATCTTTTATTTATACAAAAATGGCATATTTAGCAAAAGACACACAGAAAAGAGTCGCTATGGCCCAGAAGACAAGGCAGGGAGGTGACAGGCCTTCAAGGCCCTGTTGGGGGACAAGGAGGTCTTGGAAAAAGTGATGAGAAGTCCTGGGTTAGTGCTGAGTGGTGGGGCCACAGAAGGGAGAAAGCTCCAGTTGGATCAACACTATTGGCAGGTCATGGGTGGGACGCACAGCGACCTCACTGCTAACTCTTGCAGGGGTCCCAGTGCTGCCGACTGGAGTGAGAGTCGCCCCCTGGTTCTTGGAGGGCACCCACCAAGGGACACAGGACAGGAAGCCCAGGACGGGAAGTGCAACTTGGGGTGAAGGCCAGGGAGAAGCGGGTGTTCTGCAGTGGCCGGGAAAGGTCCAGACGCCGAGGCGGAGGCACGTTCTGTTACGTGCGGGCGTTCCTCTCTGTCTCTGCCAGGCACTCTCTGACTAGGGCCCGGGCATGGATGATGCCTGGGGTGGGGATGAGGGCAAGATTGGGCAGGTAACATACAGGGTCTCAGCAACCATCCAAAGTCCCACTCCGACCCTCCAGAAGACCCCGCCCTTTCCACCCCCTTTCTTTTCAGTAATCATAATATAATGAGGGGCTGGATGAGATTAGAGGTTTGGCTAATTCTTAAATTTTCCGCTGAAATACAACTTCTCTGATCCTTCCCTGTAAACGGGCTCAATTTCAATTCAGTTTGAAATGCCTCTCTGGGTAGGGATACTTGTCCTAGTTTAGGCTTGCTCAGGAGGCCTCCAGATGTCCTTCCTTCCCTAATGAGGGATTGTCCAGTGTTAGTCTCCTGGTCAGGAGACTGGGTTGGACCTGACCTCACTTACCTCTCTTCAGGCGTTCCATGGCGCTCTTGCTGCCAGCATAGGTGGGGCGGATCTCTTTGCCCATTTCCTCTATGACCGACAGCAGGTCCGTGTAGGTGCTCTGGGAGCCCTGGGCGCCGGGTGGCTTCATTGCCTATGTCAAAAGAGAACAGTACAGTGAGCTCAGGCCCCCAGGGGGCCTCCAGTACCTATCTACAGGAAATAGCTCGGCCCCACTCACCTGCACATAGCCCATGGAGGGCGGTCCAAAGTCGTTAAACAGTGGTCTGAAAGGGGCGGCGGCTCCCGGTACCGAGCCCGACGGCGATGGGACACTTCCGGCTGCAACATGCGCGAGTAAGAAGTCAGCGCAGGTCTGGGACACCTCCTCCCAAAGTTCTAAGCCCCCAACCGGATTCGCTCGATTCCCTCCAAGGGATACTTCATGCCAGGTTGCTCAACTTCAGAGACAAACCCCTCCCCCTGAGCTCCACCAACAAGCCCTTACGTGACCACGCCCACTTCACAGGACAGCAAACTGAGGCTCAGCGAGGTAGGCAGCAGGCCCAGTATGGCAGAACTCAGGCCGTCTTCTCTTCCAGACCTCGACCACCTGGGCAGACGAGCAGGGGTGGAGGTGGATCCTCACCTGTAGGGACCGGGGTGCCGGGCCCAGGGGTGCTAGAGCCGGGAGTGCTGCTGGGGGCGGGGGCGATAGGTTTGTAGGACATCCCCAACTCCTGGGTGCGGCGGACGCCGGCCGGCGGCTCCTCCGGGGTTGGCTGCTTGGCCGCTCAGCCGCACTCTGATTGGCAAACCGGCTGCACGCCCCTGGTAAATAGAGCTCAGGCCGGAAGGGCGGGCGGGCACCACAGCTCTCTCACTCTCGATTGGTAGACGAAGATGTCACTCGAGCCTCCTCATTGGCCGAGGCCGGCCCCAACAGGCCGCAACCGTTGTTGATTGGTCTCCGCCTTCCGGACCTCGCACCTGTCTGCTCCGGATTGGGCTGTGACCGACGCCCTCCACAATTGGCTAGTTCGCGGCTCGGGCCCGCGCGCTCTCAATCCGATTAGTCCCAAGGCCCGAGAGGCGGAGTCTCAGCAGCCCGGACCTGGGTCTGGTCCGCCGCGGTTCGCGCTCAATGGGGTCTTCCCGGGCTCAGACACCGCCCTCACGCCTCGCTCGCGCTCCTTCGCACGTCAGTCTTGCGCCACCCGGCCTCGGTCCAGCTGGTGCCGCTGTTGCTCCCACCACTGCCGAGCGCGCCTTTCCTCTACTCTGGTGCTGTAGGACGCAGGGGTTTGACGTTCGGAGCCCGGCGCCCCACACCCGCGCTTTTACGTCACCTTTCACCGGTTCAACACCCTTTCCCCGAACTGCGCACGCGCCCTCCTAAAGCCTTAGTTTGTTCCCATGGCAACAGGTCTCCAGCCAATGCTACCACAGGTCCTCTCCCTCCGCATTGCTTGGTCCTTGTGTCTAAGCAGGTGTTAGGTCCAAGGGCGACCTCAAAGGCCCCCCTCAACCTGCCTCCAAAGGCCCCGCGCTTGTGCCTCATAATGACAATAGGAACAGTCAACCTTCGCTGAATGCTTACTGAATTCCTGCCCGGTACCAAACAGATCGTGGACAAGAGCACTGACTGGAGTCAGACTGACGGTTCCTATCTCATACCACCCCCGCCAGCGATTTTCCTTTGGACAAGTTATCTCGATGTGCCTCAGTTTCCCTATCTGTAAAATTGGGATGCTAATAATAACTCATTGAGTTGCTGTGAGAACTAAATAAATATTCACAAAGTGATTGTTGTTTCATTCTCTACTTTCCTGTTTCTTCACCTAGTCTCCTCCCCAACAAATCTCATTCCTCACAACCCTAGATCTTAGGCTCTTCTCCAAACACTAACCTTTTCTCCCAGGCTACTTTTCCCCAAAACCTCTCAGGCCTTGTGTACCCTTCATGCCCCCAGGTATGCAGATTTTCCTCACCCCCAGGGCATTCATTCATTTATCTGACAAACATTTTCTGACTCCATCCTCCATCCCAGGCCTTGTGCTGGATACTGATGATATGAAATGAACTAGCCATGGCCTCTGTCCTCAAAGAGTTAGTAGTCTCAAGGAGAGACAGACAGCACACACAGTACAGTAAGACAATGTGGAGACTGGGACAAACGCATTGGAACTTAGAGGAAGGGGACTGCCAGTGACACCATACAAATCTTCCCAGAGGAGGCAGCATTCAGTAGGTGAATGGACAAATAAACTGTGATATATAATATAATGGACTATTATTTAGCAATAACAGGAAATCACCTATTTAGCTATTAAGAGACACAAGTAGATGTATCACAAAATGAAAGAAGCCAGTGTGAAAGAGCCACATACTGCATGATTCAAGTTGTATAACATTCTGGAAGAAGCATGCTTATACAGAAGGTAAACAAATTACCGATTACCAAGGGTGGTAAGGGACAGAACTGAATAGCTGAAGCATAAGGGATTTTTTTTTTTCAGGGTAGTGAAACTATTCTATATGATACTGTAATGGTAAATACAAGACATTAAGCACTTGTCAAAGAATAAACTTTAACGTATGCAAATTTTAAAAATCATTTAGGAGTTGGTGGGGGTGGGGTCCCTGAATGGAATGCAGACTATTATATGACATAAGAATCTAGCTCTGCTACACATGTATGAAACAGCCTCACTGAGGAAGGTGGAGGAATAAGGTGCTAATCTGGAATGAGTGGAGTCTGTAAGAATGGAGGCGAAAGGAACTTCACATATGCACTGTGCTTTCATTGATGAGGTGGTTTCCCACGGGGTATGGGTTAAAAATTTTGAAACCACCACATATGTACACTGGAATTGAAAAGTAAGTTAATGTGGGATGGGTGATTTCTCACTGCTGGGGTGAGAAGTGATAAGGAAGCAAAGGGTAGAGGCTGGAATGATCCATGTGGTAATGGAGACATCAATATGAACTCATATTTAGCTTAATGTAGATATGGGAGGTTACATACAGAAATATTTTTACAGGTTAGTATATATACATGTCTCCTCACTCTACCAGCTGAGGAGGCCTAGAAGCAACCTAGCACCCAGACCTTGGTTTCTAATATCTTTCTCCAATAAAATGAACCAACTCTCTTGGAAAATGGCTGATTCTCAGACTGGGGCAGGAAATATATAAGGTGATCTTGGAGCATCTTGTAGTGGCAGAAAGTAAGAAAATGCTAAATAAACAACAACAAAAAACAAACAAAAAGTCCACCAAATGTTCTGCATGTAATTGTAGCAAAACGACAACAAAAGTCCAACAATCCCAACCCCCCCAAAAGAGCACCCTACAGCCAAAGCTGGAGCAATTTGAACAACAAAATAAAATAGTATTGGATTATAACTTGTATAAAATATATATCTATGGGCCCATACTGATAGAAATAACTGATTGAATAAATAAATAAATAGGGGAGAGGAGACAAATCTCCTGTACTGAAGAATTCCAAGTAATTTATATAGATTACTTAATGAGGTGGATTATAATCCGCCACCATGTAAGTGTTGGCTGTGCATAATGACTTCTTCCAAAGAGTATAGTGTGTCACAGAAGGAAGAAGAGCAATTTTCCAGTACAGAAACCTGAGAAACACTACCTCAAGCCAGGTGATCAAGGTCAATGTCGCACGTGGTGTCACGTTGACAGCATGCACCTCATATGATGGGATGAGAGCGGCACCTTCCCTCTGTGATCTTCCTCCCTCAAGCCTGTGACCCTGGACTGATCAGTAGAAAAACCATCAGACAAATCCCAATTTAGGAACATTCTATAAAATACCTAATCAGTCCTCCTCAGAGGTTAAAGATAGTTTAAAAAACAAGGCAAGTCTGAAAAATCATCAGAAATAAGAGAAGCCTAAAGAAATGTGATAGCTAACATAATGTGGTGTCCTGGGGGACTTTCTGGAACAGAAAAAGGACAGTCAGGGAAAAACGGATAAAATGTGCATACAATTTAGTGAATAATACATTTAGTTAATGTATCGGCATTTGTTCCCTAACTGAGAATTGTACCATTCTAATGTAAGATGTTTAATAGAGTGTAATGGTTAATTTTCTGTGTCAAGTTGACTGGGCCTTGGGGTGCCCAGACATTTGGTCAAACATTATTCTGAGTGTGTCTGTGAGAGTGTTTCTGGGTAGGATCACATCCACTGAACTGGTGGACTAACTAAGGCAGATGGTCCTTCCCAGGGTGGGCAGGCCTCATCCAATCAGTTGAAGACCTGAATGGGACGAAAGGCTGAGTAAGAGGGAACTTGGCTGGCCTGACTGGTGAGCTGGAATATTGGTCTTCTGGCCTCACAGGAACTCTCACCATTGACCTTCCCAGTTCTCAGGCCTTCAGGCTTGGGCTGGAACTGCACCACCAGCTCTCCTGGTCGCCAGCTTGCCGACTGCAGATCTGGCTGGGACTGCTCTGTGCCCCACAGTCACCTGAGCCAATTCCTTACCATAAATATCTTTGCGCGCACGCACGCACCCACACCCACACTCAGTTAGTTGGAGAGCCTCAACTAACACATAGGAGAAGCTGGGTGTAGGGTATACAGGAACTCCGCATACTGTTTTTGAAACAATTCTGTAAACCTAGAACTGTTCTAAAGTAAAATAAGCAGATGTAATATTTTGATCTGGGGACGGTTACCTGGGTGCATACACATATAAAAATTCACTGAGCTGTGCACTTAAGATTTATACACCTTACTGAATATATGTTATACTATTTAAAGTGTACTTAATATAAAAATCTGAATTTACAGTTTCTCTTGGAAAAGCAGAAGATCTTGTAGTTCTGGCCTGCTCCAACTGACAACAGTTGATGGACCTGGGGGGCAGGTGCCCCTTCAGGTGGGGAAGGGGCTCTTGACTCAGCAGTTTCCCCCTGCCTGCTGTTCCCTCCTGGCCCTGGTCCCAGCTCCAGCTGTTGTCTGCTGGGAACTTTTGGGCCAGTAGCCTTTTTAGGGTGGCAGGGCATGCATGAGATTTTGGGGAGCTGTGGGCACTTCTGGTGTCAGCAGGTACACTGCAGCCAATGAAGACCTTCCCCACAACTGCCCCACCACCCAGTCATAAAGCCTGCCAGGCTGCAGGCCAGGGGGCAGTGGGTGGCTGGCTCTGAGCAGGCTTCTGGTCTTCCCCAGCCCAGGTCCTTCACTACCCCCAGGGCAGAGGGACAAACATCTTCTCAGGTGGCAATGCAATCTGTGCCGTCCAGTGGGAGGGGGCCACGGCTCTCAGAGAACCTGCTCCTCATTCCAGGCCTGCCGTATCGCCTAACTGAGGATCAGGGATTGACTGGGATATGCCAGGCTTGTGATGTTGGAGCTGCAGCCAGCCCTAGCACCTTGGTGTCCCGGCTCCAGCTGCGCAAGGCACTGTGGCTCCTGCCCGCTCTGTCCCAAGGCCGTCTTGTTGGTGAGCACCGGCGCAGACGCTGAGAGCTCCCATCCCTTTCTGACTAGGAGGTCAAGGCTCATCCCCCCGCCCAGTGGGCTGGAACAGTGGCTGGTCAGGCAGTGCAGACCAGGCCTCTGCTGTAGCTAGAAGAGGATGAGGCCCTTCCTGGGTCCACTCTGACCTTGAGACACCTTCTCTTGTTGGCACAGTGATTTTAGAGTCTCTGGGCCTGGGTGCAAGTCCCACTTCTGCTGAGCCTAATTGTGTGTGATTCTGTGCCAGCCCCTCATCCTCCTGGAACCTTCTGGAACCAGGCAAAGGGACTGCGTGGGCAACGGGAGTCATGGGGGATCATGGCCAGCTCCTGAACTGTGTGACAAAATGCAAAATTTTAGGAAGAATATTCTGGAGCATGTGACATGGATGGGAGAGGAGCAGTGGCGGTGGGGGTGAGTGGGGGTGGGGCTGCATGAGCTCTAGCAAGTTGCTTAATCTCGACTTCTCAGTTTTCTCAATCTGAAGTGGGTCTTTGATGACCATGGCAAGGTTGGGATGAGGAGGTGTGGCACTGGGTCTCCCAGGAAGAGATGAGGCAGACACTGGGATGAGTCGGGAATGCAGGAATGGAACAGGCCTTGGGGGTGGGATTGGGCCGAAGAGCCTCCGACCCAAGGCCAGCCTGACCACAGCCCACTGCCTAAAGGGGGCCAGCTATGAGGGGAGCCTCAAGTTAGGCAGAAATGGGCACATCCCAGCCCCGCTGTGCTCAGTCCGTGGTCAATAGCTCCTGGGAAGGGCGAGGCATCAGCTGAGATGTATCCTGAAGGGACCGACAGCCAGAGCCTGTCAGCTCATTCATTCCGCCCCCATGCCCGGCACGGTCTTTCCCAGGGAGCTCTGAGCAGCGCCTGCCAAGAGTCAGTGAGACGGGGCTTGGGAAAAGCCCCTGGGCACTTGTTTCACCCTCTAATGTCCACCTGGGTCTGGCAGGCATCATTCACAGGATGAGTGGCCAGCACACACCCCAGCTCTGGGAGAAGGGTTACTTTCTGACACTTGCTCTGGGCTGGGCCCAGGATCTAAGGAGGGCCCCCGCCCACCTGGAGTTCACAATCGAGGGGGCTTGTGGCCCAGGACTCAACTTTTGGCGGTCAAATACTGGGTCCTCCAGGGTGAACAAGTGGGGCGAAAGCCATCCACCTGGGCTCAGCGATCCTTTATTATGAGAGAGACAGATCTGGGCAAGGGGGCTTGGTGGAGGAGCAGGAGCGGGGTGAGGGCAGAGCCCACCGGGGCGGAGGCTGCCAGCCGGAGGCAGTGGGATTCCAGGAGCACATGGGCGGGCAGTGGCTGCGGTTCCGAGTCCCGGGCTGCCTCTGGCATCCGTGTGGGCTCAGCGAGACATCATTCGCACAAACTCTGCTAAGACAAAGCCACGATTTCGGGTCTGCTCTCTGGACCCCATTAGGGGTGAGACCAGAAAAGGGGCCTTGAGGTAGGAGGGAGTGCAGTCAAGGGAAAGGCCTGCAAGGGGGTCCTCTGGGCCTGACAGGGAATGGGCTGGTAGCCTGGGGAAGAGGGGTTTTGTCTTAGGGACAAGAAAATCTTGTAACTGAACCTGTTTTCCTCTTTTTTTGGCCACTAGGAATCTCAGGAGCAATGCTGAGGCCTACTTTGGAGAATTTCTACATACCTATTTTCCTGGACTCCCTGTTGTTATTTAACCCTTGTTTTCCCTCGGTGGGAATGCAGTTAGGGGAAGGGCTGCGCTCTGGCCAGGCCCCTGGATTCGAATCTTGGCTCCACCCACTTCTGTTGCCAGGAACCCACACTTTCTAAGAACCCTCCTTATGCCTCTGGGGATAATAATAGTTCCTTCCTCCTGGATTCTCGTGATCATTCGCTGGGGGAGGACACAGGTGAAGCCCAGGGCCAGGCGCACGGTGCTGATGCTCCCTTTCTCGCCTCTCTATCTGTTAAAATCCTGCCAGGGTGCATGGTGCTGACCACGGTGGGTGGTGGGCAGTACCTTCAAAGTCGACCAGGCCGTCCCCATTGAGGTCAATGTCGTGGAGGATCTCATCCACCTCTCGCGGGCTGAGGCGCTCCCCTAGCAGGGCCTTGAGGGCTGCCCGGAGCTCCCCCAAGCTGATGCAGCCATCCCCATTGGCGTCGAACTGTAGTGACATTGGTCATTGCATGGGGTCACTGACCAAATCATTCACTCAGCTCAGCGCCTACCCCCGCAGCGGCCCCGTAGGTACCCCCCCACAGTGGCCCCGTAGGCATCCCCCTCACAGCGACCCTGTAGGCAACCTCCCACAGCGGCCCCATAGGCATCCCCCTACAGCAGCCCTGTAGGCACCCCACTCACAGCAGCCCCGTAGGCACCCCCCCACAGCGGCTCCATAGGCACCCCCCCACAGCGGCCCTGTAGGCACCCCCCCAACAGCGGCCCCCTAGGCACCCCCCCTACAGTAGCCCTGTAGGCAACCCCCGACAGCAGCCCCGTGGGCACCCCCTGCCTTCCAGCCCCAGGGAGCGCACCTCCCGAAAGGCGTCCCGCAGCTCCCTGACGCCGATCATGTCCGCTGTCTCTGCCAGCAGCTTGGGGCCCATCAGCTCCACGAAGTCTCCAAAGTCCACCTTCCCGCCGCCTGGGGGCCATGCCGTTGGAGACACGGGGCCATCCGAGACGAGACCCCTGCCCAGCCCTGCCCTGCCCTCTGCCCTCCCTTCTGGCCTCATCCCTGTGCTCCTGGCCTCCCCCCTGCCCCACGACATGGGCCCTGCCCTCCTCTAGGCCCAACAGGCTGGTCAGCCATGTCTCCTGACAGCTTCCTTCACTTTCCTGACCAGTTCAACTGGGGTCAATCCTGGCTCCAGTGACCTGGCTGTGTGGCCTTCCACAGGCCATTTAACCTTTCTGAGACTCAGTTTCCTCATCTAAACATGGCACTAATGGCCTGTGTCCCACCCACCTCCTAAGGGTGGGAAAACTCTCTGGAGGAGAACTAGCACTGAGATGACCGAGTCCTGGGCCCTGGCTCTGGAAGCCAGCCTGTGCAGGCCCCTCTGGTCCCCAGGACGCCCAGCTGCCCTGGCCATGGCCATGACCTCTGGGGACCTGGGGGTGGGGCAGGTCTGAGGCACATACTGACTCGCTGTGAAATCTCGATGAGCTCCATCTCTGTGGGCATGTAGCCCAGTGTCCGCATGCAGGCGCCCAGCTCCCGGTAGCCGATGTAGCCATCCCGGTCTCGGTCAAACTCCTGGAAGGCAGCCTGCAGCTCTGCCAGGTAGGGTGGAGTCAGTCCTTCCCCTGCATCCCCTCTGACCCCAGCCTGGGTCAGCCCACCCTTCTCCCCTTGGGCCAATCAGGCCTTCTAAACATCAGCTTCTCTTTACTGCCTCAGGGCCCTTGCACATACTATTTATGCATTCTTTTAGCAAATACTGAAGGAGCATCTGCTATGTGCCAAGCTGTTTTAGGTACTGGGAATATGGTAGGGAAGGAAAGAAGGAAGGAAGGAAAAAGGAGGGAGGGAGGCAGGGAAGAGGAGAGAGAAACAAATCCCTGAGCTCATAGAGCTCATATTCTGGAACACTCTCCTCTCCTCTTTGGTCCTTATGTCACCTACTCAAAGAAGCCTTCCCTCTAAATTTTGTCCCCTCCAGCCCATAGGTTATTTCCTTGACAGCACTTAGCACCATTTGTACTTAGAGCTGACTTAATGACATCTGTCTTCAGAAGACATGGGTCTTATCTGTCCAGTTTGCACATTTCCCAGTGCTCAGCACAGGGCCAAGCACACAGTGGACACACAGGAGGTGTTCCCTGAAGCCCGTGACCTGCCTTGCAGATGAGGCAAGGGAACAGACAGCTGGGGGTTCCGTCAGCTCCTCCCCGCTCCGTCTTGTCCTCTGTCCTGGCACGGGTCCCCGTGGCCTTCTTCTTGCTCCTAGTTCCTCCTGGAGACTGCTGAGGCCCCCGCCCCGTTTCCCCACCCCATGCCCCCCCATACCCAACCCCCCCAAACCTGTGGTTCTTCCCCAAACTCTTTACCTTCAATCTCCTCTGGCCGCAGCTCCCGGTCCTGAGGGGGCACAGAGAAGGTAAGAACTTCCTGGGTCACTGTGAGGGCCTTGTACCCCTTCCTCCCTGCTCTTTGGGGCGCCCCACTCAGCCCCCCACAGCATGCGTGCACAGGGCCTGCGTCCCCTGATGCTGCTCAGACCGTATCCACCCACACCCCCCTGCTCACTGTGCAGGCCTCTTTGGTCCCCCCTCGCTGCCCCTCTGCCCAGACCTCCCCTAGGGCCGACCCCTGCCACCCTGCGCTTCTAGGGCACGGAGCTCACTTGCCAGAGGTGGGTCTGGGGTTGGGCAGAACCTCAGGCGTGGCCCTGCGGGCCTCAGGGTCACTGTGTCTCCCTTGCTCGCTATCCCTCCGCAGAACCCTGTGACCCCCGCCCACCCTCCTGGGGGCTGTTGCTGGTGGTTCTCTGGGTCTCTCTCTGCCCCTTTTCTCCCTTCCCTGGGCGTCTCCCTGGGGCTCCGCGATGGTTGATCTCATTTGTTTCTCCGCTGCTCCCTGCCCCCCACCCCCGGATCTGTGTGACTTTGCTCCAGTGTCCCCAGTCCATCCTCCCCCCATTCCTTAAGGAAAGGCAAAGTGGGGGGCAGGGGCGGGGGCAGGCAGGCCGGTGGGCAGCTGTTCACACGAGCTGGGTGGCAGCGATGCTGGCCCGGAGGAAGATGCAGGCGGGCCCCACCGGGCGGCTGAGCACCGCACAGCCCTGGATGCCCGGCCCAGGGCCGCCCTGCTCTTCGGGCTTGGGGCTGGGGCCTGGGCCGGGGCGGGAGTCCCCTGGGGGGCAGCCAGGCCACTGCCAGCCGTCCTGCAGCAGAGCCGGCCATGAGCAAGGGCAGTGCCCCCTCCTCCCCACCCACATCCTGGGCCGGCAAGGTCCACCTCTCCCTCAGCTGGGCAAGCTGAGGCCCAGAAAAGGCAGGAGGTTTGGCCAAGGTCATGCAGAAAGCCAGTGGCAGAGTGAGACCACGAACTCAGTCTCTGCGTCTCCCAGGTCAAGGCTGACCAGCAAGGGCAGGGGGCACAGGGGTCTGTGGGGCCAAGAGCAGGACGGGCCGGAGTCTGGGGGCGCCCAGGGGAGATCTCGGTGGGCGAGGGCAGGGGGAGCCAGCACCTTCACCCCATGCTGGGCCCCACCTCTAGGCCCAGCCCGGCCCTCTCACAGGGCTCTGTCCCCCCACCGGGCCCTCCAGGGTCCAGCCCAGCCTTAGCCATCCTACCTTAGGGCCCCGGGGTTGAGGCCGCTTGGCACAGTTTCCCATGGGCCCTTGGAACATGCGGGGCCTGGAGTCCTGGGGAGCAGCCCAGGGCAGGCCTTGGCGGCACTGGGGGCTCCTGCTATGCCCCTGTGCTCCCAGGGAGAGGCTGGGAGCACTGCAGGGGGTTTTCCTAGCGTTTTGTGGGGAAGATCAGGGGCGGGTGGGCAGGCGGGGAGTTCTGGGCCCAGGGGCTTGGGCCCTGATCCGGGATTATCTCTGAGCATCTCTGCTGGTGAGGGGGGTTACTGAGAGGGCCCTGGTAGGCACGGCCGTCCCATGCCCACTCCTAGGGTCTGCCAGACACCCCCTCTCCATCAGCCTTCTCCCCAATCCCTACCCCTACTCTCTCCCAATCAGGAAAATTTAATGTCTTCAGAAGCAGGGCCTGGACCTGGGAGGGGGAAGCCAGGTGCCCAGTGGACCAGGCCAGCTGGGGCATCTCTCTCCTCGGAATGGCAGATGATACCAGGCGGTATGAGCTCGGCAGACGCTCCCCCAAAGCCCGTCCTGAGCAAGGAGGCGACGTCTGCGCAGCCCCGGAAGCCCCTGCCTGCCCCTGCCAGGCCCCGGGCTCCCACTCAGAGGGCCTGCCCTGCCCGCCTGCCCTCACCAGCCGCCCGACCCCTGCACTCAGGCCAGGAGCGGAGGAGAGCAGACTGCGCCCTGTGTGCCGGGAGCCAGGCTCCAGGAGGGCAGAGGTGGGGAGGGACGCCAGCCTCCTTCCCGGGTGGCTGATTGACCCACTGACCCGTCCATCAACACGCATGTCCAAGGGCTCCTGCCGGGGCTCCGCCCCTCAGGCTATCCTAAAGGGCCCCGGTTCGCGTGTGGGACACCCGTTGTACCCTCAGGGCCCCTGGTTGATGACAGCCCCACACCCCTGCCCGTTTACCTGCCCATAGGCTGCCTGCACCAGGGCCTCGAGCTCCCGGAGGAGCGCCCGCCGCCTGGTGGCTGCTGGGCTGGCGGGGGTCTGGCTGGGCCCTGGAGTGCCCTCAGAGGGGCTGGGGTCCCCCACAGGGAGACTGCCATCTTCCAAGCCCTGGGAAAGGGCCATGGACACCAGGGTGGGCACCTCCTTCTGGCTGAGGGACACTGCCTCACTCCGGTGTCCCCGCTCCTGTGGGAGGGGGGCCTAGTGGGCATGTGTGGGGCTGGCCCCACGAGGTCCCTGTACTCTTCCCTATTTCTTGTTCCACGGGCTGGTCGGGCCCCAGACCTCCCAAGTCCCGTATCTTCCCGAGCTCCCGGGACCCTCGCCCAGCCCCTCACAGAGACCCCAGGCCTCCTGCACCCCACCACCCTCCAGCCATCATCATGGCCCCAGAACGCACTGCGGGGCTCCGCAACACCGTCCCTGCAGACCCCAGGTTGCCTGGCCTCTGAGGCCCCTGGTCTCTGGGCATCTCCCCACACCCTCCTTCCCTGTTTCCTTCTCAATGTCTGCGCCCTCTGCTCTGTGGGTGCCTTCTGTGCCTGTCTCCCCTGCAGGCCCTCCCTCAGCACCCCTGCCCCTGCCGCCCTCTGTCCAGCTTTCCTCTGTGGGTCTCTCTGCCCCCACATGCCCGTCTCTCTACCAGTTCCCTCCCCTTGTCGCGGGACACTCTCACGTTCATCTGTCTGACCTTCTGTCTGCTCACCCGGGCTCGTTCTGTTTCCCCACCCGCTCTCCCAGGCCGGCTCCTGGGTGCCCCCCCCAGGCCCCACCCCTTCTGCCTGCTTCTCCCCACCCAGAGCCCCAGGGCACCCCTGCTCTGCCCTACGTCCTGCCAACACTGAACACCCAGCTTCTGATGACCTCCAACCTCCTGCTCCTCGGGCACGAGGCTGAGGGTGGGCTGGCAGCCCCCACAAGGCCTCTTGTCCCCCTGGTCACGCCCCCAGTCTGCTTCCCACCCAGCCGCCTGCTCCTCACCTCCCAGAATGAGGTCAGTCTTCCTGCCCCCGCCTTGCTCCGGCCCCTCATGATTTATTCACCTGTCCCCTGCCCCAGGCTTTGTCCCAGGGAACCAGATCCCACCAGACACCTGCCACCTGAGCGAGTGGTTCTGGCCTCTCTCGGGACTTGTGGCCATCCATTCATGTATTCCTGGGACCACGCCAGACCCTGTCTGCCCTGGGGGCCCTGCTCTGAGGCACATCTAACTCAGAAAGGGTCAGCAGACAGACTCCAGTGCCGGGGGTCCTGTCGGGGCATCAGAGAGGCTTCACGGGGGAGATGAGGGGACAGGGCAGCATTCTAGGCATTGTTCATGGGTTTAAACCAGGCTTAGCCCCGGAGGGGCGCTGTGCTCCTTGGCAGGGAGCAGCTGTGAACTTGGAGAGTTCTAGGCACCAGAATCTGGCAGGATATGCTGAGTGGAGGCCATATGAGGGTGGCAGGGGTCGGCAGCCCCTGGAGAGAGTATGGGCGGCAAGAAATTGGAGAAAATGTCAGGGGCTGAATCGTCAGCAGTCATCTGTGGAGTACCTGCTAGGGGCTTTCCTGGGTCCTGGGAACCAGCCCCTGCCTCCTGGCAAATTGCACCTGGGGGGAGACGCACACCCAGTACGACGGTGGAGAGAAACTCCCAGCAGGCTGCCTAGAGGGAGCAGAGGACGCCTAACTATGACTGGGGGGCATGTGCCCAAACCAGGGGACAAGGGAGAGACCGCGTGAAGGGAGGGCGGCTCTGCAGGCAGAGGGAGCAGCCTGTGCACAGCCTGAGCGAGTCTGAGGATCTAAGAAAGGCCAGGGCTGAGAGACAAGTGCACGCCAGCCAGGTGGTCAGGCGTGCAAAGGGCTCATTGGAACCATTCACGCTGACCACATGCTCAGTTTTCAGCATCCTTTCGGCCCTCGGAGGCCTGGGTTACACCTCCTTGCATTGCATCCCACGCACACCCTGCAAGCATCCTTCAGAGAGGAGAGTTCTGTTTTCTGCAAGGTTATACGAAGGGCCTGCAGGCCTGAGCTCTCCCATGCACTCGCTGTGTGACCCTGGACAAGGCACTTTACCTCTCTGTGCCTTAGTTCCAATCTCTCGAAAATGGGGGTTGGCCTAGTATCTGCCTCATGGCGCCTTTGTGAAAATGAAGTGATAAAGGACCTAGCAGGTTCCTGGCAGATAGGAAGGGCTTAAAAAATGGTCGATGCCATATGATGAACAATTCCATGTCCAAATAACCATCCAAGAAGGTGGAAGTAGTGAGCAAAGTGTGTCCCACAGTATAAGCCGAGGTAGTGGGGGCTACACCTGGTCAGGGTCTAGTGCATAGAAGAGTTCTCAGGCAAGAAGCAAAGCCTTTGTGTCTAGGGGGAGAAGGCCTGGCTTGGAGATCCTCCCTGGCTTGTGTTCAATGGACAGCAACCAGGACATGTCCTTTGCTGCCCTTGACTGTCCAGGCTGACTTCGCCAAGCTGGAGACCCTGCTCCAGAGTCCAGGATGTCCAGGTGGTGGAAGGATGGATGGATGGATGGATGGAAGGATGGATGCATAGACAGGTAGCTGGACAGATGGATAGGTGGATGGATAGTTTGCTGGGTAGATGGAAAGTTGGGTGGATGAATGGGCAGATGGATGCTTGGGTAGACAGGTGAATGGCTGACTGGATGGAAGGGGGGTAGGTGATGAGCTGTGGTTAACTGGTTGGTAGGTGTATGGATGGGTGATTGCTCAGAGAGATTGCTGGGTGGATGGTTGTACAGATGGATAGATGGATGGATGACAAGACGGAGAGGTAAACAGGTAGAGAATGGCTGGGTGGGTAAATGGGTAGTTGGGTAGATTGGGTGGATAAATGAATAGGTAAATGTTTTGATGGATTCCTGGTCAAATGTTTGGTAGTTGGATGGGTGGGTGATTGGGTAGATGGGTGTATAGAGAGACAGACAGATAGCTGGGTAGATGAATTGCTGGCAGAGCTCGTACATTCTGCATTTGAAGTCCGTTAGAGTGGAGGCACATCTTTCCTATTTGGGTGGCTCTGGTCTGGCCCACTCGTCACCTGATACATACTAAGCAACGTGTGAATGAAGACTTGTGTCCGTCTCCCCCAACCCTGAGCTGGGATTCCTCTGATGGCAAAGACGGGGGCTCTTTCTCCACCATGGTTGCTTCCAAGCTTGGCCCCTGATAGGCACCATGCACAGAGCCATGTTGAGATACGACTTCATACCCACTAGGATAGCTAAAGTGAAAAAGACAGTCAGCACCAATTGTTGGTGAGGACGTGGAGAGGCTGGAATGTCATATCCTGTGACTGGGTGTATGAAATGGTAGAGCCTCTTTGGAAAGGGGTTGGCAGTTCTTCAAAACTAGTTACCATACAACCCAGCAATTCCACTCAGGTGTACACCCAGGGAACTGGAAACAAGTTCACACCAAACTTCGTACACAAATGTATAGAGCAGCATTATTCATAACAGCCAAAAAATGAAACAACCCAGGGGACCATCGGTGCATGAACGGGCAAACGAAGCGTGGCCCAGCTGTGTAATGGAATATTATTCGGCCATAAAAAGGAGTGAAGCCCACACCCTACACGGGGGCTGAACCTGGAATACATGACGCTCAGTGAAAGCAGCCAGACACAGATGACCGCAGAGTACAGGATTCCAGCACGAAATGTCTAGGAGAGGTACATCCGTAGCAACATAATAGATTAGCGGTTGCCAGGGGATGGGCCGAAGGGGGCAGGGAATGCGGAGTGACTGCTAACAGGTGTGGGGTTTCTTTTTGGGGTGATGGAAATGTTCTGGAATTAGTGGTGATGACTGCACAGCTGAATATACTAAACCCCACAGATGTACACTTTATAAGGTGAATTTTAAGTGGCAATAAAGCTGTTTATATATATTTAAAAACCCTCCAAAGACAGGCGTTGATGAATACCTGGTGGAAGGTCCTGGCCCCTTCTGGGCCCAGAGGAGGAAGCCCCGGGTGGCCACAGAGCTGGACCACAGTCTGGGGCTGCGCAGCCAGAGGGCTGGGGGTAAAAGCAGCCACCTGGAACACCACAACATAGTGCCAAGCCCTCCTGGGGTGCCGCCTGCCCGGGGCCCCCACCATGGTGGCTGGAGGGCGTGAGCCCGCAGCCGGACAGGAGAGCTCCCCTCTCCCAGGTGTGTGGTGCTCGCCCGCAAAGGGAGGGTGTGCACGCTCCGGGCCGGAGCAGGTGCATGCAGCTCTCTGGGCTCTGCTGTCCTCACGTGTGTGACGGGAATAAGACTCCCTCCCACCCAGGGTGCTTGTGGGAATGAAAGGAGACCATGTCCATGAAAGCTTTTTGTAAGCTGCGAAGTGCTGGGCAGATGTTCCTCCAGCTGTGAGTTGGGGATAAAACCTCCCTCTCCCAGCCGCAGGCAGCTGTGGGCTCAAAGGAGGCTAGAGGCTCCTGATTAGGCCTGTTTGGGTTCTTTCCCCACGCACTGAGTGGGTACTTTGCACCTGGGAAGGATACCTTCCTCTGTCCTTGTGGCTCTACCAAGAAAGCCAGGTGGAGAGGTCAGGCTCAGTCAGGCCCCAGTTCCCAAGCATTTACGTGAATGAACTCATTTGATCCTTACAGAAGAACCCAGGAGTAGAGGTTATTAGTATCCGCATTTTACAGGTGAGGAAACTGAGACACAGAGAGGTGCAGCAACCGGCTCAAGGACACACAGCTGGATAAGAGGCCAGGCCAGGATTCGAACCCAGACTCCCTAGTTCCAAGCCCTCTTTGCCATAGGTCAAGCTTGAGCTACTATTTCTTGTATCCTGGTACAGGGTAACTCTGGTGACCCCCTAATTACATGGGGAACAGGAACCCTAGAAGAAAGGTTGAGCGTCCGGCTTTCAGGGTGGGGATGGGAGTGGGGCCGGCTCTACTCTGAGGGCTGGAAGTTTAGAGACTGGGGGTGCGGTGGGCTCCCCAGCTGGGGAGGGGGTGGGACGTGCCCCTTACAGCTTGGAAGCTCTGTCCTCCTGGGAGCTCCTGGTTCTCACCTGCTGCTGCTGGGCCAGAAGGGGTGGCGCCCAGGGGCTGGGAGAGCAGCCTGGGGAGGTGCGAGGCGGGGCGCAGGCCGTGGCCCCAGACCCGATGGACCCGGAGGCGGCTCCGGTCCACACGGCCAGGCGGGAAAGCTGCTGCAGGAGCTGCGGCTCCGTTCCCGTCGGGCTCCCGCCGCCGCCACCTCCTCCAGCTGCCGACATCCCCGTGGCCCTGGCGTGGGCTCCGTCCCGGTCCCCACTCGCCCCCCTCCCGGCCTGTGAGCTGCCTGAGGACTTCCCTGCCCTGGTCGGGGCCCTAGAACTGGAGGCTGAGGCCCCGGCTATCCTTACCCGGGTGCGCAGACTTGGACAACTGGGTCTGTTTCCTCCTCTGACATCAGGGAGTGGCACCGAGGGCCCCACTATTTACCGAGCACCTCCTTCGGCCAGACACGTGGCAGCTCTTAAAATCTGTATTTACAGATGAGCAAACAGGTGAGAGTGGAATCTTCTCCCTGGCAGGCTGACTCCCAAGCCTGCAAGCTTCCCAAACAGCCCCGGGAAGTGCTCAGGGCTTGAACATGCTCCGGGGGAATCTAGAATCAGTGAGGTGGTTTTTCTAAAATCTAATGTTAGTCAAATGTTAAATACCCTGACTAAAAGCCAGTGGAAGCCTCGGGAATGTTAAGAGCACAGGTCACGCCCAACCTCTGGCCTGTCGCGTTGTTTGCTTTCAGAGCTGGCGGGGCCGCAGCCACTCCGCACCCCTGTGGGGGTGAATCTGGTAAGCGCGCGCGGCCGGAAGCCTCCTCGCAGAACCTACGGAGACATTTACCCAAGAACTGCTGAATGTTGGTCTGGAAGGCGCTTTTGGCAACAAAACCACACTTGAGATCCAAGTCTTCCCGTTGGAAGACTTTGGACAGGGTGTGGGGAGCCTTTTGGTCTCCAGGCAGGATTTTCCCCAAGGTCAGCTTTGCTGCCCCTTGAACTCATTGTATAAACTTGTTCTTAAGGGGGGGCACCCCGGCGTGGGGGGACTGAATGGAGATGTTTGCACTACCCATGTGAGGTGTCTGGGACTGGATTCTGGCACAGAAGTGTGTCTGTCAGCAATGAGAAGGGCGTGGCCTCTCGAGGGGTCAGGCTCAGTACCTTTAAGTCTTTAAAGAGACACACTGATCAGGCCACACCTGTGGAAAGTTACCATTTTGAGTTTGAATCAGGTGCTTTTCCTGTTATTCCAAAAATAGGGCAACTACAACTTTGGCTCATAAATCCAGCCAAGAAAGAGTCGCAAGCCCAGCAGGGATTTTCCCCCAGCCACAGCCTGGCCATATCTGTGTGCATCTCTCCCTCCACCCCCACCCACCCCATTGCTCCCTGGGACCAGGTCCTGAACTCCAGACGCATGCGACCCAAGCCCATGCACGTGCTGAGCCCCAGTCCCAGGCAGTGCTGGGTCCAAGGCATGAGCCCCCAGGCAGAGCTGCGCCCCTTCAGGGTCCTGCCCCGACCCATCCCAGGTGGCCGCTGGCCAGGGGCCACAAGCTGGCTTTGCTGTTCAAGAGCCTGCACGGACGCAAATTTGGAGCAGACTGTGGGTTGTTCATAGCTGAGAGAGTGCAGCGTCTACACAGAGAAGTGTGTGTGTGTGTGTGTGTGTGTGTGTGTGTGTGAGAGAGAGAGAGAGACAGAGAGACAGAGAGACAGAGACAGAGACAGAGAGGGTGGACATGATTCCCGTACTGAGAGGCCAGCACTACTCCATCCTTCCCCGCTTTTGTCATAAATGCCTCCTTTTTGGGGTTGAGTTTCTGTGACCAGCTGAAACTGATGTAGTGTTAAAATATGTCCAGAAATTCTTTGACCATTTCCCCTCAAAGTTTGGACCAAATCCTCTACCCCTTGAAGGTGGGCCGGGCTTAGTGACTGCCTTCCAATCCTCTGTATGGCGGACGTGATGGCACATTCTGTCCACGACCAGGTCACCAGAGGCCCAGTGGCTTGTTCCTCACTCCCCCTTAGATCCTGCTCTGGGGGGAGCCAGCCACCATGTGAGGAGGACAGCCAAGCAGCCCCTGTGGAGAGCTTTGGGGGATGAGGAACCGAGGCTTCCGGCCAAGCCAGCACTAAAGCTGCTGGCGTGTCACGTGACACAGCGACCGTGTGACAAGCCATCTCAGGAGGGGATCCCCCAGCCGGTCAAGCTTTCAGATGGCTGCAGCCACGCCACCATCCTGATTGCAACCTCATGACAGCTGTGCTAACCACGCCTCTTACTTCCTGTATTCTGATGCTTGGAGAGCTCCCAGGGTGAGCCTGTTCCCAGAGCTGCTGAACAACTTGCCTGAGAACCACGCCTTTCAGATGCAAACCAAGCGATTCAGAGCCCACACCTCCACTGCCTCCCTTCCTGGGTCCACCTGCCCTCATCACCCCAGGGCAGGCACCACACCACCAAGGACAGCCCCTGCCCCTGAGAGCCCGCTGGAATTACCCAGACCAGCCAGTTCTCAGGCTGCTTACCCTGCCTCACCTGTCCTTCCCATGAAGACCCCAGGAGGGCTCCCGCCACAGCCCCCACCTCCCTGTGCCTCCTGACCGACCCTGGTGGGGGGCCCTTCCTCGCGTGGCCCCTGTGGTGTGGCTTGCTCCCCCCCTTTGGGATCTGGAACGAAGTATCCTCTCAATGGCACTGCCTCCTAATCTGCTGGCCTTGCCACACCTAAATAACGGTACTAAAACCTCTGTGTAAGAGGGAGACTGACCAAAAACCACGCAGCCAAACCACTCCCGAATTTCTGACTCAGAAACAGAGATGAAAAATGTTTGTTTTAAGTGGCTGACTTGAGGTAATTCGTTAGGCGGCAGTAGATGACTAACACAGGGCTGCAACCAAGCGGATTGCACCCGGCTTCAGGGTCGGATGCGAGGGGCGCAGCTTTCACGGCTCACAACGCGGCGCAGGCGGTCGGAGGCTCCAGGAGCCTTTTCCAGAGGTTTTCTCGTAGCTTTGGTCGAGGTTTGGTGTCTTCTCGGAGGTCACCTGCATAGGTGTTGGTCGATGCTTGGTCCTTCCTACAGGAGTCTTTCCTTTGATCATCTTGATTCCTGGTTGTGAACCCAGCGTGGTGGAGCCTGAACGATGCACGTTGCGGTGAAGCCCCCCCAGTGGGGCTCATTCACGGAGAAGAGGCGGGGCCGACGGTGGCTAAGGGAGCAGGCGAGGAGCGGGGCTTCAGGCTCCAACGGTGCCCCCGAGTAGTTGTGTGATCCTGAACTAGACACCCCAAGAAGAAGACACACCTAAAACATTTGCACGGTGCCTGGCTCTTAATAAGTGCTCGGTAAATGGCCAAAACAACTTTGCTCTGGAGATATCAATGGCACCATATTCTTTGGTGTTATCTCCATCAACATGTTGTGAAAGCCATGTCCCTTCTTTCACCATATGTTTTGTACAAATATGCAATCAAACAAGAGGGGGGAAAAAGGTTATGAGTTGACCTCTAGCAAAACTTGAAGTTTGACTTTTCAAACAAATCATCACTTGGGTCCTTGATTCTAGAACAAAACAAAGAAATAATACTGCATTGCAATGTCCTCTCCAAGTGAATTTTTTAAATTAAGGTATTATTGATATACACTCTTATGAAGGTTTCACATGAAAAATAATGTGGTTACTACATTCACCCATATTATCGTGTCCCCCCCCCACCCCATTGCAGTCACTGTCCATCAGTGTAGTAAGATGCCACAGAGTCACTATTTGCCTTATCCCCCCAACACCATGTATGACGATCATAATACCCCTCAGTCCCCTTCTCCCTCCCCCCCTCCCCGCCCTCCCCCACCCTCCCCTTTGGTAACCGCTGGTCCCTTCTTGGAGTCTCCGATTCTGCTGCTACTTTGTTCCTTCGGTTTTGCTTCGTTGTTATGCTCCACACGAGGGAAATCATTTGGCACTTGTCTTTCTCTGCCTGGCTTATTTCACTGAGCATAATATCCTCCAGCTCCACCCATGTTGTTGCAAATGGTAGGATTTGTTTCTGTCTTATGGCTGAATAGTATTCCATTGTGTACAGGTACCACCTCTTCTTTATCCATTCATCTGCTCATGGACACTTAGGTTGCTCCCATATTGTGGCTATTGTAAAAAGTGCTGCAATAAACACAGGGGTGCATATGTCATTTTGAATATGAGAAGTTGTATTCTTTGGGTAAATTCCTAGGAGTGGAATTCCTGGGTCAAAATGGTATTTCTGTTTTTAGTTTTTTTGAGGATCTTCCATATGCTTTCCACAATGGTTGAACTAGCTTACATTCCCCCCAGCAGTGTAGGAGGGTTCCCCTTTCTCCACATCCTCGCCAGCATTTGTTGTTCTTAGTCTTTTCAATGCTGGCCATCCTTACTAGTATGAGGTCATATCTCATTGTGGTTTTAATTTGCATTTCCCTGATGATTAGTGATGTGGAGCATCTTTTCATGTGCCTGTTGGCCATCTGAATTTCTTCTTTGGAGAACCGTCTCTTCATATCCTCTGCCCATTTTTTAATTGGGTTATTTGCTTTTTGGGTGGTGAGGTGTGAGTTCTTTATATATTTTGGATGTTAACCCCTTGTCAGATAGGTCATTTACAAATATATTCTCACATACTGTAGGATGCATTTTTGTTCTGTTGATGGTGTCCTTTGCTGTACAGAATCTTTTAAGTTTGATGTAGTTCTATGTGTTCATTTTTGCTTTTGTTTCCCTTGCTCAACGAGATGCATTGAGAAAAAAGTTGCTCGTGTTTATATTCAGGAGATTTTTGCCTATGTTATCTTCTAAGAGTTTTATGGTTTCATGACTTACAT
The DNA here is from genome assembly GCF_030020395.1 of Manis pentadactyla. Taxonomy (NCBI): domain Eukaryota; kingdom Metazoa; phylum Chordata; class Mammalia; order Pholidota; family Manidae; genus Manis; species Manis pentadactyla. The sequence continues at coordinate 11,319,085 of NC_080027.1, read as the reverse complement.
TCAGGTCTTTGATCCATTTTGAGTTTACTTTTGTGTATGGGGATAGACAATAATCCAGTTTCATTCTCTTGCATGTAGCTGTCCAGTTTTGCCAACATCAGCTGTTGAAGAGGCTGCTATTTCCCCGTTGTATGTCCATGGCTCCTTTATCGTATATTAATTGACCATATATGCTTGGGTTTATATCTGGGCTCTCTAGTCTGTTCCATTGGTCTATGGCTCTGTTTTTGTGCCAGTACCAAATTGTTTTGATTACTGTGGCTTCCAAGTGAATTTTTTTAAGCCAAGTTTTCTATTATTGCATTTTGAAAATCAACACATTATTAAGAATAAAAATGAAATTGATTATTCTAATCACATTAAGGAGGTTGAAAAGCTATTTTCTCTCACACAGCCCTCAATATGTGATTTGCTTAAATGGTGTAATTAGTCAAGGTTCTCCAGAGAAACAAAACCAAAAAGATACCATCTTGCTGCAACGTTTCAGCCCCAGGCAAGTTTGCTCTGGATTCAGTGAGACTGAATACCAACGTTGGAAAGTTGGGGGTTAAAGGGTTTATACCAACCTTTTTCTCAGGGTGGCAGGTCAAGTGCTAGAATCACATCTGCCTCTGGCAAGTTTGCAATCCATCTCTGTCTCTGCCTCCAAGGTAGAGCACTGGACAGAGCTCTTTATATAATAACACCAATAATAACGGCTCATTGTCAATGGGTGTGAAAGCAGTAGCCCAGCAGTAGGCCAATTACATCATCAGGTAGATTAGGGTCAGGTGAGGATCCTGGCCATCCAAACTTCCATTTTCCCTACAGATACATATATGTAAAGAGATTTATTCATATGAATTTATAAAGCTTTACTTATATATACTTATATAGAGAGAGAGATTTATTACAAGGTATTGGATCACATGATTATGGAGGCTGAGAACTCCCACCATCTGCTGTCTGCAAGCTGGAGGCGCAGAAGAGCTAGTGGTGTGGTCTGAAGGCCTGAGAGCCGGAGATCTGACAGAGGGTCCAGTCCGGGCTGGAAGGCCTGAGAACCAGGAGCACTGCAGGCAGGAGACGGCTGTCCCAGCTCAGCAGTCAGGCAGAGAGTGAGTTCACCCCTCCTCTGCCTTTTTGTTCTAGTCAGGCCTCAACAGGTCAGGTGACGCCTGCCCACAGTGGGGAGGGCCACCTGTTTTACCGTCTACCAGTGCAAATGCTAATCTCTTTTGGAAATACCCCCACAGAAACACCCAGAAATACTGTTTACCCAGTTACCTGGGCATCCGTTGGCCCAGTCAAATTGGCACATAAAGGTAAAACCACCACAAAGAGCTTTGGTAGTTTTCCCTTCTGCAAGTAAGACGCGATCTCTGCTCTTTTTAGTTGTGCATCTGAGCCCTCAGATCTATAGGGTCGTCACACCCAGCTGTGGGGAACGGCTCAGCTTCTCCACGCTGCACATCCCGAGGCTTCATGTCTTTTTCCACATGGCGAAGTTCTCCCAGGACTGCAGATGCCCTCGGATCTAGAACATCTCCCTGATTCCTGGGAGGGCTGATGCTAGGAGCCTGGAATTGGCCTGAGCTGTTTTGAAGTAAGAGATGCAGCTGCTCAGCATTCACTCTGGCCCAATGCAAGACGTGCTGACTGATAGGGTCAGTTTGCACCCCAACAATTTGTACCGGCTCTCAAGGTGGCCCCCGTTTCTCCTCCACTATGCCTCCAGACCACTGTCTGGGCCTCTAGGTTTGAAAGCACATTGTGTTTTGTGTTCACATGCTCTGTTACATGTCTGTTTCCGTATTATATGATGAGAAACCTTTACAGAGAGGGACTACGTTATTATTTTCTTCTTCTCACCTTTTACCTGAGCTATAACTTCTGTACAGTAGGTGCACTTCAGTCACATAGCTCGGCAAATGTTTTCACATGTGGACAGTTGCAGTGCCGCCTCCCAAAGGAGAGTTAGTCTCTGTTTGCTGGTGTCATGGGACCCAAGAAAACCCAAAATGATTGTAACCATGTTTATTTGTTACCTAACAAGCCATCCCAACATGAATAAGACAACTCGCACGTCTTATTTCTCCCAGTTCTGGGACATGGCCCAGTGACTCTCCCAGTCTGGGCCAACTCGCTGGGGCTTGATGACCCAGGTCACCCTCCTTCCCAGACATCCTGCAGCTGAAATGACCTCCTTCCACATGATCCCTTGTTCTCCAGGAGACCAAACCAAGCCCGGTGGAATAGCGGCAGAAGGTTTCCCAGCAGCAAGCAGGACACACCTCAGTGCTCAAGGGCTTTTCACTTTGCTGATCCCCACAGACGTTAGGGATGCCACAGGGCCCAGCCCAGACCCAACAGGTAGAAAAATCCTTGGTGGAGGAGCAGTGAATTCTCATTGCAGAGGGGCTGTTCAGGAGAATGGAAAGAATTTGCTGTCAGTCACTGATGTTCTTCAACAGAAAGTGACTGATCAGGTGGAAGAACTGAGATGCAAGCAAGCAGAGAGGTGGATGTGCGGGTTATTTTTAGGGTAAGAGTAGACAGTGAAGGTTCCTGTGGGCAAGATTCTCACCTGGCCCTGGTCGGCTGGCTCACTGCACACGTGTGGGCAATATGGTGTTATTGATTCTGTATAAAGAGCTCTGCCCAGGGCTCTGGGTGGCACGGTGGCATGGCTGCAAGGCTGCAGGAGAGCAGAGACAAGACTGGAGTGGTGGCAGCACCGAGGACAGAGACCGAGATGGCTGCGGGGGCAGAGAGGCCCAGAGGCAGAGACCGGCTTGCTGCCTGCCGACTCTCTCTGAGTGATGGGATTCTAGTGACTCTCCTGCCACCGTGGGAATAAAGTTGGGTATAACCCTTTCACCCCAAGAACGTTCTACTGTCATTTCTTTGGTCACATTGAATCCATAGTGAACTTGTTTGGGACTGAAACCCATTGGCAAGACAGTAACCCTAAGTGAATAGAAACAGAATGTATGTCACATAAACTAATAGTAATGAAAAATGGAATGATATATTCAACCTATGTAAAAGAAGGCAAGCAAGAAAGAGAAAAAGAACAGAGTAGGCAGGGTGAATAGCACAAAATAAGGCAGGCTGAAACACAAATATGTATTAGCAATTAAACTAAATGTAAATAGATCACCCACACAGATATGCTCTGTTGATTATTTTTACAAAGATGCAAAGACAATTCAGGGGAGGAATGACAATGTTTCAATAAAGGGTGCTGGAGCAATTAGAGCATCCTTGGCAGAAGATGGGAGAAAATGTTTAGGATCTAGAGCTAGGGAAAGAGTTCTGAGACTTGACACTGAAAGCAGGACCCATAAAAGGAAAAAACTGATAAATTGGACCTCTGTAAAATGCCCTGGTAAGAAGATAAAGAGACTAGTTTAGAGTGGGAGGAAAATATTTGCAAACCACATACCCAATGAGAGACTACTATCTAGAATATATAAAGAACTCTTCAAATTCAACCATCAAAAAACCCCAACCAATTCTATTTGAAGGTGGGTAGAAGAAATAAAGAGATTTTAGTGAAGATGATACACAGAAAATAAGCAAATGAAAAGACACTCAATTTCATTAGCCACTCAGGAAATGCACATGAGAACCACAATGAGATAGCACTACATACTTACCAGAATGGCTAAAAGATAGTGTTGGCAGGGATTTGAAGAAACTGGATCACTCCTATAGGGCCAGTGGGGATGGAAATCGGCATAGTCACTGGAAACCAGCTTGGCAGTTTCTTATAAAACTAAACATGCAAATTACCATACAATTTCAATCTCTTGGACATTTATCCCAAAGAAATGGAAATCAGTGGTCACACACATAAAACCCTGTGCATGGATGTTTATATATTCATAACAGCCCTGAGGTGGAAATCCCAGATATCCATCAGTGGGTGAGTGGCTAAACAAACTGTGGTTCACTGAGTAACTGCAACAAAAAAGAAGGATACATTGAACAGCAAAGATACTGATACACAGAACAGCCTGGATGAATCTAGAGAGTTGTGCTGAGTGAGAAAAAAAAAGAATCCCAAAGGTTACATACTGTTTGATTCCATTTATATAATGTTGTTGACATTACCAAATTATAGAAATGGAGAACAGCTTAGTGGTTGCCAGAGATTAAGGACGGGAGAGGGCAGGTGTGGGGAGGGAAGCAGGTGTGGCTGTAAAGGGGTGACACAAGGGATCCTTGGCTGATAGACCGTTGAGTGTCTTGACTGTGGTGATGGATACATGTATCTACACAGGTGATAAAATTGCATAGATCACACATACATGCACAGACACACGCACACAGGAGTCCAACTAAAACGGGAGGAATATGAACAAGACTGATAGATTGTCCCAATGTGAACATCCTGGGTGTGATATTGTAATACATTTTTACAAGACAAGAGGTTGGCTTGTCCCAAAGGAAAGAGTTTAGGTAAAAAAATGAAATAGACTTCCATGCCCTAGTTAAAAGACAGGATGTGTCTGTCAAAATTACAAAAAAACATTAAATTGTATTCTTTTTTACAAGAAACACATTCAAAGCATAAGGATATAGCAAGTTTGAAAATGAAAAAATGGAAAAGGTATGCCAGCAGGCACCAACTAAAAGAAACCTTGTGCATCATATTAATATCAGGCTGGCAGTACTTTATTGCAGAAAAACACACAGAAAACAAATAACAAATAAAACAGTTAAAGATATAGAGGGAATTTTGTTCATGTGAAAAGGTTCCATATTAATCAGAAAGTTGTAAAAATTCTAAATTTGTATGCATCTAATAACATGGCCTCAAACTACATAAAGCAAAACATGATAAAATTACAATGAGAAATAAATTAAACTGTGATTGTGTGTGTGTGTCTATTTGCCAATATTGTTTCATATATATTTTCCCCCAGTCCATTGTGGGATATTTCAACACACTTCTCTCAGTAACTGATAGAACAGAGAAAACAATCGGAATACAGAATAGTTGAACAGCTGCAGAATACACTTTTCAAGCACATGTGGAACGTCCACAAAATCGATCCTATAGCGGACCAGAAAAGTCAACACATTTCGGTGGATGGAAATTGTAGGGTATGTTTTGTGTACACAATAAAGTGAGCTGGGGTCCAATTCTAAACAGAGAACTGCTTCAGGAGGGTCTGCAGAGCCTTCACACCGTGTTCAGAGTCACCAAACCACAAGTGCTAAGGAAATTCATTACTTCACTGAAAGTAAGCCCTCACACAAAGGAAAATCTTCCTCAACTGTTTTTTTTTTTAATTTTAGGGATTTGATGTTTTTAAATTTTTGTTGTTGAGGCATCCTGCGTGTACTGTAAGGTGCACTGCTCGTGATTGGCTTCGTGGTGAGCTTTCATGCGTGTGCACGCCTGGGCAGCCACCACCAGATCATACGGGACATCTGCAGCGCCCCAGAGGGGTCCGCGGGCTCTCTTTCAGTTAACACCCTCAGAGGGACACACTGTCCAGGTTTCTAACACCATAAATGAGTACCACATGTGTTTTTGAATTTCATATAAATGGAGTTCTATACTATGTTGTCTTGCTAATGGGTTTCAGCCCCGTGCAAGTTCGCTATGGATTCAGTGTGACCAAAGAAAATGACAGCAAAACATTCTTGGGGTGAAAGGGTTATACCCAACTTTATTTCCAGGTGGCAGGTCAGTCACTAAAATCCCATTCACTCAGAGCAAGTCTGCATGCAACAAGCTGGTCTCTGCCTCTGGGCCCCTCTGTCCTCACAGCCATCCTCTGGGCCTCTCTGCACAGTTGTCCTGCACGGCCGTCCTCTGGGCCTCTGTCCTCGGCACTGCCACCACTCCAGCCTCTCTCTGCTCTGCTCTCCTGCAGCCTGGCAGCCCTGCCACTGTGTCGCGGGCAGAGCACTGGGCAGAGCTCTTTTTATAGAGTCAACAGCATGTACTGCCCACAGATGTGCAGTGAGCTAGTCAAGCACGGCCGGGTGAGAATCCTGGCCACAGGAACTCTCATTTTATCCACATATGTGTTCTTTTGTGTGGCTTCTTTCCCTTGGTGCAGTATCTGTGGGATTCACCCTAGAGTGTGGCACTGTCCCACTGGGTGACCACACAGCTGATTTTTCCCCTCCCCCCTTGGTTGATACCTAGGTTGTTTCCAGTTTGGGGCTCTTATGAATGAAGAATCGGCTCATGCGATCATGGAAGCTTGGTAAATCCAAAATCTGCAGGTCGGCTGGCAGGCTGGAGACCCAGGGAAGATCTGGTGCTGCAGATGAGTCTGATGGCAGTTTCCTGGCAGAATTCCCTCTTCCTGGGGAGAGGTCGGTGCTTTTTTAAGGCCTCCGAGGGATTGGATGAGGCCCACCTGTAACATGGAGGGCACTGGGCTTTACTCACAGTCTACTAAACATTAAATATCTCATCTAAAATAATATGTTCACAGAAGCATGTTTGACCAAACATCTGGATACTGTGGCCTACGCAAGCCGACACATGAAATTAACCATTGTCAGTACGTACCTGGAACGGAGCTTTAACAGACACCGCAGACAGAGTCTCAAGGTGGCGGGGCCTTCTTCACACTCCCACAAACAGTGCCTGAGCGTGGCTGCCACATCCCTGTGAAGTGACATTTGACTTGTCGGTGCTTGCCGTTGTTCTGATGGGTGTGTAGCGGTGATCCAACAGGTGAGGTGGTTTTAATTTGCATTCCCCTGATGACTAATGATGCTGAGAAACTTTGCGTACATTTAAGGCTTGTGTAATATCGCCACACAAACTACTGAGTGTTGTCGGGCAGGCCAATCCGGGGAGATGCCCTTGTGCGCTGGGGGAGACCTCAGCGGGGGAAAGGGGTCTTGACTGATTGAGAAGGAATCCGTGAGCAGGTGGAGCAGGACAAGCAAAGGGTAGTTTAATGAGGCGGAAGTACACACTCAAGGGGGTGCAGACGGCGCGGACGGGTTTGTTGGGTGGTCTTATGGCTGGTGTTTACGCAGGGCATGGAATACTCACCTGGACAGGTGAGGCCCTCTCGGAGTGAGGAGGGGATTTCTGGGAAATAGGCTGACATCCCCTTTCTGTCCTTAGATGGTCTGCTTAGGAACTGTGTGGCCCAAGGGGTGTCGTTTTCAGGGGAAGTTTGGGCAGGTCTGGTATCTATACCCTCCCTCCCCAGAGAGCAGTTTACACGGAATGTTTAGAATATATACAAGAATCTAACCGAATGTAAATACTTACCAAAGTCCCCACCCACCTCCCTGCTCAGCCTGCCTATCCACCTACTATAACCTTAAGACAGCAAATGTTTTTTCTTTACAATGAGAATTGGGCTGCCTGTGAAATATGGGCACAGGTGTGCTGGCAATTTGCTTCTCCTTCAAACCAGTCTTTAAATATTTGTTGAAAATATACTTAGTTTGACTGCATAGAAGCTGGTTTAATTTTTTTAACTTGCTTACTGAAACAGATTCACTTTTAGTATCTGAAAAAACAGTCCCCAACCTTTTCCTACTTCCTTATAGTTTTCATTCTTGCTTCAGGTTGTGTATTAATTAGATAAAAGTTCAACTGAGGTCACCAAACCTGCAGAGCCAAGCTAGGTTTCTCTCGCCCGACTGGAAGTCCAGCGCCATCTGGATGGGGCTGGTGTCCGCACTCCGTGGTGTCGGGGGGCCGAGGCTCCTGGCTCCCTCTGTCACACTAGGGGCGTTGCCCCTGTCTCCTCCCATGTCCGGCCAGGGGACCAGTGGGGAGGCCTACGCTAGGCTTTCGTGTAGATGATACAATAAGTCACTTGTTGCCAGTACACAGCATGGCCTCATACAGTATTCGGTTTATAATTTCTGACTTTCAGTTGACAGTGACATTTAGTGACTAGGCCTTGCAAATGTGCTCAGGAAAGAGAGGCCAAGGTTGTCAAGAAGGTCTTCTTTCTCCCTCCTGACTCCTTCAGTGGGGCAGGGCCAATCCTGTTTCACCAGCTGTTTAAGGAACCACGGAGGGGGCAGTACACGGGCACTTTATAACTGGTTTATTCCAGTTGTGTTTTATGGACTGGCGTATGGGGAAGCCGCTGCTGTTTTCTGCCTAAATCCTGCTCTGACTCTGGGTGACTTGCTATAAGATCAGTGGCACAGATGGCCCCACACTCTGACAGAGCACCTCGTAGAGTCAGCTGTTAAAACACAAACTCAATAGCATACACTTGAAGATCTGACTGACTTTATTAAGAGAGTCATGAATCCGGCAGCATCCCACCCGGCAGGATGAGAGATGCCCTGACGAGCTGTGTAGAAGGGAAGGTTTTTGTAGGAAGGAGGTAGAGCAAAAAGTTATTAACAAAAGAACAGAAAGGATTGTTTCAGGCAAGGTTACTTTCCTTTAGGAGGAAGAGCAGGGGACAGATTTTCTCATTTTCTTTGAGGAGGGTCCATGTGACAGATGACCTCATTGGTGCTGACCAGAAAATTCCTGACTGATACAAGGTCACATTCGGTTTCACTTGCCCTCTTTCTGGTGTTTGTGGGATTTTGGTTTGTACCTGGTTCTTGTGGTGTTTCATATTTGGAATAATAACTTGGTGTAGGCAGCACCCTCTACTGCCTAAAAGCTCTACTCTCTGGAGCTGCTCTGCCCCTGGAGTGATGGTGGGGTTTGCAACACGAGTGGCACTGGTGCCTGCTGGGAGGAAAGAGCTCTTTTCTGCTTCCTGACTGCAGGGCCTGCCTCCACTGCAAGGGCCAGTGGGCAAAGCGAACAGGAAGAAGCCTCTATGCTGCCCTCTGGCTGGCCTGGCACCATGGCGGGGTCAGCAGGTTTGCAAGCGAGCCGGTGCTGGCTGGGCGGAAGGAGCGGCAGGCTGTATATCTGGGTGGGAGCCCTCGGGACTGCGTTGCCAGCCAGCAGGACAGAGCACCTGAAGCTCCTGAAAGTTCCCAACCAGCTGGGCTGCGTTTGCTGTGACAATTTTGTCCACCTGTCCTTTCTCCCAAGCAGCAGTTTGTGCAATCCTTGCCCCTTTGGTTGCCCTCCCGCTGTTAGGAAGTCTGTCAGAGTGCGTGCCTTTCTATGATCCCAGAGTGGCTGGTTGTGGGTACCTGTTCTCCCAACTGGCCGGAATCGCAGTCTCTGAGTATTCTCCCTGTCTCAGCTTTCCAACCCCAGGAATCTCCAGAGCACCATGTAACGTAGGTTCGTGCTCCCTGAGCAGATCCCCAGGGCTGGGTGTTCAGCAGTGCTAGGCTTGGGTCCTGCCAGATCACGGCTTTGGTACTCTACCCTTTTCTGTGAGGTCTTCTCTTTTCCCCAGATGGAGGCAGTCTGCCGCAGCCTTCTTTCCCATTGCCCTTTCAGGATTCGTTGTATTTGCTATATTTTCGTATTATATATGGTTTTGGGAGGAGGTTTCTGTCTCACTTCTCACACCGCCATCTTTAAGCCTCTTCCCATGCCTGGTGGTTTTTTATTAGGTTCCATACATTGTGAATTTTACCATATTTGGGGACTGGATATTTTTTGTATTCTATTCATATCCTTGAACTCTGTTTTAGTTTTCAGTTTGCTTGCTTGGAAATTGATTCTTTCAGGTTTTGCTGTTACGATTTGTTAAATGTGATTAGAGCAGTGCTCAGTCTGGGTCATATTCCCATTTCAGAGCCAAGACCTTTTAGATTTTCTCCCCAATACCCTATGAATTACGTGGTTTGTCCAGCCTGACCCGTTCCTGGCCCTGTGTGAGTCCTGGGCACGGTTTCCTCTAGTCCTTTGAGTGGTTCTTTCCCCAGTCTCGTGTTGTTTGCTCACATGTGTGTGCTGATTGGTACGCAGCTCAGTATTCAAGGAAGACTGCAGATCTCGGAGGTTTTCTGCAGTTCCCTCTCAGGGACTGTTTCCCAAGAACTCTAGCCACTTACAGTTCCCAGCCTCTTAATTCCATATCCTTAACTTGGAGGCCACCAGATTCTGCCTGGGTTTCACCTCCCTGTGTTTACTCTGGAAACTCTGCTGAGGTAGTAATTGGTTCATGGGTTGGGTTTATCTCATTTGTTTTCTGTTTTTCAGGGTTCACTCTTTTTCTTTGCCTGATGTGCTTACTGTGTCTTGCAAACCATTGTTTCATATATATTGGGGGATTGTTTCAGACAGGGAAGTAAATTCAGTTCTTGTTACTCTGTTTTGGCCAAAAGCAGGTGTTGGGGCTGAGGTACCATCTCCTTACCTTAATTCATCTCAGACTCTTTTAAATACAACATGAAGCAGGGCTATCCCCTCTGAACTTGCTTGTCTTTATTTTTTTAGTACATACTAATTATTTCTGCTCTGAGAGTGTTTTCCTCATCTGAAATTATTTAATTAAGTAGAATAGGACATAACTATAGACTTCCATGACATCTGATTTTTGAAAGTCTGTATTATGACACCCTTTGCATTTATTTAAAATCTGAACAGTTTAGAAATGAAGGCAATATTTCAGCAGAACGTATAGCATGACTTATACTCTCAGCTGTAGCATCGTCTGATAGAAATGCTTTTCCAATTAATCAGTCTACTTGGCCCTCATTCAGTCAAAACATTTATTCTGCCTGCGTTTGCCTTAGTTGTAATTGAGTTTGTGCCTTGCCCATTAAATTATCAATTAGGTTCATATTCAGAAATGAGTATTAATAGCACATTTAAAACTTAACAGCTAGGAGAAATTGAGGAGTTATTTTTTCCCAACATATAATTCTTGTTCTAGTATTTCGTGTATGTTACTATTATTCTAACACTATGTAATCTTTTCTTTGTCCTGCATTAGGACATGAACCAGAAATCCCATTGTTTCTACTCTAAGGTTTTTAACATATATGCAGTAGGATCTTTTGATTTGTTTTATGTAAAGAAAAATTTATTCCAAGGGTGCAATCTTACTCTGACTTTTTCAGTAGAAAGATAGTGGAAGTAGATTTTTCAATAGATTTTGAGGGTCAAAGGGCTGGTAAAGGCTCATAGGTTGCTTTTATGTCCTAGAAGTAACTCTCAGGGTAACACAGTGAGCCCCGTCTTTGTAGCTTCCCTGACTAGCCACAGAATGCAGCTGCCCCTCAGCACTCTCTCAGCATCCCTGCCCCGCTATGTTTTTTCTATACCCCTTACCAATCTGGGCGACACCGACCAGCCTCTTTCCCTAGCGCTGGCTGTCCTCCCCATTAGACTCGGCATCAGAGGGGCAGGGACTTCGTTTTGGTTTATTGCTTGTACCCGTAGTGCCTAGAACTTTCTGGCACGTAATAAGTACTCAAATAGATGTTGAATGAATGAATGAGTAAACTTGTATGTCAGGAATATTAACTCTTTGTTAATCATGGATGTTGCAGATACTCCCCCTCCTTGTGCCTTTTGCTTATGATATTTGTATGAACTACTAAAACTGACATTTTAAAAAGCATTTTCTCAACCCAAATAAAGATAGTCTTCTCTTCACTGATATTTTGATAAGTTTCTTATTTATGAAATTTAATCCATTTGAAAGTTATTGGGGTTCATTATCTAAAGTTGGGAATTTCTTATTTCCCTTCAATAGATAGGCAACTGTCCCCACAACATTTACTAGACCATACATCCTGTCACCAGTCATCTGAAATGCCACGGTGATGCATTGTCTACTTTATGACATTCTGTTCTGTCCCTTTGATCTAGTTGTTTCCCTCAGGCCTTATATTTAGGACCAAGAAATCTTGATTTATAGAATAGACTTGAAGACTGATGGCTTGGGTCTGCTGTTTGCTCAATTTCCTTCCTATTGGAGGTGCTTGAGAAGGCTTGTTTTAAGAGTGCTGGTTGATCAAATTGTGGAGTGGGTCCACCACCACGTGACAGTTCTCCCTGCATAAAACTCAGGGCAGCCCCAGGGCCAGCTCTGTATCTGAGTGGGAGCATCTGGAAACCTGGTCCTGACTCTTCTCTGAGTTGTATAGACACAGGGCTAGACCGAGGCCATGTGGGTACTTATTTTAGTGCCCACATATTCCACTTGTTCACCTCGGGGACATTTAACTGCATATTCTGTGAATCAAGTGACAGGTACATAAGAGATTTCAGCCTCATGCAGGATTCGGAAGGCAAGATATTACAGTAGGCAAAAGCATGTGATCTGGAGACAAAGCCTGAGTTCAAATCCAACGTCCAACACTTACTTTCTAGGCCTCATGGAAAAATAGGGCTAATAAGAGTCCTGTGTCAGTTGGATGCATTCAGCTGAAAGCAGCAGAAAACTCAACTAACAATAAAGACATTAAATTATTTTATATTTCAGAAAGGTCTAGAGGTAGGCAGCTAGTAAAGCCCCTCAACTCCACCACCCAAGACCTAGGCTCTCTCCATTTTGCCCCCTCTTCTGTGTGCCGGCCTTCGGACCCTCTGTGACACCCCACTGATACTCCTGACCCTTGGGACCTTTGCTCCTGGGCTTCAGATCGCCCCAGATCAATCTGGAGCTATCACTGCTTGGAGGATGGCAGGCACCCGTGGCCCGTGGTGGTCAGGACTGTCCTTCCCAATTCTTTGCTCCCTCACTGTGTAAATGTACATCCATGCCCTCTGTTGTGTGACTTTCTGGGGTCAATAGAAGGTCAGAGGGCATAATGCTAGCCTGTGTTTTAAATGTGCTTTTGTGATTGACTTACATCTTGCACTCCTCTGACTTGACAAGAGAAAAGCAAGTTCCACATATCTAATTCTTCTTCAGTTTGGGCCCCAGAACAAGGACACTGGACCAGAACTGAACACAATGAGAAGACTGGAGCCCTACCAATCCCTGTCGAGGCCGACCTGGATCAGCCAAACCACAGCCAACTTCCAGCTCCAAGGAATGAAAATAAGTGGTGGTGGTTGTAGACCGTTGAGATCTTGGGGATGTTGTTACACAGCAAAAACTGACGATTGCAGGACATTTTTTAGGTCTTCACCAATGTGGGATTATATCAGTCTTTAGCAGGATCAATGATCTTTTACCAAAACTCAGAAGTGTGAGGAAATGTAGTTTATCTGTAAGCAATGTTGTCTTTCTTACAACCCTCGTCCACTGGGCAGGAGTGAAGGCTGGAGCTGTTCAGTGCAGGGCCATAGGAGAAACGGGCTGTTCAGATGCTTTTCAGTCTCTCTAGTCAAAAATGCTCACGGTCTCAGACGTTTCAGGAGTCTTCCCTGCTCCCAGGCTTCTTGCCAAGTAGCTGTTGAGGTTTCATGGAGAGAAAGAAGAGGTCTAACTGACGTCTTAGGGGACAGGCGTTAGAGGAGAACTGGGTTCTCATGCCTTTAGTGTCCTTGGCTCCTCTGGCTCATGGGTCAATGTGTATTTGGTTACAGTCACCCTGCTGGCCTTTGGGTCATCTCAATAGCTGGAGTATTTCTCGGGTCTCCCTTGGCTGGGTCTGATCTCATTGCTACTTACGAGCAGAAGCAACCTCCCTGTGGTTCTGGAAAGCCCAGTGGACCCCCTAAATGTCCACCACGCCCTTCGTCTAGTCCCTGACCCAAGCTGTCCCAACCACATGCTGCCCATTCGTTATCCTCTTGTCACACCGTGCCCCATGCCAGGCCCATGGCTCAGCTCAGTACCTACCTGGGGAAGGACTAGAGGGGGAGGCCTTATCTCCTTGCCAGGTCACCCTAATTTTCCCATTCATCTAAATTAGACACAAGTTTGTGCCAATTTAGAAAAGTGCTTCCATTTTCTAGATGTTTTTGAAGCCGTTTCCCCAATTCCAGGTTAAGCCTCTTTGATTCCAGCTTTGCTTTCCTGATTCTTCCCGGCTTTCCTCTTCTTCGATCCCCAAGACAAGAAGGGGCAGGTCTGGCTGATCCAGGTCGGCCTCGACAGGGATTGGTGGGGCTCCAGTCTTCTCGTTGTGTTCAGTTCTGGTCAAGGGGTAACATGACTCTAGTTGCCACATTAGAACATAGGAGGTCCTTTCGGAAGCATTCCTTTGAGGTAGGTGTGATTATCATCATTATAGTCAGATGAGGATATTAGACAAGAAATTGAATTACCTCCTTCTTTAGTAGAATGTTGACTCTAGATCGGGATCTTGATTATGTTAAGTGGGAGCTAAGCGAATATCATTCTTCCCTTAGAGTCCAGATTTCAAGCCTATTGCATTGCTAGAAAATCCTTTTGAATTTCAGTACATGCATAATAAACGCATCATTAGCTCTTTTCTTCTCTTTATATTCCTTCTGAAACAATCCTAACCTCCTCACAAGCAGCTTGATGCCACAGCCAAAACAGGGGGAAGTCACTTCGTTTCTGAGGGCAGAGATCAGAGGCCATCAGTAGTTTCCCATCCGTCACCCGTTCCAGCTCCCAGCTTCCTCCTGACTTGCCTTCTCCAAAGTCTAGTGAATTTTCATCTAGTTCTTTGAATGTGTGCATGCACATGTGAGTCAGTGTGTGTGTGTGTGTGTGTGTGTGTGTGCACGCATGTATCAGTGTTTATGTATGCATGTGACAGTGTTGAGAAAAATCAACTCTTGAATTATTCTTCCAAAGCTGTTTTTTTAATGCCTTTTAACATCCCAAAGAAAAAATTTTGAGTCATTTAGAATTGGTGTTCTATGCTCATTCATTCCTTGAGATGATAAACCCAGAACTCCCTTTTTTTGTGATTGGCATAGGGACAGTGGTTACAGGAATATAGGAGAGTAAGTTCATGTTTTTAAAATCTTGTATCTGCAGGATGTAAGGCAATGGCAATAGGGATGAAAGAGAGCACAGTCGTGGTGTGGCCCAACCAAACTGCCCCTGAGCTGTCCAGCCTGCTGCCTACCTTGCTGTCTTCCTTGAGTCATCACCCTGGTCCCCAACGTCCAAATGCAGGAAAATGAAGCCAAGATATTTTTGAGTCTCAACCCTATGCTCAGCAATATGTTTTGTACTTTCCTGTATGTGTCCTCATTTTATCCTCAGAGCAATCCGCCGAGGTAGGGAGTAGCATTCTCATTTTTTAATGATGAAGGAGCACAGATGAAAAGAGGTTGGATACCTTATCCAAAGCTCCACAGCTAAAACATGAAAGAGGTGGAGTTCAAACCCTGCCCCCGGGGCCTGCTGACCTCGCCGTCCATTCCCTACGTATAGGTAAGGGCGCCTCACGAGGGAACGCGCTGACACCACACGGGGCGGATGCGGTCAGAGCAGAGACACTAGAGGCGGCGGCGGCAGCAGCAACATGTTTGGGAATCGGAAATCTGAAAAGTAAATTGTGACTAGTTTAGCCGATTGGGGAAAGCAGAGAAGCAATCAGACTTACATCACCGAAGCTGCAAAAGGAATCAGTGACGCTAGTCACCTATGGAGGTGAGTATGGGGCTAAAAACAGAATGTTTGGTTGAAAGTCCACTTGACCCGATACCTCTCCTCTGAGAGCAAGTGTGTGACTTCCCTGCCTGAACCAGCACAGGTCTGAGAATTTATACCGTAAAAAGCACCAAATATAGAGTCTCTGGTCAGGGGGACCCCAGAAGTCAAGGGTGTCATCCTGAAATAGGAAGATTAAGTGAAAGTTTAGTCTCCCACTGAATGTCAAGACTCCCAGCCGGTCCTCCCATGGAACCCTGGTTAATCTTCTGGTAATCCTTGAACCAGATAGCTCAGAACTCAGGCAGCCAGGCTGGAACCCTCCAGACAAGAGATTGTCCAGAAAGATATGGACAAAAGGAAAAAACAAAAGAATACAGATGGGAGTTCCCAAGTAACAGCCCAGCCAGGTCACCACAGCAGACATCACTGACCCCCCCCCGCCCCGTACGGCCTGGGCAGCCCTGCTTCAGTGAACTGCTGCTGACGTCTAACTGCCAGTATCTGGGTCTCTTTTGCCTGATATTCTCTCCAAAGCCAGGGAAGGCTGCTCTGTGGGGGTTCCTAGCAGGCCAGAAGTGCTGGGGAATTAATGCCTTCCTCCCTGGGAGCAGCTGTCAGCCGCTGACTGTGAGGATTTCACGTCCACAAACACACAGTTTCCTTGCCCTTGCACACATTAACTCTGACGTGTGTGTTTTGCACCATTTCCCCAAAATCTCTATGCGGAGCTAAGCCTTAGACATGCTCAGTCACTCAGTCACAGTCAGCATCGTGACCGCCTTCTCTTCCCTGACTCCCTTCCCTGCTCCCCTCCGTGTGTTTCCACTGAGTAACTCCAAGTGCATACATGTCTAAGGGTCTCTTTTGGGGAACCCAAACTAAGAGGAAAAACAGGTTTTCTACCAAGGATCAAGAGCTAGAATGTCATCCGCTGGAGGAAAGAACACAGTGAAGCAATGTCTTCAAATTTCTGAGGGAAAAATTTTCCAATATACGACTCTGTAACCAACTAAACAATGAGTTACATGTGCGAACGGGATACATACATTTTCAGACATGCAAGAACTCGAAGCGTTTGCTTCCCATGCCCCTTTTCTCAGGAAACTTTTAGAAGAGGTTTCCTGCTCCACCAGGACAAGGAAATAAAGAAAGATGACTTGGTATGTATGAAGCAGGAGACCCAACACAGGAGAGGAGGGAGCGATCTCCCAGGAATGCTGTGAGGGGCGTGCCGACGCCCACAGCTGCTCAGCAGGGCGGGAGGGGAGCCGGTCCCACTGGAGCAGGTGAGAGACTGAGAGAAGGGATGTCGTTCAGAGTATGTGACAGGCTACTGAGTGTGTCTGAGCAAACTGGGGAATATTTGGGGGTTATAGAGTAATGAACGGTAAGCACATGCAAACAACACACAAAAAGACATTTATTAGGTCAAGGGGAATGGAGAGGTTATGCAGCAAGTCACGCCTGTGCAGTCATAACAAGTGAACAGTGACTATCCACCCAACCCAAGTGAGCTATATTGGACCAATGGGATGAGACAAGAGCTGGTGAGGCTGGGGGAGGGGGTTTCTACAACAAGGCCTATAGAACTGTTTGGACCTTTAAACTGTGTGCATGAATAACTTTGATAAAAATAAATAAAACTATGAAATTAATAACAAACAGCTTAAGTAAAATAAAGACCGGGACCTCTAAACGGGAATGGAGGTGAAAATAGGGATCAGCGCCCTGTTGTTTTTTGTGAAAGTCTCAAAAAATAATGGGATTTTTTTGTTTTTGCTTCTTCCTGAACATTTGTGATTGAAGTAGGACATACACACCCAAAGGGCACATATCATAAATATACTACTTGATTTTTTTCGCAGTGTGAACACAGTTTGCAACTACCACTCAGATCAGGGGACAGTTACAGTATATTCTTATCAGACAGCCCCATGGACCCCCATCCAATCACTGTCCCCAAGGGGGAGACCCTCCTGACTGACATCATAGATTAACATCCACTATTTTGTATTTTATATAAATAAGAGTCACACAGTCTGTCATCCTTCATGTCTGACTTCCTTCATTCAGTGTCATGTCAGTGAGACTCACCCATGGTGTGTGTGCGGTTGCAGAGTCGTGGTCCACCCAGTTTCATTCCGTGATACCCCGTAGCGAGAATACGCCACGGTTTACCTGTTCTCCTGCTAATGGCATCCGTACGGTTTCCGGTCTGGAGCCACTACAGTGCTTCTACTGGTGCTGCTATAAACATTTTAGTGAATGCTTTGCTAGACATTATATATGTATTTCTGTGGGATATATATACCTCAGAATGGAATTGCTTGGCCATAGGATTCATGTATGTTCAGTTTGGATATTACCAGTGCCAGACAATTTTCCAAAGTGATTTACCAATTTGCATTCACACCAACGGTGTAAAAGAGTTCCAGTTGCTCCACATCCTGGCCAACTCTTGCTGTTGGTGATGTTTTTCATATTAGTCATTCTGGGGCCATGTAGTGGTATTGCATTGTGGTTTCAGTAAGAATCTCTCTGATGACTAATGAAACTGAGTACTTTTTCATAGATGTATTGGCCACTTGAATGTCATCCTTTATGAAGTGTCTCTCCAAGTTTTTTGATCATTTTTTGTTGCGTTTTCTGTCTTCTGTTGATTAGTAGAAATTCTTCATTATTTTCTCATTGGTCTTTTGTTGCCTATATGTACTGGGAATATTTTCACTCATTCTGTGGGTTAACTATTTTATTTTTGAACTTACAAAATACAAAAATAAAAGCAAGACCCAAATATGCTCTCAATAAATACAAATATAAAGCCATATCTCAGTTAAAAAGAAAAGGATGCAAATGCAAAAAGATTTACTATGCAAACGCTCACCAAAGGAAAGCAGCGGGACTCTATTCACATCAGACAAGCTGGACTTCACAGTAAGGAGTGTTAGCCGGGATGAGGAGGGCACAGCAATAAAGGAATCAATTCATGAACAAGACATGACAGCCCTAAGTGTTCATGCTGAACACAGCTTCCAAATACACACAATACAACTTATAGAACTAAAAGGCAAAAGAGATACATCCACGATTACAGTCGGATACTTTAATACTCCTGTCTCAGGAAAGGATAATACAAGTAGACAGGAAATCAGCAAAGATATAAAGACCTGAACACACTATCAATACATTTCACCTAACTGACTTTTATAGAACATTTCACTCAACAACGGAAGAGCAGCATTCTTTTCGAAAGTATACGGAAATTCATCAATATAGATCACATTCTGGGTTATAAAACAAGCCTCTACAAATTTAAAATAATTGAAAGCATGGAAGGTATGTTCTCTGACCACAGCTGAATTAAATTGGAAACCAATAACAGAATGATACCTGAAAAATCCCCCAAGTATTTGCAAATTAAACAACACACTTCTAAATAACCCATGGATCAAAGAGGACGTCACAATGGAAACTGGAAAATGTTTTGAATTGAAGTAAAATGAAATCACAACATTCCACAATTTATGGGACGCAGCCAAAGTGGTGCTTGAACGGAAAGTTATACGTTAAACAAGAAATAAGAGAAGGTTCAAATCAGAAAGCTAATCTCCAGCCTTAAGAAACCAGAAAAAGAAAAGCAAATTAAATCCAAAATGAGTAAGGAAGGCAATAAAAAAAGAGCTGGAATCAATTAAATTGAGAAGAACAATAAAGAAAAATCAACCCAAATTGCGTTCTTTGAAAAGATCATTAAAATCAATAAGCCTATAGACAAACACATCAAGGAAAACTATTTTAAAAATCTATAGAGGCAGAAATCAGATCACTATTGGCCAGTAGTTTCACACGGGGGAGGGAGCTCACTGCAAAGGAGCAGGAGAGAGTATTGGGGGAAATGGAATGTTCTCTGACTTGATCGTGGGGATGTATCCTATTGTATACGGTTGTCAAAAACACACAAAACTGTGCACCTCAAAAGAATGCAGTTCACTGTGTGTAAATTATATCTCAATGAATCTGATGTTGAAGAAAATACCAGAGTGCAACTTAGCAATTTATGAAGGAGAATTTCACGACACTTTTTAGATGCCTGTGTGCTGTGTACTGTAGTGTAAACTGTGTTTCTCTGAATCCCGTATATTGTGGTTAAAAAAGAAAGAAAGCCGTTGTTCTAGAATATGCCAAGGTCTTTCCTGCCTTCAGACTTCCAACTAGCTGCTCCCTGGAATGCTGGGGTTGTTCATTCTCCCACTTCAAGTCACCTTAGGGAGGCCTTTCCACACCACTCTTTCTAGTAACTGATCGTTACTAGATACACTATCTCTCTAACGCCCTGAGGGTAAAATTGTAACATTTCCAGAGTATCTCGCCCGGCTTTAGTGCATTTGCATATCCTCAGGGGTGGGGAGAAGTGCATCTCCGTGTCAACGGGTAATTGCCTGGGCAACTGAGGGCGTGTCTGAACCTGAGAGTTTAAGGGGAGGCGCAGGTCGCTGGCCTGCTTGCTTCTGCCGGAGCAGCGGGGAGAGCAGGCCCTGGACTGCAGTTTGTAAGCAATAAACGGGTTTTTAACTTTATTTCTCCCTTTGACTGATTTCGGTTTTTAGAGGTATTTTTCCCCGGGATTTCCTCTCTCCGGACTTACACTCCCTCTCAAACTGTTTATTGCCTTCATACCACTTTCTACGATCTGTCATTTTGCTACTTCTGAAGCAATACATTGTGTCTGTGGCCTTGTCGATTACAATCAGACAACAGCTTTATCCTGATGCCCAGAGGCCCCCTGCAATCTGCCCTGCGGGAACTACTTCTTCCCCTGCCCCTGAACAATACGCAGAAGCAGAGCCTGTCTGCTCAATCTCTGGTATAGAAAGTCCTCCAAACTTCATTTTCAATTAAGTTTCTTGTATGTGGTACATATGCACAATGGAATATTACTCAGCCATAAGAAAGAAACAAATCCTACCATTTGCAGCAACATGGATGGAGCTGGAGGGTATTGTGCTCAGTGAAATAAGCCAGGCGGAGAAAGACAAGTGCCAAATGATTTCCCTCATCTTTGGAGTCTAAGAACAAAGCAAACACTGAAGGAACCAAACAGCAGCAGATTCACAGAACCCAAGAATGGACTAACAGTTACCAAAGGGAAAGGGACTGGGGAGGATGGGTGGGAAGGGTGGTATAAGAGGAGAAATGGGCATTATGATCAGCACACATAATGTGGGGGGGCACGGGGAGGGCAGCACATCACAGAGAAGACAAGCAGTGAGTCCAGAGCATCTTACTACGCTGATGGACAGTGACTGTGAGGGGGTGTGGCGGGGGGACTTGGTGATGGGGAGAATCTAGTAACAACAGTGTTGCTCATGTAAGTGTATATTAATCATACCAAAATTTAAAAAAAACAGTATGGGGATTTGGGTGCCGTAGAGATCGTGTTACGGGCTGAGACTTTCACAGCTGCTTTCCAGAGCATCCAGGTTGTAGCAGGTACGAATGGCATCATTCCGCTGGCAGCAAATGGGTTGGGCAGCCCGGCACCATGAGCAGGTTCTGCTGAAGTGGGAGCAATGGCAGCTGGGTCGGTGGTAGATCCATGTGCCGCAGGACAAGGACTCACAATGGGGCATCATTAGGGGGACGGCAGAATCACACCTCTGCGGAGAAGAGGAGAGAGAGAGAAAGTCACTGAGAGGCCACTGGAACTGGGGGCTGAAGGCTGTGCTTCCCCTCTGCCCGGGCCTCCAGCCCCGGGGCCCAGCTGGCTTGCTAGACTCGTCACCACCAAGCCCCTCCCTTGCCAGCAGCCTGGCCTGCGTGCACGCAAAGCCTGTGACCCTGCCCTGCATGGGGCAGGCACTGTGGCAGAACGACCCCCAGCAAGGGGCTTCTATCTCTGGCAGGTGTGTTTTGGGCTCCCTGGGGTCCCACACTGCCTGCAGGGAGAGCAGGACGGCTCCCAGCTGCCCCTTGACGCTTAGGAGGACTTAATGGATCTGTCAAAACTAATGTAGAATCAGGGAGACGGCAGAGCCGGACAGACACCGCGGGGCTCTTTCTTCCTCAACACCTGCCAACCGGGAGCCCGTCCACCCGTCATCTCCGGGCCCTGCTGGACGGGTTTCTCCTCACTGCGTGGGGCCCTGGTTCTTCCTGGGGTGAGGGGTCCTTCAGGCCCCTCCTCCAGGCAGCCGTCTCCCTTCCACAGTGGGTCCCAGGGACCCTGCAGTCCTGTCCCTCACTCTGCTGAGGGGACGTCTGCAGGAGCAGCAGGTGACACTCGTATTTCCGGGGAGTGTTAATGGCAGGAAGAACTCGGCACAGAACTTCCCTGGCTTTTCCTGACCTGTGCAAGCTGTGCCATCCGGTGTGTTCTCACCGATCCACCCGAGGGCCAAGGAAGCCCGAGCATGGCTGGAGTGGATGACAAGCCCTGCCAGCACCGCGGACGGGAACCTGTCGGGCAGCCACCCACATCCAGACGCCTGGGCCCGTGCCAAGGGGAGACCCGGGGGCGGGGACCAGCTGGGGGTGGGGAATATGGGCCCTCCCGCCTTTTCTCTGTCCCAGGCCTCTAGGGCCCGGATGGTGTCCTTCCTGTGGTGCCGGGTGATCAAAGCCCAGCACCCATAACCTCACCACCACAGAAGCCAGGCCTTCTGGGCCCGTGTCTGCGGGGCAGGAGCCGGCTGCCCCTGGCCGCCCGCGGCCCAGCCTGGGGTACCAGCACCTGCCTAGGGCCCTTCTCACCTCTGGTTCCCTTATCTTCTCTTTATCAGGATTCCTGCAGCACGGTACAACGACCGAGGGGCACTTCTGGGCCAGTGGCGCTGGGCTCTAGAAAGAGAAAACAGTGTCTGCTTCTGTGCGGGCAGCTCCTGGGGCGGGGACACTGTGGCTGTTGCGCTGCACCTCTCACTTCCTGGCCAGTCCACCAATGTTTGCCGGGAGAACTCAAGGACCAAGGGGTAGCACCCTGTCCCTTAGGAGAGAGCCATCCTAGTGCAAATCCGGCACACTCTTAGTGTGCAAATAAGGCTGCTCCCCAAAAGGGCGAGAAATTCTATCACCTCCCCTTCTTTCCCTGAGGCAGCCCTCCTTAGAGAAGCCTGGCCCTGGGACTCTGGGACTCAGAGGAGGGGACCAGGTCTGAGACCAAGCCCCTTTACCATAACCCACCTGCATCCTATGGAAGAGCCTCCTACACACAGGCCTTTGGGAATGGAACAAAAGCCCCTTGTCTCAGAGGGAATCACAGCAGTTGCTGAAACAGGCCCCTGAGTTGCTAATTCAGTGACAGAGGCCCTTGGTCAGGCTCTGATGGGAGCACGAGAAGGGTGTCCTCTGTGTGACACTGTGAGACCCACATTATATAGGGGACCCACCATGGCCCTGTCACCCTCTTCTGCCAGCTCTCTCTGCCCAGGTCATGAGGGTGGAGGGTGGGGGGAGACCGCCCTGGGCTGCGGGAGGCCTCACTGTGAAGGCCAGTGTGCCCGCAGGCTCTGACACCGTCACAACCAAAGCAAACATGACCTATGTTGTGTGGTGCTGGTGGCAGCCTCTGGGAAATAGAAAGATGGAGTGATAAACACAGGGTTAGAAGGCTCTGGCTCAGCCGGGCACACAGGAGGGGGCCTGCTCTGCAGCAGAGGGACAGAGCAGGGCCTTGGGGGTCCACCTGAGTGCTCGCTGCGTGTGGGTCTGTGGCCGGCTGGCTCCACCTGCCTGAGCTGAGTCCACCCTTCCCCGTGGGTCCCCGGGGAGACATTCAGCCTAGGATGCCTGGTGCTGGTGCAGGCATCTAACGGGGGGTTTTCATCAGCACCCTGCATGTCTTATGAAGACAAGAGATCCTCCCCTTCCCTTCCTGCTCCTCACCCCTTCCTCCCCACACCCTGAACCACCCCTCTGCCCAGCCCTCAGGGAAGTCCACCTGGTGCCCTGGCTTCCTGTCCTCAGGCCCCCAGTTGACAGACCTCAGGCCTGCCTGCGTCTTGCTGGGGCTGCGCTCCCACACACCTGGGGTCCTTCCTCCCGCAGTGCTCCCGCACCTGCCCTTGGGAGCCCAGCTAGCCGGGCCTCTGCGCCCGGCCTCCCCGGGGCCCGCCTCTGCCCTCTGCTGTTGCCCTGGTTCGGCAGGACAATGGCCACATGCCATGAAGGTGACGTTTTCCCCCAGTACCCCAGGGACCAAGACCCATCGAGACACCAGACCTGGAGCTGCCATGGCAGGAATGGGGCCACTTCACTTCTTTCCCTGCCCAGCCTGGGGCCCGGCACGACCGGGCCCTGAGTGGTGACTGGGAAGGGGAGACAGGGCTCCAGAGATGGGCAGAGGCCATGTGTGTTTTTAAAGGCACAGCTGCCCCAGAGGAGAGGAATCGGGGGGCACCTGGCCCTCCCTTTGGGGCCATCGCTGCCCAGGCAGGGTCTGTGCTTTCCTCCAATCCACAGCAGAGGCCCCTCCCTGGCCTTTGTCCCTTTGGGTCCTTCAGAAGCCCGAGTCAGGGCCTGGGGTCACTTCCCCTCAGGGGTAGGGCTGCTCACAGGTCCCCTCTCTGGGGCAAGCCTGAGACACAAAGCCCCTCAGAGGCCAGGCTGTGTGCCCAGAAAAGGGAGGGCGGCTCTGAGCCTCCATGTGCGCAGGTGATGACCTCGGAACTGACGGGAACCTTCCCACTGGCGGAATCCCGGGGCAGCCAGGAGTCCCGATACTTTGGGGGCTGGCTGAGGGGGGCCTGGGCCACAGGGATGTAGTCAGGGGTCACTCACACTTTTACTGCGCCATCGCCAGATACAGCAGCACAGCACCAGGAGAAAGGGCAGCGTCAGGAGGGGCACAGCCCAGTAGAGAGAGTGTAAACTGAGGAACACCCCTCTGGGAGGCCCTCCATTTGGCTGAGTATCCTGTTTGTCTTCTGGTCCCCCATCTGGAAGGGCTCTTTTTTGGGCAGGCGGTGGTGTGGCATCCAGTAGGGCAGGTGGGGTCCCCTCCTGAGGAAAGCACACGTGTTAAGTCCTCCTGCACCTGGGCAGCTTCCCGTGGTGCCCATCACTTGGCATCCCACCCCACACGTCCGAATCCACCTTTCCCCCTTACACTCAGATTGCCCTACTCTGAGAGGGCACAGAGGGACTAGGAGCCCGTGTCTGGGCCCTGAGGTCCCCTGAAGCGCCCTGGGCCACAGACCCTGCTCAGAGTCTCTGCCCCAGAGCCCCGTCAGGGAGTGCGGCATCCTCCATGCTGGGCCACAGGCAGCACCCACTGCATGCCCGGGCTGACAGCACAGGGGCCTGGGGAGGAGCCCACCAGTGAAGGCACACAGGGGGTGCAGGAGGGGCTGCTGGGACCAGGATAAAGGGGGACTGCAGCATCAGGGCAGCACCCTGGGTCTATCTCCCCATAGGCTCGCCCTCCCTGCCCCCTTCCCAGAGCTGCTCAGCCCCTCTGAGCTGCACTTCCACATCCGTAGGAGCGAGTGAGGGGACACCTGTGAGGTTTAGGGTTCATAGCCTGTCCTGGTACAGGGCAGGCCCATGAGGAATGGGGGCGCCTGTCCTGTTCTTACTCATAGTCACAGAGAAGCCCACTGCATCTGTGCAGCCAGGGGCTGCAAGGCCTGAACCGCTCAACCAAGTGAGATGCTTCAGGGAGGTGGGAGAGGGACAGGGCGAGAGGGACTCCGTGCCCAGGAGGCGGGGACGAGGAGAGGGGAGGCCAGGCCAGGGCTGGGGGGGAAGCCACTGTGCTGGGAGTAGGCACCGGTTGGCTCCTGAGTTCTTTTCCCAATGTGCCTGTTGAAGGGCGCTTGTCGCCGGGTGGGACCCCGGTGGGCAAGTGGGTCAGTTCCGTCTGCTGCCATGAGCAGACATCCAGGGATAAGTATAAACAGACAAGCCCAGGAGTGTCAGTGCTGTCGGAAGCCAGGCGTGGGGGCAGGGGCGGTACCCGCAGCGGGGCCGGAGCACCAGTGCCGTGGAAATTCACCTCGACTATGCAGGGCCACAGGGGGTCCCAGCCTCCAGGGCTCCTGGGTCTGGGACCCCAGTTTTGAGGGCCTGGACTCTGGCTCCCTGCACACAGCCTCCGGCCTCCACCCCCACCTAAGCCAGACCCAGAGGGAGCTCTGAACTGCCCACCAGGAGACCCAGGCCAGGGAGGCGGCAAGGTGGGGGTCAGGGGGCCGCTCTCAGCACTGTCCCGGAGTCCGCTTGGAGCTCCAAGTGCTGGGGGCCATGTGCCTTCAGGGACCCTGGGCTTGCAACAGGGCAGAGGAGCTGCACGGCCGCAGACACTTTCACAGGGGTACCCCCAGGGCACTCCTGAGGCCTAGGCGGGGGCACCGCTCCCCAGGGAAGGGCTCAGGGGCTGCAGGGGCTGTGAGGGGCTGCCCAGGTGCCCAGCTGCCCAAGCGACTTGCTGGGCCTGCCCCGGACACTGTTCCTGCCTTTCGCTCCCCAGTGTGTCTCCCTGTCCAGGGAATGGACCGAGTGCAGTCCCAGGGGGCGGCAGCAGTCTCACCCTGGGCGTCACGCAGCTCCTCCTGCTGACATCTAAATCCGTCTCGATGAAGGTGAGGCCATTATCCAGGCTGACATCGATGAAGACGGCCCTAAAGGACAGAAAGGGCAGACGGTGACCCGCAGCCCAGATGGCACCGTGCGTGCGCTTGGCTCAACCTGCAGCCCGACCGTGCTCCTCGTTGTAATGGCTCTGATCAGTGGGCACTCAGGACCCCGAGTAGGGGGCAGCACGGGGCAGGTGGGCCCACCCCAGGCGAGATGAGGCAACACCTGAGCAGGCCATGAGGAGCCCTGCAGGGCCCAGATGCCCTCGTGGCCACGGGCCAAGCGGCCAGGCGGGCTGTGTGGTGTCACCTCCCAAACACTTTTCTATGACAGAGGATGCTGGCTTGGCCCTGACAGGTGCCTGGGCCACAGGTACCATCCCTGGGGCCCGGCACCTCCTGCATCCTGCCCTCCTTGACAGAGCCTGGGTGACAGGGGATCACAGCCCCTCGGGGGACCACCCGCACAGGTGGGTGCAGAGGAAGCCCTGAGCCCTCCCAGAACAGGTGTGAGCAGCTCCGCCAGTGGTCACGCCATAGTGCCAAGAAGTGACAACGTTCCCTGAGCTTTACACTTACCAGTCCCGATTACTCATCTTCAGTCCTGGGCAGGTAATGGAGGTATCTTCCACCGATACAGCCTTCATTCCTGGAAGAAAGTGACACACAAATAATGTCAATGGACGTGTCCCCACATCCCCGACTCCCCTCCTGTGGCCCTTGGCAAGCAGAGCTCGCCCTTTGGCGGACGTCGGCTTCCGTTCTCAGCCTGCCTCAGAGCACCTGCCTCGCACCAAGTGCCTGCCGTGCTGCTGACCCAACTGTCAGATCAGCCGCGACCTTCTGAACATTCTTACCCCTTCGTTGGAGCTCAGAATGAAAACTCGATGCTAAGTATGCTCAGGGGAAAGGATTGGTGTCTGGGTGGGGAACGGCTAGGGTTAAATGGGCAAAAATCCCCAAAGAGGTGCAAACTGACTTTCCCGTTGGATGTGCACAGTCCAGAGAGGAGGAGGATGGGACAGCAGCCCAGCCTGCAGAGGGGCCTGGACAGGCACAAGTGACTGGAAAGGAGTTTTCAAACCAGTATTACATGCATGGGATGAATTCCCATTTATTAGTGTCCTCCTCTCTAATTTCTCTTAAGAGTGTCTTTCACTTCCTTGGGTAGGTTCATTTCTAGGTATTTTATTCTTTTTGATGCAATTGTGAATGGAATTGTTTTCCTGATTTCTCTTTCTGCTAGTTCATCATTAGTGTATAGGAATGCAACAGATTTCTGTGTACTGATTTTGTATCCTGCGACTTGGCTGAATTCAGATATGAGTTCTAGTAGTTTTGGAGTGGAGTCTTTCGGGTTTTTTATGGCATCATCTTTCAATCTCAAGTGAACACACCATCCTGGGAGACCTGGCAGAGACTCAGAGCCCTGGGGCTGCCTCGACTTCCCTCCCACAGACTCATGGACTGGAGTCCTTGCCTCCCAAGGGAAGGGAGAGCCCAGGAAAGGGCGGGGGTGCAGCTCTGACGGCACACCCCACCCCACACCCCGCCAGGGCTGCAGGAGAGGCTGCTCCCGGGGGTGTGACGGTGCTGGGGATTGATTCAGTCCTGGGCACGAGCGGCAGGTGCCCAGGCACCCAGCCAGTGACCCCTTCCACCGTCCGTGCTGCTTGTTTTTGGGGTGTGCACAGTGAATGGCCATCACGGGCCCTGAGGCATGGTTTGTTGGGGGACAGCTGTCACCGGGGGACAGGAGGGGCTGCTTACGGATGGTTTCCTTCCCAGTGCGAAACTGACAGACAACGTCATCCTTGCGGACGCCCTGAAAACCTTTTCCAATAACCTTGACGATCTCTTTCCCTGCAAGAGTAATATCCAAATGTCTGTGTGGGGCAGCGGGCGGTATTTTCCTCAGATCACAGCTATGGCAGGCGGCCCCCGCAGCAGAATTCCCATGACCCCTTGGGGCGTGTGGCTATAGCTGAACCCACATCGGGGCAGCCCCCTGGCCAAATCTTCTCCTTTCGGTCATTGACGGCGTAGTCCTGGGAGCCTGGGCTGGGCGCAGCCATAGGTGCCCCTCCCCACTTCCCATGACCCACAAAGTCCATCCATTAAAGGCCCCCAGCCTAGTTCCCCCCATAGGCACAAACCCAGCCACGGGTTTCTCCTCTGACATCCCAAGGTGCCCCCTAATGGGCGCAGGCAGGGACCAGGCAACCCTGACATAATTGAGAGAGGAGCTGAGACATCCTGGTGAGTCAGCCCTGGGTCATGTCTGAGCTGCACACGCACACCTGAGGGCCTGGGGCACTTTCTGCCACCTGGAGTCAATTCTCTATTCCTCCCCCACCCCCGTCTTTCTGGGGGCCTATGGCAGAATGGAAACCAGAGAAGCCAGACCCGTTCTTGACGAAAGAGAATGTGGGGTTTCAATAGGGTACGTGGCTTCCCCCAACACCTGGCAGTCAGAGGGTCAGGATCTGCTCTCAGTGCCCAATCCAGGGCCTCAGAGGATGCCACCTCTGCTCTAGACCCAGCTGAATAGCTGTCACGCAGCTCCTCCGGAAGGCCCTGGGCTCTTGTTTTCAACGCTTGGGGCTGTGACTGCTGAGCCTGAAACCCTAGAGGGGACCTGGCTGGCCTGAGCCTCGCGGGGAAGCTTAGCAACAGCCTCTACTCCCATGTCTGAGACACGCAGGGAGTGCGGCAGCTGAGGGCAGGGCTGAGAGCCCAGAGCGCGGCAGGTGCCGGCACTCCTGGGAAAGGTGCACAGCGCCCCTCTGCTCCGTGCATCGTCCCCTGCCTTGCGTCCCTGCTGCCCTGCAGGCCCTGCTCTTGACCACTTGTCCTCTTGTAGGAACTATGGCTCCCAGGGGTCTGGTTCACTCTGGGAATTGTAGGTAAGTGGGGGCAGGAGGATGGTTTCCGGGTTTTGAGCAGAAGAGATGTTGAGGTAAAGGACTGTGCTCTGCCCAGACAGCTGCTCCCTTTACATGCTATCTGCCCTCACCCTGTGCCTCCACCAGTAAGAACCCCAAGGAGAAAGTGACCCCAAGAGTGAGCACAGCCGGCTTGCAGGGAGCTGTACCTCCCCCGCTGCACTCCCGCTGCCAACCAGCTCTGAGAGCACAGAGTGACCTGCCGCCCCAGGACGAAGACAGATCCTTTCTGGAAGGGAGGGCACTCTTTCTGGGAGAAAAGTTACATACCAGGCTGCCTGGGCTCCAAGGACAGGGGACTGAAGGCGGGCGGCTCCCCGGGAAGGCCAGGTGGAGCTGGTCGGTGAGGAAGGGTGACTGACTGCCAGGACTGGCAGAGGCACAGCGGGAGGTGCCTGCCCTGGGGCGGCCAGATGGGGGCTGGGGCACCACGTGCTGCCCAGCGCAGGTTTGTGGAGAGAATTCCCACACTGCGCACCCACTGTTCACCTGTGTGTCCCCTGCCTGCAGCAATTCTACTGCTGAGACTGATCCCAGGAGAAACCCTGCCCCACGCCAGCAGAGAGGTGCGCTTGGGAAGGCCCCCCAGGGCGGCTTGTAGCAGCGTCTCCTTCAGAACAATCTTACTGGTGAAGGAGACTAATGACATTAATTTGGTCCTTCAACGTACCGGACTGCTGTTCAGATGGCTGGAAAATATTGTATAGTGCATAATACCACTAATATGGAAATATCCTTGTCAAGTTTACTGAGATAGGTGTGCACACATGTGTAATCAAGCTCTCATTACACAGGTATGTAAAATGTATATAGTCAAGTCCTCATACTAGTCCTCTCTGGGAGATAGTAGGATGGGACCAACGGGGGCCCTCATCATAGTGGAGGGACAGTGGCTACCCAGGCTGGTGGCAGGAGGGTCCCTTGCTGCACAGAAGATCCTGCAATGGCTGGTCACATAAGGAAAACAATTCAAGGGCCCACCTCCAGCATGGCCCCCCGGGGGTGAACAGCCCCAGCATCCCCAGCAAATACGCAGGCGGGATGACTCTCAGAGCACTGTGCCCAGCGCACCAGCCAGAGCCAGCGTTCACAGCACGCGGGCCCACTGAGGAGAGGTGCAAAGCAGCGGCCTGCCTGTGGGGGAAATGTCAGGAGGGGAGCTGCCCCCAGGGGCGCGGCTGGAGGCAACTGCCTGGGGGGCATCCTGGGAGTTTTCCTGGGGCAGCGCTAAATTCTGTACGTCCATGGGCTGACTCACACAGGGTCCTGGGCACTTCTCAGCCTTGTCAAATGGCACCGTTACCATTTCTGCATTTCGAAAAGAGAACTCTCAACAAACAGTAGTCCCTCGTTTAAGATATGCAGACTGAAGGGTTTCACATGAGGTAGCCTGATGTCGGTATTTCACTGTGAGATGCTTCAAAAATAAGATGGGTCATTGAAGGAGAGAGAGCCAACAAGCACCAGTTCCTCATGTGATAAGGAAATGTGGTCACACAGGGATTCTGAGGACCACTCAGTGGAGGTGGGGGCTCATTGTACGATTGTTTCCCATGCTGAAGATTTTAAGCTTTGCATAATAAAAGATTGGATACAGAAAGCTGCATGACAGAAATAATATCCTGGACAGAGCCCAGCAGAAGTCATGGTGCACCTTGGGTGACAAGTGACTGATGGGAGGCAGAGACCAATGGCAGAGGGAGGCTAAGGGGGCGGTCCCCCAGGAGCAGCTTGGAGGGTGAAACTCCTGTGAGCTGGGCCTCAGAGGATGGGTGGGAAACTGAGGCAGGGCTTACAGTAGCCTAGCTGCCTAATCCCCACCTCTGCAGCAAATGAGGTTTAGAGAAGAGAGGTCCTTGCCCTGAAGATTGTCAGCTAGTGACCTCAGATTCCACGGTCAGCCTGGGGTGGGTAGGTGGCCTCTCTGAGCACTTGCACCTGTGACGGCTGGAGCACAGGCTTAGGGGCAGGGAGGAGCCCTTGAGCCTCATGCCCAGCCCCTGCCTGCGTCCTCAGGGCAGCCTGATGAAACAGGTTTTCTACTTCCTTTGGGGTCCAGGTTTCTGCTTTGTACTTTCAAGTGACTGTCACTCTGTGTAGTGGCCTTTGACAAGAAGGCAGCAGTTTAACAGATCAGAGCCGAAACTCTGGGCCACACTGGTAGAGGGCATGTGGCAGGCACCTGTCACTTCGTCTTGGCTGCCATGGGTGATGAATGGTGACTGGCACCCTCACCTGTGGCTTGTCATGTTGGTCAGATGCCGTGGCCGGTGTGTCCAGCAGACATAATCACAGAAATGAAGATGTCAAACTGCCTGCACGACTGGGTGCTTAACCCAGGAGGGGCAGGGAAGCCCCCGTGTGTGCGGTTGCTATGCCCCCTCCATACTGCATCTTCAGAAGATGGGGGGGTCAGACAGCTGCCCCCAACAGCTGGCTCCGCTGGAAGCCGTCATCCCGGAGGTCCGTTACCCACTCAAATTACATTTCAAATACTCATCAGACTTGGATTTCTGGGGTGATTTCAAAATAGTTTGACGTATTGTCCTGGATATATGTGGTTGGGTCCCATTTGGTAGTGTCATTCAGGATTTTTCAAACAGTTTTTTAAATTTCCTAATTAAGCTTTTGGTTGTGAGATTAAAGAAAGTAATTACACTAAACTTATGTGGCAGTCATTTTGCAGAATGGTCACCAAGCCATTGTGTGGTGTGCTCTAAAGTGATGGGGGCCTGTTACAAACCTGGGCAAAACTGCCATCACATGCCCACCCTTCAGCACACACCAGGCACCCGTACCTCACACAGACTTACACACATACCTGACACAAACATCCTATGGACTCAATGCGCATTCCAAACCACAATCCCCCACAGACACCACATTCACGTGCCCACAGCACATTATACACATTCACACCACACACGCCACACACACACACGATCACACGCACACACGGCCCACTCATACACACCACACAGACTGGAACCACATACAACACTCCCACCACACACACACACACCCCTGTGTTTACAACAGCGACCCCAGTTATTACCTCTAGTGCAGAGAGAGGAGAAATCCACAGACGTGATCTCTACACAAGACCGGGCTATGAGCTGCAATAGAGAGAGAGGAGTGGCAGGGTCACAGGCGTGAACGGCGGGGGCCCAGCGTGCAGCCCCCTCCATCCCCCCTCACTCACGGGGTCGATGATGTCTTCCAATCCGCCGTATCCAGTGTCCACACCAAACACATGACCCTCTTCGCCAGCAATTTCCAGGAGCTGAAAGGGAGAGGAGACAGCCTGGGCCCAGAGCCAGGGGTGATGACCCAGAGGTCCCCATCCCAGGACACAGACACCGAGGGCTACACCCTGGCACCCACCAGCGGCCCACGCTCAGGGGAGGGAAAGCTCTTCCACCCTCACCTCTGCTGTGTGGGTCGCACACAACACCTGTTACTCATTCTGAACGGCCACCTTGCACATCTATCATCTCCCTGGGCCCAGCCTAAGCGGAGAGGCCCCCCTGACTCCCCAGGCACTTCCTGGTGGGTGGAGGCCCATCCTCTGGGCGACCCTGAGAGCGCCGTCTTTGAAGCTTCCCCCAGCGAGGCTCCCAAGGGACCCCTCGGTACCTGCTCAGAATTACCTGGTATTTCTGGTAATCTTGTACACCTACTAAATACAGAGTTGCCCCCAACTGCCTGGATTTTTCAGCCTGAGAAGAGGAAGTGTTGGGTATAATAAATTTGGTCCAAATATGTGGCCCCAAAGGCTGGTAACAATGGGCCTGACTCACTTCAACTTTTGTCTCCGCAAGGGATTCTGGCAGCAGTGGTCCACCTGTCAGCGCGATGATGAGGCTGGGGACCCTCTCTCCTGCGGGAGAGGCAGGGCGTGACTGGGTCAGTGAGAGCAACGGCCACAGGCTTCCAGGACCCGAGCACTGCTTCCCACGCCTCACCCTCCTGGGGAGAGGCCACCCCGACCTGAGCACCTGCCACCCACATGCCTGGAAGGCTTTGCAGCTCATCATGCAACAAGGAGGGCCTCCAGCCCAGGACCCACTTTGCAGATGAGGAGACTGAGCCCAGCTTAGGGTTCTTCCTACAGAACTGTCACTTCTACCACATGGCACAACCTTTGCCCTGAAACGCAACTCCAGCAATTTCACAGGACGAGCATCAGCCTTCCAGGTGAGCAAAAGCAGGAGTGGGCACCCCTACTGTGCCCGACTCCCGCCCAACCACGCAGGCCTGTTCCAGCTCTGGGCCTCACCCACAGCTCTCCCGTGGGCACCTGCACACCCAGGCTCAGGGCTCGAGTAAGAGGCAGGTGAGCAGTAGAGCCCCTCCCCAGCTCAATGCCTTTCCCTGGGCCACACAGCTTCCCTAGACCCTACAGCCAAGGTGAGGATGCTTCTGGGACAGGCACAGTCGCTCACACTGCGGGAGACACAGAGCAGGAGCCTCAGCCCGAGGGCGGGAGCTGGAGGGAGAAGGAGTCAGGGCGGAGCGCGTGCTCAGCAGGGGGAAGCGCGGGCTCCCTCCTCACCCTGAGGCCCCGCCGCTCCAGGACCCTCTGGGTCTCCCCCTCTCTCCTTCATGCAGCCCGGCTCCAGGGCCAGCGCCTCCCACTTCCTAGGAACCATGGCGACGTCCGCGTGACCCCTGGCTGTGCTGCGGGTCATCACGGGGTGGCTTTCAGCCTCACCCCTCAGAGCAGGAGGCTGCCGCTCAGGGAGGGCGAGCAGCTGGTCCCGGCGTCGGCGCCAGCACGCGGCCTGGGAAGGGCTGCACCGGCCTCAGGGAGGCCCAGGCCTGGCTCTTGCCCGGGACTCCATCGCCAAGAAGGAGGAAGCAGCTCCCTTACCTGCAGCGCGTGTCCTTTCGATCTGCTCATTCGCCTGCAACAAAATGAAGGAACAGGTGGGGGGGGGGACAGTGAGACGACCCGGTGATGACCCTCTGAGAACCTCATAAAGCAGAGGCACATCTCAGAAATCTAGGTTCCGCACCTTTTTCAATCCATGCTGCATATTTATGGCTCCTGAAGTTATCACATTCAACAGATCGACAAGGGCAGTGTTTATTTTATTTCTGAAAAAAAAAAATCAGAGCAGGTGGGAGATGGAATGAGGGGCTGCCTCTTACAACCAGCCCCGGGCTGTCCTTGTCCGTCTGCCCCTGCAGCCCTGCCGGGCGGGTGAGGGTCACGTCAAGCAGCCCTGGCCCGGCCCTCTGTCCCGTGCCCTTGGCATTGGCTGGCCTGGTTCCCACCGTCCCAGTCCCGTACCCGGTGAGCGGGGTGGGGAGGGGATGCGTCTGTCTCGCCCCATGGGTGGGGCCTGGGCTCTCTGCGCTCAGCTCTGTGTAAGCCGCGCAGAACTGGGGGCCTCACCAGGCACACACCCTGACTGCCCCCGGTGAGTATGGGGACATCCCAAGTGTGATTCCGTCACAGTGAGGCTGGCAGCACGACCGCCCCCGGGGGCCCTGGGGAGGGCGCTCTGTTCTCCAGCCGTAAGGCAGAGCTTGGGACGGTCACCGTGCTCACCACTGGCCCCTCCTGTCCACGGGCCCTGGGCCCCTCCAGTGCAGGGTCCTCGGGCTGCCTGCTGCTCCTCCCTCTCACAGCCATTTTCCTCCCTGAGAATCTTAACCTCCCTGCTACTCAGAAGCTCCATCCCCTCCCACCTCCCGCCTAGACCCTCCTGGGATGCAGGCCCACGGGGCCCTCCTCCAGCGCCCCGCCCCAGCCTGGTGTTCAGGACCCACTCCTGGGCTCCCTTCACCAGACTCGGGGGGAACACGCTCCCCTCCACTGAAGCACCACACTTGGGTGATACCATCCCTTCCTCCCTGGTTCTGACTGTCCCCTCTTTCCCCAGCGGCCCGGGGCAGAGAGTGACACACAACCGCAGGTGCCGGGCTGTGTCCCTAGAGGCCCCCACATCTGCTCCACCTGATCTGGGAATCTTCGCAGTCGGCCTGCTCTAGGGAAAGGGTAGAGCACGGAGGGAAGGACCCGGGTCGGGTGGAGGGCTGGGCTCGGAGGGGAGGAGTCTGCCTACCAGCACAGGGTCCGCCCAGGGCCAGTGCAGAGGCGGCAGTGGTGCCCGGGGGGCCAGGGCTGAAGGTCGGGGTGGGCAGTGAGGGGAGGGCCCAGGACACCGTGCCTGCACCCCCGTGGGCTCCTCGGTGCGGGCTCAGGGGCCCCCTCTGCTCCCTGACCTTCCCTGTGGCCTGATCGCTGGGTCTGCTTTAGGGGATCAATGAAACACTTACCTGTCTGAGGTCAGCTGCATATTGACGTGGCCGTCCGTCGAGTACGTAATGAATGACATGCGCTGTTCAGGGCTTGGGAGGAAACATGGGCTTGTGAGCGACTATACACCCAGGCTGAAAGTGATGCTGATGTGCAACAGGCAGGGGGTGCCCCCCAAGTTCCCTGCTCTGCGTTCTGTCTCTTAGTGTGGAGCCCATTTCCTGGACTCCACAAGTTCTCCTCACTTTAGTGAAGGATCATGAGGCCCGGAAGGCGCGCAGCCCTCTTGTCAGAGTGCAGCAGAGCACCCTGTGGACCCAAAGCCCGGAAGTCTGTTTCTCTCTCTGCCTCTCTCTCTCACACACGCACACAGGGCTGCTGCGAGCACAAGGAGACAGGCAGCTACCTGCTCTTCACGAGGGCCTCCCGCACTGGCCGCCCCTCTCCCCTCTTGACAGATTCTCTGTACTTTCCCTTCTCCTCCTCCCTGGACGATCTTCCCCACCTCCCTCCCCCTCGCCTCAAAGAAATGACGCTCCCTCCTCAGCCATTCATATTTCCTGATCTGTGAGGTCCTCCAGGGAAGACTGTGCCCCTGAAAACAAGGCCTGACCCCCAGGAAGGAGCCACGCAGGGCTGCAGAGATCTTAGGAAACAAGTGTGATCTGTCCTGCTCTCCTGTTCAGAACACTGCCCTGAGCTTTGCGACCTGAGGCAGGCCCGGGTCCACTGCATCTGAACAGCAATGGACTCAGAGAGGAAAATGCCCTGCAACACAGAGCTGAAAAGCCGTACTTTTTAAATCTGTTCACCAAATCCCTCAGAATGCTCTGTATGAACATCCAGTTGATTACACTGCGAGATCTGAAAAAGAAGAAGACATGAGTCAGAGACGGAGGTGCGTGTATCATGTGAGCATAGTTGCTGCCTTCCCTGCCTTCCACAGGCCCTTAGCAGGCTCCTCCGTGAGAGCCCCAGCTCCTGAAATAGCTGAAGCCACCCCAGCTCCGGGAGAGAAATCACTGGGTTACCCTCGTGGTGACTTCATTCAATGTGAGTGGCAGCCATTGACCGAGCCGCCCTGTGTGGGAGGGGACGGGGGACTTCTCGGATGAGGGGCTTTGGTGGCAAACACGGGTGGTTGATCCTGCTACCTGGGAATGTTAGGAAATGAGGAGGGATGCATTGGTCGGTAAAGCCTCCAGAGATTCCGACATGCTGGCTCTCCTGGGCCCCGTTTCCCCCTGGGCATCGCCATTCCCAGCCCTCTGCTCCTCCTCCAGCCCTTGAACACGGGGCTGGGTCATGGCTCCCGGCTCTTCCTCCCACCATTCCCTCTGCCTCCACGGCTACATCTCAAACCGTCAGCGAATAGTGAGGAAACTGAGGACAGACGCCCCCGGACATCGGGATTCCCCGTGAGGACACACCTGCAGGCCCTTTACCGACATGATTTCTGAGTCCAGAACAACCCTGGGATCCTACCAGGATTCCCACTTTTCCGATGGGAAAACAGGACTCCACCGGTCATAGAATGTGACACAATCCCAGTGGGCACATGGATGTGAGCCCAGACCTGGCTGCAAACCCCACCCTCCACCCATCACACTTGGCAGGTCAGGGTGACCCTGAGTCAGACAACTGCTGGGTCGCAGAGCGGCAGGCTTGGTCAACCTGCGTAAATAGGGATTTTCTCTCAGACCCTCACTGAAGGGCAAGACAACTCCACTCCTGTCTAGTGATCGTAACACTTTCCATTTCCCTCCCATTCCTTCCTCCTGTTATCCCCTTGAATGGAAAGGACACTCCAAAGACAGTTTATAGGAAACTAGAGTCTCCCACCCACCTATCTACTCTGGGATAGTTGTTAATTTACGATAATGTTGAAGGGAACCCTTGATTCTATAACGCAAGAATGTGAGAGCTCACAGGCAACCACAGGGACCTACGTTCCCCAGCAAGCAGGCAGTAGGGAACAGGGCAGACACGTGGGCTTCTGGCACTCAGGCCTCCCGCCATGATCCAGTGCCCCCCTCCTAAATGAGAGCGGAGAGACGGCATCAATAGGCAGCTCCGCCATTAAACCTCGAGGCCAAAACATCCTGGTGATACAACTATTCAGGGAGAATGGAGGACAGAGCAGAATCATATAAGGGAGCTGAGATGTCACAAAGCTAAATTCTCTTCTTCCACAGTAAGGAGATCACAGAGAATATGTAACCTCAAGCAGCGAGAAACAGCATAAAGTATAAACATGTTTTAGTGTATAAACTCGTTATTAGATACATGGTCACAATGTCAAAAAAATAAAAACTGGAATACTTGCAAATGGCTGTGTCTGAAGAGTAGGATCAGAAGTGGGGTGGTTGGGGCAAGAGCCTCAAGGTTTGTGTGTGTGTGTGTGTGTACATTTGTAATAGTGTTCTATCTTAAATTTATGTTCAAGGATTTCCTTGATAAAGTTAAAAATGAAATTACAGACAAACTAGTGGCATGAAGTGTGAAAAAGGCAGACTTGGAAGCTCTATGCCTTAGTTTCCACAAACACTGACCAAACAGAGGCTTAAACTGGAAACAGTATACTTCCATGGAAAACAATCTACAAAGGTAGGCAGAAACCGAGGGAAAAAGAAACAAGGAAATATAAGACAAGCAGAAAGCAAACAATAAGACGATATAGCCAGGCCTTACATATCAAGAATCACTCTAAATGTGAATAGATTAAATTCACCATTCAGAAGGCATGGAGTGGCTGGGTACATAATAAAACCCGAATTTATGCTGCTTACAAAAGACTCATTCAGCTCTAAAGATATATGTCAGTTAAAAGTGAAGTGATAGAGGAAGAAATTCCATGCAAGCGGAAATCAGAAGAAATCAGCCATAGTTATATCAGATAAAATAGGCTTTAAGCCAAAAATGGTAACAAGAGCCAGTGAAACAGGATTCTGGGAAAATGGTGGAGTAGACAGAGCCTGAAGTCACCTTCTCCACCAGATCTACACTTACACACAGAGTATTTCACCCTGAAGAAGAGTGGAGACTGAAGTGACCACCACCTTCTACACAGAGAGGGACAGAAAGATCACACATACACGGAACCCCAAAGCAGCAGGAGACACAGAGACGCAGGAACCCCAGGAATCCCAATCCCAGCACAGCAATTTCCCCGCCCGCTGATTAAGGGGCATGCAGGTCAGAGATCTGGGCCATGTGGTTGGAGGGACTGAGTCCTCTAGAAACCACATGGTGGCCTTCAATCCTTTTCAAGAGAAAAGTCCCAGGGAACAAATGCCTGGGGCATTCTTTCTGCCCCAGGGAGTCCACAGAGAGTCTGCTCCTTGAATGTGACCGGACAGTCCCTGCTTCCGTCTCTCAGAGCCTGGGGCCCCATACTGACCCCAGGGACAGCACTGTTCTATGGCACCGACTAGAGCAGGTGGGCCACTCACGAGTCTAGGACGAAGTACACGTCGTAAGTGCTCCAGCAGGAGTCCCCATCTGCTGGGCTCTCCTGGAGCCTGGAGCTGGGGTCGTGACCTTGGTCCTGGGTGGGGTAGCGGTGGAGGGTGCTCCTGGTGGTCCGGAGCGGAGACGGCGGCAGCAGCAGCAGGAAGACGACGAGCATGGGGCCCAGCATCCTGGGGCCGCTGTTCTTGCCTCAGCCCAGTCCCCGGGGACCCAGGCGGGCCCCGTAAACTGCAGGCCTCCTCAAGCTAACACCTCCTCTGCTTCCTCGCGTGCTCAGGGTCCTCGGCGCTCCCAACCTCAGCTCTACTCACACTTCAATCAGTATACCTTGCACCTGCAAGCAGCCACCTGATACCTGCCCTGTGGGTCCAAGTAGCAAGTGGTTGGCTGTGGGGTGATGGCCCTGCTACTTATGCACCTTCACCCCGTCCTGCTGACATAGGTCCATTATGATGGACAATAGGTTGCCCTGGTGACCTTGTGAACTGCAGCTCTGCCCAGTGTTCTCCCTGTGGGCAACCCCAGGCAGGAGTTTGAAGGGGTAGTAAGATGAGGCCTCCATTTGTCCCTTATCCCAAACCCTCCCAGGGAGTCTTTACAGTTTCAAGGAAACCCAGCCCTTTGGTAAACTGACAGAGGGCAGCTGAGGGGCCTACACACAGACATCACTGAGTGTGGGGAGGTGGAGACAGGAGGGCTCTAAGTTTATTTGTGGGGACACTGGGCTCACCCAAGGGATAGAAGGATCTAGAAGAAGGCTGTGAAAGCAGGCCAGTGTCCTTTGTGAATGAGGGACATTCCAGTTATCTGCTCTGTGTATTGAGCCATCGCAGACCTAGGGACATAAAGCAGAAAAATTTCATATGCGCACAGCTCCTGTGGATTAGAAATCCAGAGATGTCTGAGCGGGCACGGGTTGACTTTCCTCTATGGAAAACCCACTTGCTCTTTCATGTAAATTTTGGAATCATATCGTAAACTCTCCACTCACCTAAACCTGTCTTAGTATTTTAGCAAAATAAAGTTCCATATGTAGATACATTTGGAGGGATTTGGATCTGCTATCTGGACTACTCCCCCCAGTGAACATCAGGCACCCGGCCTACTCCCCTCCTTAGGGGCAAAACCAGCCATGGGTTTCTGATCTGAAATGCCCAGGTGCCCCCTACTGGGTGCAGGCGGGGGCACACAGAGGGGGACGCAGCTCTGAGGGCACAGCCTGCCCCAATCCCAGCGTGGGCTGCAGTGAAGGCTACTCCCAGGTGCGCGCTGGTGCTGGGGACGGATTAGTTCCTGGGTGTCACTGGCAGGTGTCCAGGCTGGGCTCACCGTGGGGAGGCGGCCTGATGCGGGACGGTTGTCACTGGAGGAAAGGAGGGCCTACTTACCCGGGATTTCTTGTTACCAAATCTGAATTGACAAATAACTTCCTCTGTGTTGTCTACATCTTGAAAGCCTTTTCCGATAACCTTCAATTTCTCGTTAACTGCAAGAGTAACATCCATATGTCTGTGCAAGGAAGGGCTGAAGTGTTTTCCTCAGATCACAACTATGTGTGTGAGAGATAGAGACACACACACACACACACACACACGGTAAGTGTATCTGTGCGTGTGTGTGTGAGAGACACACACACACACATTTAACGCATTGTTAAATGAATGAGATTAATACATTTCCAAAGTCTAATGAGCCATGCACCAGCCCAAAACTTCCGGATCAAAAAGCCAGTGTTGGGACGGCTACGTACTAAAAGTTGCTGCTGCTGGGAGGCGGCGAGGTCTGCGTGGGAGCAGGCAGTCGGGTCCCCGGGAAGGGCGGCGTCTGAGGCCGGAGGCAGGGGCGGCCGGCGGCGCAGGGATCTGGCTGTGTCAGGCGGCGGAGGTGCAGTCCCGGCGGCGGGGTCAGGCGTGCGAACTGGGGGTCCGCGCGGGGCGGCGGGAGGCGGCCGCAGCGCTGAGACGGGCGCACGGAGTCGTCGGTTGCGGGCCGCCACCGCCCTCCTACGACGCTGCGCTCCCACCACCCGCTCCCGCCGCCCCCCGCCCCGTGGCCGCCCCCGGCTTCCCACGCCCCCCGCCGCCGCCCGCAGCCGCCCCGCGCTGCCCCCATACGGGCGGCGGAGCAGGGCCCCGGCCCCCGGACGCCGTCGGGGAGGAGCCGCCCCCACGGACGCCGGTCCGCAGCGTTGCCTGGACGCGCCTGCTGCTTCCTGCCACGAGCTGCTGCTGCGCGGACCGGCCGCCTGGGAAAGAGGGCGCCAGGTCCCTGGTGAGGGGCGCCCCGTGGGGCCGCAGACGACTGAGGGCGGAGGGCGGTGGCGAAGGAGGCGGGGAGTGCTGGTGAGCGCCCGCGGCGTCGGTGTGTGGGGAAGGCGGCGTCGGTGAGACGCCGCAAAGCCGCATCTGTTGATTGGCACCACCGCCTCTGGCCCTGACAGCTGCCCGGTTCAGATGCCCTCCCCTCCCCTGGTCTCACGCCTGCCCGGCCTCCCACGTTCCCTCGAAACCGCTCTCACTGCGCCCCCTGTATTTTCCTCTATGTCAGATCAAAGGACTGATTCTCAACTGATGTGATGTAGTAGGTGGGGGCAGGAGGCCTGGTTCTGATCGATCTGAAGCCAAAGTGAGATGATCATCAGAGATATAACGAGTTGGCTTATCAATGTGGCGAATTACGTTAACCAAACTTCTCAATTTAAGACAGTCTTGCATTCCTGGGCATCTGTGTGTGTTTATAATATATAAGAAATGTATAATGTATATATATGTATTTAACTCATTGCTGGATTTTGTTAGCTAGTAGTTTAATTTTGCAACTAATTTCATGACTGAGAACCATCAGTAATATTCGTTTCCTCTACTTTATCTAATATCGACTTTACTAGTCTCATAAAGTGACTTGAGGAACATTTCCTTCTTCTCTGTCCTTAATGTTTGGTAGAATTTGTCTCTAAAGCATCTGATCTATGACTGATATTTTTTAACCATAGAGTTTACTCCTTTACTGATAGAACAATTAAGATTTTCTACTCCTTTCTGAGTCATGCTTCATAATTTCTCCTTGGCACTTACCCATTTCATCTAAGTTTTCAAGTTTATTAACATGCAACTATTGTCATATTTAAAATCTCTGCTGCATTTGTAGTCAGGGACCTGCTGTATCACTAATATATTTGTGCTTTTCCTTTTCTCCTTATTAACTTTCCCAGTTTGGTCCATTTCATTAGTATCTGAAAGAACAAGTTCTTAGCCTTATTAATCTTTTCTATTATATGACTGTTACAAGGTCTCTGAATTTCTGCCACCACCTTTATTATTTTCTTGCTGAGTTTCATTCTATTTTTTTAACTTCTTCATTTGGATGGCTAGCTTTTCTTCTTTTATTTTGTAAGCATTTAATAGTGTAAATTTCCTCCAAAATATAGTTTGTGCCATTCCACAAGTTTTTATATGTGTTACATTTGTTAGTAAATATTTATCTCAATAGATGCAGAAAAATCATTTAATATTAATACCCAGTCGTGATTTTCTTTTTAAATGTTGGCAAATTAGGAGTAAAAGGGATCTTCCTTAGCTTGATTTGTCATTGTTTAAAAGTACCTAAAACACAGCAAACTGGAGTTAAAATGTGAAACGCTGGGATGCTTTTAAGACTAGGAACAAGGTGAGGATGCAGTTCACGTCTTTGCCAGGAACATTGGGGGGTTCGGGGATTGGAAAGGAAAAAACAAAAACGTCATTATTTGGGCATGATTTGATTGTCTATATAGACATAAAAAAATGAATCAACAGGTAGGTTATTACTTTTTTAAATCAAAGCATCATTGATATACAGTCTTACGAAAGTTTCACATGAACAACATTCACCGTATTATCAAGTCCTCACCTCCCACTGCAGTCAGCCTCTCAGCGTAGTCAGATGCCACAGAGTCATTACTTGTCTTCTCGGTGCTGCACTGCCATCCCCTGACCTACCCATATTGTGAGTGCTGCTTATAGTGCCCCTTAACCCCCTTCTCCCTCCCTCCCCACCTACCCTCCTAAGCCCTTTTCCTTTGGTAACTGCTAGTCCCTTCTTGGAGTCTGCGAGTCTGCTGTTCTTTTGTTCCTTCAGTTTTGCTTCGTTGTTATACTCCACAGATAAGGGAAATGATTTGGTACTTGTCTTTATCTGTCTGGCTTATTTCACTGAGCATCATACCCTCTAGCTCCATCCATGTTGTTGCAAATGGTAGGATTTGTTTTCTTTTTATGGCTGAATAATATTCCATTGTGTATATGTACCACATCTTCTTTATCCATTTCCATTCATCTACTGATGGACACTTAGGTTGCTTCCATATCTCGGCTGTTGTAAATAGTGCTGCATTAAACATATGTCTTTTTGAGTCAGGGTTCTTGTTTTCTTAGGGTAAATTCCTAAGGCTGGAATTACTGGGTCAAAAGGTATTTCTATTTTTAGTTTTTTGAGGACCCTCCATACTGCTTTCCGCAGTGACTGAACTAATTTACATCCCCACCAGCAGTGCAGGAGGGTTCCCCTTTCTCCACAACCTCTCAGCATGTGTTATTTCTTGTCTGTTGGATGTTGGCCATCCTAACTGGTGTGAGGTGATATCTCATCAACAGGTCCACTATTAAAATCAATAGTAAATTTTAAACTATGTGCTAAATGCAAAATCTTAGAATGTAATTCCTCCTCAACTCAGTTTATATTTTAATATGATTCCAATAAAAATTCCAAAAATCACAGCTGTGTTCTTGCTTCCTGCTGCTGGTTCTTTACCTTCTTCCCCTGCCCGTCCCAGCGTCCTCCTCCGTCTCCCATCCTGTGCCTCCCCCTCCTTCTCCTCTGCCTTCTTGTTCAATGAAACCTGACAATCTTCCTCTAAACTTTATAAGGATAAGCAAAGGGTCAGAAACAGCCGTAACGCTCCTTAAGGACAAGGTAGGGAGACCTACCTGCTAAATATAAGCATTAAGCTATAATTTCCAAAGCTCCAAAAACAAACAGTAGTATTGGCACAGAATACATCATTTAAAAAGATATTTTTAAAGAACATAATTTTGGGTAAAAAGCCCAAATAAAAGCCAAATGTGAGCCTTGCTGAGATGAAGAGAATTGCCCACAGAAGCCCAGCTCACACTGCTGACCCACAGAATTGCAAGCGAATTGAATGATGTTGTTTTAAGACGCTCAGTTTTGGGGTAGGTTGATCCCCAGCAGTAAGGTGACTGATGCAGTCTGTTAAGAAGGTATCAGTGCCGGATGGATTCTGGTTCATAATTTGCATTGCTAAACTTGTACCATCTCTTCGCTTTAGATTTTTGTGTGTGTGTCCTTATGATTTTTTTTTAAATCCAAGTAACAGGACAAGTATTTTTTTGTTTTCTAAGCTATCTTTTTCTTGGCATAGTCTCTTTCACCCCAACCTTGTGAGGCAGAGATTATCCTTACCTATCTTACAGATAGTTAATGGAGTCAAAGAAATTCAAAATATTTGTTCAAAGGCATTCAGCTAACAAGAGGCAGAGCTGGAATGTGAACCCAGGCCGTCTGGCCCCAGAGCTGATGCTATTAAACACCGTCTACTCCGTTCCTGCCGCACTGACAAGCATTCCCTGGGATATATGTAAACCAGTACGAGAAGCATGGGTTTGAAATAAGGTGTCTGTATATTGTTACCTCTAGCCATTAATTTCCAAAAATTATTTCTAAAATATAGGCAGCTCTCCCTAATATATAAAAAGCTCTTTCAAATTAATAAGACTGACAACCAACAGAAAATGGGCAAGACATGAACTATTTACAGGAAAGAAAAGTCAAATGGTTTTTCAACCATCTGATTGATGGAAATTGAAACATGGTCAACTTTACTCATAACTGATGAAATGAAAATTAAAATGTCAATGACACTATTTTTCACTCATCAGACAGACAAAGATAAAAAAAAGTTTGATAATATACTCAGTTAAGGGGAAGGAAATTTGGACCGTCACACAAAGATACAACCTCTACAGACAACCATTTTACAATATCTGTCAAAATGAAACATTTACATATTACA
Source organism: Manis pentadactyla (assembly GCF_030020395.1). Taxonomy (NCBI): domain Eukaryota; kingdom Metazoa; phylum Chordata; class Mammalia; order Pholidota; family Manidae; genus Manis; species Manis pentadactyla. Next base: position 11,274,416 of record NC_080027.1, on the reverse strand, counting down.
CAGTCTCTGACTTGGGAATTCTACCTCAAAGAACATACACATATACTGGACGTTTGTGAGAATCAAAGGAAGCACTACTGCAAATCAGGACTAACCCAGACGTCTGCACATGAAGGTCACCCTAGCCATGAATAATACATGAGTATATTGAGGATGTATTATTGCAGCAGCATGTGTATTGGTAAAATATTGGAAATAACTCAATTATTCATCAATACATGATTAGTGAAATTAAAGTACTATTTATTTCTACAACAGAATGCAAAATAGTGCCTAAAAAGCGGGAGGCACCTCCCTAAGCACTGATTTCAAGGTATTAGGCAGAAAGAAGCAGGACAGAGAACAGTGGGTGACCCAGGGGACACCACTGCTGACGGATTTGTAAACACCTGCTTGTTTATGAAGACCCTATCGCTGGAAGCACAGCAAATTCAGGTTTGAGGGGGCTCTGACATTGTACAATTCTGGTGTCTTTTTTAGGAAAAAAAGTACAGAAAGTACAAATACAAAATTAGGTCGCTGGGTAAGCAAGGGATTGGGACGCAGAAGCATCACTGGTTCCCAGTAAATTACCTCCACCTGGAAAAATGCAGGAGGAATCGGTCGGAGAGCTTGGCTGCTGAGGGGTGAACGGGGTGACTAGAGGACAGGGAAAGCAGGAGGTGTATTTTCATCCCTGTGGGATCTTGTACATATACACTATTCCTTTGTAAGTTACTTGCAGTGTCAAATCAAAACAGGGGTGCCAGTGTCACAACAGCTGGGACAAACGGTCCCCATTGAGGTCAATGTCGTGGAGTCTCCCATCCACCTCCAGTGGGCTGAGGGGCTCCCCCAGCAGGGCCTTGAGGGCTGCCCGGAGCTCCCCCAAGCTGATGCAGACACACCCATTGGCGTAGCACCGTAGTGGCACTGGTCATGGCGTGGGGTCACTGACCAAATCATTCACTCAGTCCGTGCCCCCCTCACAGTGGCCCTGTAGGCACTCCCCCCCGCATCAGACCCATAGGCACCACCCCAACAGCGGCCCCATAGGCACCTCCCCACAGCAGCCCCGTAGGCACTGCCCCCCACAGCAGCCCCACTGGCACCCCCCAGCAGCCCCATGGGCACCCCCTGCCTTCCAGCCCCAGGGAGCGCACCTCCCGAAAGGCGTCCCGCAGCTCCCTGACGCCGATCATGTCCGCTGTCTCTGCCAGCAGCTTGGGGCCCATCAGCTCCACGAAGTCTCCGAAGTCCACCTTCCCGCCGCCTGGGGGCCATGCCGTTGGAGACACGGGGCCATCTGAGACGAGACCCCTGCCCAGCCCTGCCCTGCCCTCTGCCCTCCCTTCTGGCCTCGTCCCTGTGCTCCTGGCCTCCCCCCTGCCGCACGACATGGGCCCTGCCCTCCTCTAGGCCCAACAGGCTGGTCAGCCATGTCTCCTGACAGCTTCCTGCACTTTCCTGACCAGTTCAACCGGGGTCAATCCTGGCTCCAGTGACCTGGCTGTGTGGCCTTCCACAGGCCATTTAACCTTTCTGAGACTCAGTTTCCTCATCTAAAAATGGCGCTAATGGCCCATGTCCCACCCACCTCCCAGGGGAGGGAAAACTCCGTGGAGGAGAACTAGCACTGAGATGACCGAGTCCTGGGCCCTGGCTCTGGAAGCCAGCCTGTGCAGGCCCCTCTGTTCCGCAGGACGCCCAGCTGACCTGGCCATGGCCGTGACCTCTGGGGACCAGGGGGTGGGGCAGGTCTGAGGCACATACTGACTCGCTGTGACATCGCGATGAGCTCCATCTCCGTGGGCACGTGGCCCGTCAGCTCCTCCCCGCTCCGTCTTGTCCTCTGTCCTGGCACGGGTCCCCGTGGCCTTCTTCTTGCTCCTGGTTCCCCCTGGAGACTGCTGAGGCCCCCGCCGCGTTTCCCCACCCCATGCCCCCCCATACCCAACCCCCCCAAACCTGTGGTTCTTCCCCAAACTCTTTACCTTCGATCTCCTCTGGCCGCAGCTCCCGGTCCTGAAGGGGCACAGAGAAGGCACGAACTTCCTGGGTCACTGTGAGGGCCTTGTACCCCTTCCTCCCTGCTCTTTGGGGCGCCCCACTCAGCCCCCCACAGCATGCGTGCACAGGGCCTGCGTCCCCTGATGCTGCTCAGACCGTGTCCGCCCACACCCCCCTGCTGACTCTGCAGGCCTCTTTGGTCCCCCTCGCTGCCCCTCTGCCCAGACCTCCCCTAGGGCCGACCCCTGCCACCCTGCGCTTCTAGGGCACGGAGCTCACTTGCCAGAGGTGGGTCTGGGGTTGGGCAGAACCTCAGGCGTGGCCCTGGAGGCCTCAGGGTCACTGTGTCTCCCTTGCTCGCTATCCCTCTGCAGAACCCTGTGACCCCTGCCCACCCTACTGGGGGCTGTTGCTGGTGGTTCTCTGGGTCTCTCTCTGCCCCTTTTCTCCCTTCCCTGGGCGTCTCCCTGGGGCTCCGCGATGGTTGATCTCATTTGTTTCTCCGCTGCTCCCTGCCCCCCACCCCCGGATCTGTGTGACTTTGCTCCAGTGTCCCCAGTCCATCCTCCCCCCATTCCTTAAGGAAAGGCAAAGTGGGGGGCAGGGGCGGGGGCAGGCAGGCCGGTGGGCAGCTGTTCACACGAGCTGGGTGGCGGCGACGCTGGCCCGCAGGAAGATGCAGGCGGGCCCCACCGGGCGGCTGAGCACCGCACAGCCCTGGATGCCCCGCCCAGGGCCGCCCTGCTCTTCAGGCTTGGGGCTGGGGCCTGGGCCTGGGCGGGAGTCCCCTGGGGGGCAGCCAGGCCACTGCCAGCCGTCCTGCAGCAGAGCCGGCCATGAGCAGGGGCAGTGCGCCCTCCTCCCCACCCACATCCTGGGCCGGCAAGGTCCACCTCTCCCTCAGCTGGGCAAGCTGAGGCCCAGAAAAGGCAGGAGGTTTGGCCAAGGTCATGCAGAAAGCCAGTGGCAGAGTGAGACCATGAACTCAGTCTCTGCGTCTCCCAGGTCAAGGCTGACCAGCAAGGGCAGGGGGGGCACAGGGGTCTGTGGGGCCAAGAGCAGGACAGGCCGGAGTCTGGGGTGCCCAGGGGAGATCTGGGTGGGCGAGGGCAGGGGGAGCCAGCAACTCCACCCCATGCCGGGCCCCACCTCTAGGCCTAGCCCAGCCCTCTCACAGGGCTCTGTCCCCCCACCGGGCCCTCCAGGGTCCAGCCCAGCCTTAGCCATCCTACCTTAGACCCCTGGGGTTGAGGCCGCTTGGCACAGTTTCCCATGGGCCCTTGGAACATGCGGGGCCTGGAGTCCTGGGGAGCAGCCCAGGGCAGGCCTTGGCGGCACTGGGGGCTCCTGCTATGCCCCTGTGCTCCCAGGGAGAGGCTGGGAGCACTGCAGGGGGTTTTCCTAGCGTTTTGCGGGGAAGATCAGGGGCGGGTGGGCAGGCGGGGAGTTCTGGGCCCAGGGGCTTGGGCCCTGATCCGGGATTATCTCTGAGCATCTCTGCTGGTGAGGGGGGTTACTGAGAGGGCCCTGGTAGGCACGGCCGTCCCATGCCCACTCCTAGGGTCTGCCAGACACCCCCTCTCCATCAGCCTTCTCCCCAATCCCTACCCCTACTCTCTCCCAATCAGGAACATTTAATGTCTTCAGAAGCAGGGCCTGGACCTGGGAGGGGGAAGCCAGGTGCCCAGTGGACCAGGCCAGCTGGGGCATCTCTCTCCTCGGAATGGCAGATGATACCAGGCGGTATGAGCTCTGCAGACGCTCCCCCAAAGCCCGTCCTGAGCGAGGAGGCGACGTCTGCGCAGCCCCGGAAGCCCCTGCCTGCCCCTGCCAGGCCCCGGGCTCCCGCTCAGAGGGCCTGCTCTGCCCGCCTGCCCTCACCAGCCGCCCGACCCCTGCACTCAGGCCAGGAGCGGAGGAGAGCAGACTGCGCCCTGTGTGCCGGGAGCCAGGCTCCGGGAGGGCAGAGGTGGGGAGGGACGCCAGCCTCCTTCCCAGGTGGCTGATTGACCCACTGACCCGTCCATCAACACGCATGTCCAAGGGCTCCTGCCGGGGCTTCGCCCCTCAGGCTATCCTAAAGGGCCCCGGTTCGCGTGTGGGACACCCGTTGTACCCTCAGGGCCCCTGGTTGATGACAGCCCCACACCCCTGCCCGTTTACCTGCCAATAGGCTGCCTGCATCAGGGCCTCGAGCTCCTGGAGGAGCGCCCGCCGCCTGGTGGCTGCTGGGCTGGCGGGGGACTGGCTGGGCCCTGGAGTGCCCTCAGAGGGGCTGGGGTCCCCCATGGGGAGACTGCCATCTTCCGGGCACTGGGAAAGGGCCATGGACACCAGGGTGGGCACCTCCTTCTGGCTGAGGGACACTGCCTCACTCCGGTGTCCCCGCTCCTGTGGGAGGGGGGCCTAGTGGGCATGTGTGGGGCTGGCCCCACGAGGTCCCTGTACTCTTCCCTATTTCTTGTTCCACGGGCTGGTTGGCCCCCAGACCTCCCAAGTCCCGTATCTTCCCGAGCTCCCGGGACCCTCGCCCAGCCCCTCCCACACACCCCAGGCCTCCTGCACCCCACCACCCTCCAGCCATCATGCTGGCCCCAGAACACACCGCAGTCTCCGCGACACCGTCCCTGCAGAGCCCAGGTTGCCTGGCCTCTGAGGACCCTGGTATCTGGGCATCTCCCCACACCCTCCTTCCCTGTTTCCGTCTCAATGTCCGCGCCCTCTGCTCTGTGGGTGCCTTCTGTGCCTGTCTCCCTGCAGGCCGTCCCTCAGCACCCCTGCCCCTGCCGCCCTCTGTCCAGCTCTGTCTCTGTGTGTCTCTCTGCCCGCACATGCCCATCTCTCTACCAGTTCCCTCCCCTTGTCGGGGGAGACTCTCACGTTCATGTGTCTGACCTTCTGTCTGCTCACCCGGGCTCGTTCTGTTTCCCCACCCGCTCTCCCAGGCCGGCTCCTGGGTGCCCCCCCCAGGCCCCACCCCTTCTGCCTGCTTCTCCCCACCCAGAGCCCCAGGGCACCCCTGCTCTGCCCTATGTCCTGCCAACACTGAACACCCAGCTTCTGATGACCTCCAACCTCCTGCTCCTCGGGCACGAGGCTGAGGGTGGGCCGGCAGCACCCACTGGCTTCTTGTGCCTCCTGGTCACGCCCCCAGTCTCCTTCCCACCCAGCCGCCTGCTCCTCACCTCCCAGAATGAGGTCAGTCGTCCTGCCCCCGCCTTGCTCCGGCCCCTCATGATTTATTCACCTGTCCCCTGCTCCAGGCTTTGTCCCAGGGAACCAGATCCCACCAGACACCTGCCACCTGAGCGAGTGGTTGTGGCCTCTCTCGGGACTTGTGGCCATCCATTCATGTATTCCTGGGACCACGCCAGACCCTGTCTGCCCTGGGGGCCCTGCTCTGAGGCACATCTAACTCAGAAAGGGTCAGCAGACATACTCCAGTGCCGGGGGTCCTGTCGGGGCATCAGGGAGGCTTCACGGGGGAGATGAGGGGACAGGGCAGCATTCTAGGCATTGCTCATGGTTTAAACCGGGCTTAGCCCCGGGGGGGCGCTGTGCTCCTTGGCAGGGAGCAGCTGTGAACTTGGAGAGTTCTTGACACCGGAATCTGGCAGGATATGTTGGGTGGAGGCCATATGAGGGTGGCAGGGGTCAGCAGCCCCTGGAGAGAGTATGGGCGGCAAGAAATTGGAGAAAATGTCAGGGGCTGAATCGTCAGCAGTCATCTGTGGAGTACCTGCTAGGGGCTTTCCTGGGTCCTGGGAACCAGCCCCTGCCTCCTGGCAAATTGCACCTGGGGGGAGACGCACACCCAGTACGACGGTGGAGAGAAACGCCCAGCAGGCTGCCTAGAGGGAGCAGAGGACGCCTAACTATGACTGGGGGGCATGTGCCCAAACCAGGGGACAAGGGAGAGACCGCGTGAAGGGAGGGCGGCTTTGCAGGCAGAGGGAGCAGCCTCTGCACAGCCTGAGCGAGTCTGAGGATCTAAGAAAGGCCAGGGCTGAGAGACAAGTGCACGCCAGCAGGTGGTCAGGGGCGCGAAGGGCTCATTGGAACCATTCACGCTGACCGCATGCTCAGTTTTCAGCATCCTTTCAGCCCTCGGAGGCCTGGGTTACACCTCCTTGCATTGCATCCCACGCACACCCTGCAAGCATCCTTCAGAGAGGAGAGTTCTGTTTTCTGCAAGGTTATACGAAGGGCCTGCAGGCCTGAGCTCTCCCATGCACTCGCTGTGTGACCCTGGACAAGGCACTTTACCTCTCTGTGCCTTAGTTCCAATCTCTCGAAAATGGGGGTTGGCCTAGTATCTGCCTCATGGCGCCTTTGTGAAAATGAAGTGATAAAGGACCTAGCAGGTTCCTGGCAGATAGGAAGGGCTTAAAAAATGGTCGATGCCATATGATGAACAATTCCATGTCCAAATAACCATCCAAGAAGGTGGAAGTAGTGAGCAAAGTGTGTCCCACAGTATAAGCCGAGGTAGTGGGGGCTACACCTGGTCAGGGTCTAGTGCATAGAAGAGTTCTCAGTCAAGAAGCAAAGCCTTTGTGTCTAGGGGGAGAAGGCCTGGCTTGGAGATCCTCCCTGGCTGGGCAACCTATTGTTTCATCCTTTGTCACCAATGAACCCTGACGACTGTCACCAATTGTCTTGTCAATGGGTTTCAGCCCCGGGCAAGTTCACTATGGTTCAAGGTGACCAAAGAAATGACAGTAGAGTGTTCTTGGGGTGAAAGGGTTATACCCAACTTTATTTCCACACTGGCAGGTCAATCACTAATATCCATCACTCAGAGTGAGTCTGCAGGCAGCAAGCCGGTCTCTGACTCTGGGCCTCTCTGCCTGCACAGTCATCCCGCACAGCTGTCCTCTGGGCCTCTGTCCTCAGCGCTGCCACCACACCAGTTCTCTTTTCTGCTCTCCTGCAGCCTTGCAGCCATGCCACAGTATTGCCCAGAGCACTAGGCAGAGCTCTTTATGTAGACTCAATAGCAACGTATTGCTCACACGTGTGTAGTGAGCTAGCCAACCAGGGCCAGGTGAGAATCCTGCCCACAGGAACGTTCATTTTATCCACACAGGGAAGCTACTGTCCCTCCAGACCAGACTGCACAGACCTGGGTCAAAGCTCACATGGGTGAGGCTCGGCCGACGCCCCAAGGTTTCCTTAGACCTGTGGGAATTCATGGTGGTAAGTAGGGGAAATATTGGCAAAAATGCTTTCTAAATATCCTTGCAGGGAAGGGAGAGGAAGTTGTGAATTTGTAAAGAACAAGGACTGCTCTTCCCACTGGTGTGGCAAAACTGTAAAGGTGAGTAGATCACAAAAAACACCCTTGCACATGCACACCTGCTACCTGGGAGTTTTCTCAGGGTTGATGGAAGAATTGGGAACAGCAGGGCTGCCAACTCAGCCACAAACAGCTCTATGCTCCTTAAGACAGAAAACAGGAACTGGTGGAAATTTAAGGCCACAGAAGGTGTTGGGGGTGCAGCAGGGAGATAAAAGTCTCCCTGGGGTGAGGGGCCTGGGTCCCCACACAGTGCTACCCTGGTATGACAGGCAAGGACTGGCTTTGCAGGCTCGAGGAGCAGAGGCCCACTGTAGGAGAGTGGTCAACCGTGCAGGGGCCTGAGGCCAGGGAGGTCTGCCTCCCCAAACAGGTGCTGTCAGCCAGGGCGACTGGGGGTGCCCAGGACCAGCCCAGAGAGAACTCAGCAGGCCCCAAGCCCCAGCGACCTGGCTGTGCTTCCTCTGAAAAGCATCCTCAGCAAGACATCAGAGCATCTTCGGGCCGCATCCAGGCCACTGGGGTTGGGAAGTCAGATCCCGGGTGGGGACGAGCAGTGCTCACTCGTGCCTGTGCAATTCGCCTGGGGCACGCCTAGTAGCTTTGTCCTCCTGACCTGCTCCAGGAGGTGGCCCCCAGCCCACAGTTAAAAGAGGTCTGAGGCACCCTGGAGACAGTGGGAATCGAGGGGCCTGCCACCTGCGGCACCTTGGCCCTCAGAGGGAAGAGGACAGGGGACAGGGTTCTCTGGGGCTTGAGGAAGAAGGAAAGGGGAGCAGGGTCCAGGGTCCACAGGGGAAGAGCAGGAGGCCCACACGGGCCTCAGCTGAAGTCCTCTGCCCAAGGCAAGGCAGGGGCGGCTGTGCAACAGTGGGGCGGCCCCCCTGCCTGCATATTCTTCACAAGATGCACTCATGACTTACGCAAAGAGCAAGGCTGAGTCTGGGGAAAATGAAATTCATAATGAAAGACTTTAGCATGATAATAATGTAAATCTAATAATAAAGCTTATAGCAGTAATGTGTGTTTGTTGTAGAAAGTTCAAAGAAAGCAAATAAAGAAAACAAGAACTCCACTATGGACAGCTCAAATCACTAAGCGAATATAAATATCAAATATTTAATCTGGTCTTCCAGTATTTTAATGCATTTTAAATTAGTTGAGATTTTTAAAAGTGCATATTTGCAATCTGTGTTTTCACTTCAATTGTAACACAAGCATCTTCCTGCGTTCTCATAAACTCTTTGAAAGGGTCGTTTTTAAGAGCAGCCCAATCATCAATCAGCACGTGAGTATACCGTGGTTGCCCATACTCTCCCCATTGCTGAACATCTAGGTGGTTTATTGTTTTTGCCTAAAGACCGCATTTATACATATTTGCATTCTTTTGGATTTTTTTTCTTAGTATAGTTTACAAAGAGTAAAGTAATGGACCAAAGTATGACCAGTTTGCAGGCTTTTGGTTCTTATTGCTCACCTTTGTGCTGAAAGGGCTGTACCGGGCTTCTCTTCAGGTGGGACCAGGCGGTATCTGCCCTCACTGCCCATCCCCCACTGAGGGTCGGGAAGTGTCTCCAATGCCCCCCCACAACCGCCCGCGTTAGAGGCGCTGCCTTTGCTGGGGGGGGGGGGAGGGGCACAGGTGCAGCTTTTGAACAGCAAGGGCCCCATGTAACTCAGGTTCCCCAGCACCTGGGGAAGCTAGGAGCGAGAAGCAGTGTTTCTGTGGGAATAACTTAGGGACTGTGCGTAAAGGCATTGAAAAACAGAGCGGCTGGGTAGACACGTGAGATGACCCATCAATCCCCGACGGCTAGCGGCCCAGCACCATGAAGATGTGAACGCAGAGCATCCTGAGACGGGGCCGTGACAGAGAGTCCAGCAGCTCGGTGGGAATGTGGAGCCTGAGTTCCAGTTGCTCAAGCCCAGAAGCCCTTGCGGAGTCCGGTTCCCGAGCACTAACGCAGCGCCGAGGCCCTCGGGCCGGAGCAGGCTGCTGAGTGCCCCCGGGCACCTGCCGACCTTCGTCCTCAGGAGGGCAGCCGGACTTCCCGGGCTCCCTGCAGCGAGGTGTTGCCGGCGGCCATCCCTGTGACGGGCGCAACGGGCCTCCCTCCCTCTCCTCTTCCTGCCTCGAAGGCGTGGGGGATGCCTGGTGCTTGAGTAGCCATTTTGAGCCGTGTGGTGAGACCATGTGCTCAAGACGGCAGAGCAAAAAGTGACGCCTCCCCCTGGACCGGCCGCCTCCCGAAAAACAGACAGACTTGATGAAGCCACTACTGTTTGTGGCGGTTTTTGTCCATATTTGCTCCATCAGTTGCACAGGGTCTGTGCTGCCAGACTCCCCACCACCACCTCTGCCACCTCACAGGTCAGCACTGGTCCTGTCCCAGCCTGCCGTGGGGCCCCCAAGCAGAAGTGTGGGTGAGGCCATGCTATCCTCGGGAGATCCTGGGGTGGACCGTTTCAACTGCGGATCAACCAAGGCTTGCATGGGCTGCGTAGTTCTGCCCCCCCGACACTACGGGAGCTCCTATCCCCCGTGACGTCGGGGCGCCTCCCTGCCGGCCACGCCCCCACACGCTGCTCAGCGTCTCCGTGTGCCTTGCCCAGCTGAGCTCCTGCCCCGAGTCCCAGCTTCACCCCAACCTCCTCCGGGGGCAGTTACTGTCTCCCAAAGGACAGTCCCGCCCTGGGGGCCTGGAGCCTTCTGCGGCTGCCACCCCGGACCCAGAGGAAGCGGTGAAGCCGCCCCTCGGTCCTAAGGACCCCGAGGCTGCCCTCCCCACCGGGTCCACAAAGCCTAGGCTCAGGCCGGGAGAAGGCTGGGTTCTTGGGCATCTGCCCCACCCTCGGCCCTCCCGCCGCGGTTTCTCCTCTAAGGGGATCGGCGTCGGGGCCTTATGAGGGTGGGGTCCTGGGGTCAGCAAGGAGGACTGAGGCGGGCCCCCCCAATGAACGGGAAGCGCCCCCGCAGGTGGGGGCGACGGCCTCCGGAGGCGGGAGGGGTCCCGGGAAGACGCCAGGGAAGGGCAGGGGCGTGGCGGGAGGAGGGGCGAGCCCCACGCGGAAGTCAGGGCGGGCGCACACCGGGCCGCCAGCCGCTGCTGACTCCGCGGGGCCGCGGCCATGCAGGTGAGTCGCCCGCGCTGCCCTGGCTGCGCACCGACCCCGGCCCCCGCCGCCTCCCGCCCCGGCCCCGCCACGTACCTGCAAGGCGCCGGTGGGGGCCCCTGCATCTCACAAGGCTGAGGAGAGGGTGGCCACAGCCAGAGAGAACCCAGGTCACTGGTGTCGAGGCAGGACAGGGGAGGGCAGCTGTCCTCCTGCCCAGCCAGCGACTGTGGTTCGAGGCCGGGCTGTTAGTGAGCGTGTGGGACCCAGGTGGGGAGGGCGTGTCCACCCCCGCGCCCTGAGTCTGGGCAGGTCCCCAGACCTTGCAGCTTTGCCCTGCAAACGGGGAGGGGAATGTGGCTTACCAGGTAGGGACGCCCAGGGTGGCCCATTGGGTCCTCTGCCTCCTGGGGGTTCTGCCCCAGACAGAGGCGAGGGCCACCCGGGGGTTGCTTGATGCTGATTCTTGGATACGGGGGCAGAGCAGGAGGCTGTGAGGGTCCTGGGAGGGGGACAGGAAAACCCCTGAGAAGACACCCTTTCTCTCCTCCACCAGGGAAAGGGTCACTTGCTCAGGGCAGTGCCTGGCTGGCCTGGGTGGAGAGCAAAACCTGCCTTCCGCTCCGCCTCCTCATGGCCTCCCAGGTGTGGGCCAAGCGGGTGGCCTCTGGCTTTGCCTCAGCCCAGGCCTCCCTGGCCCTTCTGGAGCCAGCTCTGGCACCCCAGCTGCTCAGGCCAGGTGCCACTGCACTGGCTCCTTATACCATGCTGGCCCAGGCTGAGGTGCAGGAGAGACTTGGGGCTGGCTAGGGGTGGGTGGGGAGGCAGCACCTGGGGTGGCTGAACCAAGAGTCAGCGCTTTGAAAAGAGAAGACGCAGGCCACCAGGAGGACTTGGCGGCCCCAGCCCCCAGCTAGATTGAGCATGCGCTGCCGCTGCTCAGACACCTGTCCATTGCCCCCAGCTGAGGTTCAAGCTCTGAGCAGCCCACCACCATCTAGCCTCTGCCAATGTCCCAGCCATGCCCTTTGTGCTTCTGCACAGCTGAGGTGCTGAGGACTGAGAACCTGGAAGATACTAAGTCCTTGGAGGTGCTGAGTTCTGAGAATTGCTTGCTGCCCCTCAGGGCCTGTCCATACGTTTCCCTCTTCCAGGAATACTGCCCACACTTTTCACCTCCTGCCAGCCTCTGCCCTACAAGGCCATGCTCCATAGATGTCCACCCCTCTGGGCCACAGCATCTGCCCCTCCAGGCCTCTCAGGCCCCAGTGTCTGCCCATCCAGGTCCCGGTGTCCACCGCTCCAGGCCCTAGTGTCTGCCCCTCTGTTCTGGTATCTACCCCTCCAGGCCCTTCCAGGCCCTGGTGTCCACCCCTCCAGGCCCCAGCATCCAGCCCTCCGGGCCCTGGTGTCTGTCCCTCCGGGTGCCAGTGACCCCTGCTCCGGGCCCCTGCGTCTGCTTCTCTGGGCCCCTTCAGGCCCCGGTGTCTGCCCCTCTGGGCCCTGGTGTCCACTCACACCATGCAGTGGCTGTGAGGGCTGCGCACAGAGCAGGGGGCACATCGGTGAGTGTTGGGATGGATGGATGGATGTACACAAAAGCATGAACTGACCGAGGCCAGATGAGCAGCTGAAGGGATAGAGAAGAGAGGGCAGTGGGAGGAGGGAGGGGTGGCTGGCTGGCCTGGAAGCTGAAGAAGCACAGCTAGGTGGGGGATTGGCACAGGGAGAGTGGTCATGGGCACCCAGGCTGGATGACAAGGGTCGGCTTCTCTGTATTTGTGCACTTCTGTGGGGATGGGGGGATCCCTTCACTGCACTGTGTTCATGGGGCCCCGCCACAAAGGCCTGGGGGTTGTGCCATGGCCTTCAGGGCAAGGTGGGCCATGGATAGTGAGGGGAAGCCCACACTTGTTCCACGTGCAGCTGGTTGTGCCTCGCGTAGCCCACTGGGTGAAGCCTGCTCAGGAGCTGGGTGGCGGTCACGTCAGCCCAGCCACTTCCCTGATGCTGGAGATTGGAGTGGGAAGGAATAGACAGCGTCCAGAGGACTCCCAGCTCTGGTTCTTCAAGTTCCTGGTGGGAGGTTGCATCTCCCAGGAGCTGCAACACCTCCAGAAGTTTCCTTGTTCCTACCTTGCCACCCCAGTTCCATGCAGGGTCCTGCTAGGGGTCTGCACTTGCTGAGATCGCCAAGGCTGGGTGTGTCGAGACAGCCCCTGTCCCTGCTCTGGGGGCCTGGGAGCCTGATGGGCACACGCCTCCTGGAGCTGGGGCCTTATGGGTGGGACGCGGAGGGTGCCAAGCACCTTGCTTCAGGCGCACCAAGCAGTCTGCCTGGCTGGAGGTGGGAGTGACTTCAGGTGAGCCGAGCCTCCACTCCTGAAGGCCTCTCACAGTGGAGGATAGGTGGGCAGGTGGCCGGCCTGATCGCGGAGGCTGGGGCTGGGGTCACAGCCCAGAGAAGGGCCTGGAATGCAGCAGGTGGCCCCAAGTACGGGGATGGTGAACCCAGAGTGTACAGGAAGCAATTCCAGGAGCCTAGTCCCTTCTGGCTGTGGGGTGAGGGGTGGCTAGACCAGGGCTGTGTGGGGGACTCTGACCTGGCTGCTCACTGAGGGGTAACCAGGTGGTGACCAGGGCAGCCCCAGGTGCGTGTGTAGCTTTGCCCTGGGGCAGTCTCCCTCTCCAGTGGCCTGAATCGGCGGTGAGGTTTGGTGCCCGTCGGACACCTGGGGGCACCATTCTCCACTGGTCCAGACCACACAAACCAGCCCCCAGGGAAGGCCAGTCTGCTTTTTCCCCCGAGGCCGTGGGGACTGCCCCGAGCTGGGTGATGCCTCTGGTGGGGTGAGCACTTGTCTATGCCAGGTCACGCAGCCTCCTTTCGGGGGCAGGGGGCCAGACTCCCCCTGCCGACATTTGTGGTCCCCCTTGGACTGCCCTCTCAGGCTCCCTCCTCCTGCTTGTCCCAAAGCCCCTCCAGGCCGGCTTTTCTCTCCACTGTCCCTCCTGGGGTCCCGCCCCCCCCTGCTGGTCCTGCCCACCCTTCATCCTCCGGCCCACCTGATGTGAGGGGTTCTTGCCTCCCAGCCTCCGCTGGAGGTGCTCAGTCCCGGCCTGGGGGGAGACAGCGAGATGGAGAGGGCCCTCCCCCCAGGATCTGAAGTCAGGCATGTAAATGGTCCTGCCAAACGGAGGGTCAGGGACACAAGTCCCGCCATCCTGTCCGGTCCAGCTGAGACTTTACTCTTCCCTGGGACCGAGGCGCCTCAGCCAGGCTGGGCCTCCAAACCTGTCTGTGAACACAGGTTTCTCTGGCCCAAGACAAGGGAGAAGTTCCAGGTGCTCCAAGGCACACATGAGCACAGGTATCTGTGGGCTATTGTGGGAGGGCCCAGGATCCTGCAGGCTTCGGGGCATTGAGGGGTTGTCCATGTGAGCCCCCTCTCCATGCGAGCGTGGCATCTCGGGTCTGAGGGCCCGTCTTCCTCAGGCTGGGTTAGGTGCACTTCCTGCCTTCTGTGATAGAACAGAGGGATAAAGAGGCAGACCCAGGCCCATCCTGGAGCCAGTAGGTCCTGATGCCTGGGCCGAGGTGGGGGTTGCGGGGGTGGAGGGGGAGGCGGGTGCACAGTAGGTTTGCAGGTTTAGTAAAACAAAAGAAAAACCAGACACCCAGTTAAACTGAATTTCACATTTTATGTTTATGTATATATACATATATATATAAATTTTTTTTTTATGTAGAATTTTTTTTAGTCACTCTGGCTAAGGGTTTATCAATTTTATCAATCTTTTTAAAGAACCAATTATTAGTTTCATTTATTTTTTTTCCTATTGTTCTTTATTTTATTTTTTATTAAGGTATCATTGATATACACTCTTATGAAGGTTTCACATGAAAAACAATGTGGTTGCTACATTCACCCATATTTTTGAGTCCCCCCACACCCCATTGCAGTCACTGTCCATCAGTGTAGTAAGATGCCAGAGTCACTATTTGCCTTCTCTGTGCTACACTGCCTTCCCCATGATCCCCCCTACACCGTGTGTGCCAATCATAATACCCCTCCATCCCCTTCTCCCTCCTTCCCCACCTGCCCTCCCTCCCCCTTCCCTTTGTTAACCACTAGTCCCTTCTTAAAAGTAATTTTAAGTGTAAGTATGTCCCATGCAGTAATTGGGATATACTTACAGTAAACACTGTCTGTTTATCTGAAATTCAAAGGTGACTGGGCAGCCTGTATCTTACCTGGCCGCCCTCCAGGGCAGTCTGGTGAGGCTTCCTGGAGGAGGCAGGTCTTGAGCTCAGCAGGAATGTGGTTGGAGAAGGGATGAGATAGCAGGTGGGGATCAGCAGGGTCAAAGGCCAGGTGGTGGGCAGGACAGAGAGGACAGGTCATGGAAGTAGGGTGTGATGCAGCGAAAGACAACCCTGGGCCACATTGGGCCAGCTGGGTGGGGGGCGGGGGTGCTGGCAAGGCCATGGCAAGGGTCCAGGGCCAGTGTAGGGGGCGTGGGGCATGGTGTGGTGGGAGGTGGCAGGGCTTGCCGCCTGGTCAGTGTGAGATGGGGTGCTCCCATGGACACAACCCCCAGACCCCCCCCCTCTGACACCATACCCATACCCCTGGGACACTATGGAGCCCCTGCACCTCCCCAGGGAGCTGCCAGCTGTGGGTTGGGGTCCTTGTCACCTGTGCACACTGTGTGCTCAGCCATGCTGAGGCATCACACAAAGCCCCATGGGCAGACGCTGTGATTGCTGGAGGCTGGCTGTAAGAGGCGGTGGTCTTGCTCCAGGGTTTGCCGTGTTGGGTGCCAAAGCCAGGGGCCCCTCTCTGCATCTTGGCCCCTGGGCTCTCCCCGACCTGCTCTGTCTGCTCTTGTCCCCCACCCACCAAGGGCCTAGACCCCCTGTGGAAGAGGCCCTGGGTCACTTTATGGGAGTCTCAGCACCTGCTGTACTTTTGCTCAGCGAGAGGAAATGAGGCCCAAGCCTCTCCCCACCCAGCCAGTTCTGCCCCTACCTGTGCAGCTTTAGCACATATATGAGTATTCCTGCAGAGGGGCATGTACTCCCCCAGCACCAGCGCCCGTTGCCTGGCAAGGCCTCACCAGCTTTCCCACCTGTGTCCTCCCGTTCCTGGGTCCGTGCGGGGCTCCTGCTGCCATGTGAAGTCCCTGTGTTCCCCTTGTCTTTGGCCATCTGACCCTTGAGTCTGCCCGGGCTCTGGAGAAAGTATGTTTTCTCATGCTGAAACGGGACTATAGGTTTCAGGGAGGGGGCCACATACTATCATGTCACATCCTGCCGGGGGTCCTGACTTCTAAATGACACTGCTGTGACTTTACCTTCATTACCTGGCCCGTGCATCTGCTAGGTTCTCTGTAAAATGACTCCTTTTCCCTTTCCACACATTCTTCCTTAGTTGCTAAGGCCAGCACACACTCAAGTAGGGAGAATGAAGCCCACGTCTCGGAGGGAGGAGGCTAGAATGTGTGACATTCATTAATGCTGCCACTGTCACTAAAGGGGAGACTCGGAGGCTGTCGTGCCCCTTCCCCAGCTTTACGTTTTGACCCCCCTGGTGCTGGAGCTTCTGGCCCAGGAGGTGCTCTTCTGCAGGAACAAGCCCCCTCTGTCTGCCTCCCCAACCCCAGGACGAAGAGAGCCTCCAGATCTGGGAGGGGTCCGAAGGGGACAGCTTCCCGATGATGGAGATGAACGCTCGTGAGGTGCGTCTCCATTTGGACGCTGCCGTGCTTGGTCTCCCCACTGCCCCACGCCCTGCGCCTGTCCCTCCCAGCCTGGACCCAGCCCCACACCTTTTTCCTCCAGACTGAGGCCTCTGAGCAGTGGGACTATGTCCTTGTGGCCGGTCCTTGCACCCAGAGAGACCCCAGACAGGCCCGCCGGCAGCAGCAGTTCCTGGAGGAGCTCGAGGGAAAGGGCTTCCAGTACAAGGTGGGCTGGTGAGGACCCGGCATGGGCACTGGTCAGCAGTGGGGGCAGGGGTCATGGGGCCGGTGGGTTCTGGGAGGGGTCTGGAGAGGAGAGGTGGCCTGTGGCCTTGCCTGAGGTGGAAGGGACAGGCCATCGCTGTGGACAGAGGGGTGAGGGTCCCAAGCCGTCCCCTGCTCCCAGGTGATAGAGGACCAGGAGAAGGTCTTCTTTGGGATCCGAGCTGACAGCAGGGTCTTCGCCCTGTATCGCACACTTCTCACGGAGCCTGAGGGTCCTGTCCCCAGGGTGGAGCCAGCCAGGCCGGTCCCCATCCTGGCCACCACCAGGTGAGAGGCTGGCTGAGAGCCAGGGCCAGGGGGCCACGCCCACCCCCGTGCCTGGCCCAGGTGGGCAGTGAGGGAGGCTCCAAGGTGTGGTTTCAGGGCAGAGGTCCAGGGGAAGGGCTTTGTTCCTCAGTGTCCGTGTCTGTGATGGGGGTTCAAGAGTCCTCCCCCCTTAGAGTGTTCTGGGGATCACACGTGACTATGTTCCTGGCCTTAAAGGGTGGGCACGGTCTGGAGAGGCCAGGAGGACTCCCTGCCATCTCTCCTGACTCTGAGGTCGTCTCCCACACACCTGGAGTGTGGGTCCCAAGCTCTCCTTTAGACCTAATGCCCCTCCTGGACACCTGTCCCTCCCAGGCACTCACCTCCCGTCTCTCCACCCACCGATCAGCAGCTCTCCACACTGGCCCCCATCCTCCATGCTGGCCCCCCGTCCTCCACGCTGGCCCCTCATCCTCCACGCTGGCCCCCGTCCTCCCCGAGTCCCTCCTCACTCACTTGCCCCTCCAGCCCAGCTGGTGCCTGGTTAGTGGGAGACCAGCAAAGAAGCTCCTGGCATCTGGATAGGAGGCAATGGAGGGCCCTCCTGGGATGCAGGAGGCCTGGCTCATCTCTGGAGGCACATGGGGAAGAGGGATGGGTCGAGACACCTTGGTGGAGCCGCGGGGAGCAGGCAGGGGGAGTCCTCAGCTCTGGGACATTTGAGGGGCCCTGTCTCATAGGAGGGTGATGCGGAGGAGTGTGGCTCTGCAGTCAGATGCCCTGCTGTGTCACGTCCTGGTAGCCTTGGGCAAGTTACTCCATCTCTCTGAGCCTCAGTCTCCACATAGGCAAATGGCGGCCAGGGGTATAATAGAGGGTCCCTGAGTATAAAGGTGTAAGGTGTGCTCTGGACATATGGGGGCTCCAGATTGGAGGCGTGGCTGCAGGTGTGGGGTTGGGCCAGTGTCTGGCAGGGAATGGTGTGCAGGACTGAGGGTCAGGGTCCTGGGAGGAGTGGGGCCACCCCTGAGAACCCCGTCCTGGAGCCATGGGACAGCTGGACCACGGGAGGACCGAAGGAGGTGGGAGGATGGGCTCCTGATGAGTCCTGGATTCTCCAGTCAGGGCAGGTAGGCCAGGGGCTCTGCCTGGCAGGGCAGGAGGGGAGGGTCCTGGAACTTGGCCAGACAGGCGATATCCACTGAGGGTGGGGCCGTCCTGAACCAGCTCTTGTGTTCCAGAATCCGAATCGTCAACTTTGTACTGAACAGCAAGATGGCAAATGGTGGTAAGGGCCAGAGGGGCAGGTGTCCTTTCTCAGTCCACCAGGGGGCTGCTGGCATTGGGGAGCAGTTGGGTCCTCCCAGCCCTTACTCCCTCTGACCCCGGAATCCCTGTGACTGCAGACACACTAGAGGACTTGGTCAGGGAGGGGGTCTTTGAGACCAGATTCGCTCTGCACAAGGTGAGGCTGGGCTGGCTGGGAGGCGCCTGAGGGTGGGGCCCGGGGCAGCAAGTGCACTGTCTGCACCTGTGGCCAGGGGCCAGAGGCACTGGTGAAGACGTGGGCCCAGTGGAGAAGCATGGTCCACAAGCAGCCGATTGATGCTATCAGGTACTGCCCCAACACCCCCCAGACACCCCTGTGCCTCCATGTACAGCCCAGTGCCCTCCAGACATCCCATGCCCCCCAGACACCCCAGTGCACATGTATAGAGCTCTGTGCCCCCAGTAGATACCCTTGCACCTCATATACAGTCCGGTACTCCAGACACCCCTGTGCCTCCATATACAGCTCTGTGCCACCAGACACCCCATGCCCCCAGACACCCCAGTGCCCCGTGAACACCACTGTTCCCTCCTGTGCCCCCCACAGACACCCATTTAGACCCGCTGATGCTGTCCATAGACACTCCTTGCCCCCACGTGGCATGTCCCATCTAGGCACTGGCCTGTGATGGTCGCCCTACTGGGGGCAGCCCTGATGGGCAGCTGTGCCGGCAGGGACTACTTTGGTGAGAAGGTGGCCCTGTACTTCGCCTGGCTGGGCTGGTACACCTACATGCTGGTGCCTGCCGCAGCCGTGGGCCTCATCGTCTTCCTGAGTGGCTTTGCCCTGTTCGAGGCAAGCCAGATCAGGTGGGGGCCGGGGCTGGGAGCCTGGGTGTGGAGGGGCTGGGATGGGGTGAGGGATGGTGTTGAGGGGTGGGGAGCGGTGGGAGGGGCGGAGGACCGGATGATGTGGGGGGTCAGAGCGGGGGACGGTAGTTGAGGGGCTGGGGGCAGGGTGAGGGATGGCGAGGATGGCGTGGGGGCCCGGGAGGGGCTGTGGCTGTCCCAGCACCCGCCCGGTCCCCACACCCTCAGCAAGGAGATCTGTGAGGCCCACCACATCCTTCTGTGCCCTCGTGGTGACAACAGCCGCAGGTACCAGCGGCTCTCGGACACCTGCACTTTTGCCAAGGTTTGCTGCCTCTGGGGGGTCCACTCCAGGCCCAGCACACCCTGTGGGAGGGCTGGCTTGCCTGTCCTTCTGGAGAAGGGGGAGCCGAGCTCAGCCCCTGCAGAGCTGGGCTCACCCTTCTCCCGGAGCACGAAGTGGGCAGAAGGCTGCCCAGCCCTGTGTGCCCCTCTCCCCAGCTCACCCACCTCTTCGACAACGAGGGCACTGTGCTGTTTGCCATATTCATGGCTCTGTGGGGTGAGTCACTGCAGGCCCCTGGTGGGGCCAGCCTGAGCTCCAGGGCCAGTCCTGCCCCCAGTGCCCTTTGCTGCTGCCCCCAGCCCACCCAGGGACACACCATTACATGTCTCCTCCTCTCGGCTGCAGCCACGGTATTCCTGGAGATCTGGAAGCGGCAGCGAGCTCGTGTGGTCCTGCACTGGGACCTGTATGGGTGGGATGAGGACCAGGTGAGGTGGGTGGTGATCCAGGCGGGGCTGTGTTCCCCGTGGCCAGTTGGCCCCACACCTGGGTCTGCTGTGTCTGAGGCCTGGTGCCCGTGTCCACAGGAGGAGATGGCACTTGAGCTCATTAACTGCCCCAACTACCAGCTGCGGCCACACCAGCACTCCTACCTGAGAAGCACCGTCATCCTCATCCTGTCTCTGTTCATGGTACTCCTGGGGGATGCGTGATGAGGCTGAAGGCCTGGGCTGCGGACGGCCCCCCTGAGGCACTGCCTGCCTCGGCTGCCCCCTCCCCCAGGTCTGCCTCATGATCGGCATGGCCCACGTCCTGGTGGTCTACCGCGTCCTGGCTGCTGCCCTCCTCAACTCAGCCTTGCCCTTTCTGGAGAAGCAGGTGACCACGGCTGTGGTCGTGACTGGGGCCCTGGTCCACTATGTGACTATCGTCGTCATGACCAAGGTGGGCAGGTGGGGGCGGGGAAGGGCGGGGGCTCTCCACTGAGGCCCAAAATAAATCTGCTGGTCTCCCCTCCTGCAGATCAACAAGTGTGTGGCCCTGAAGCTTTGTGACTTTGGTGAGAGGAGGGTCCCCAGCCCCTCTCTGCCTTCCAGGGTACCCTTGGAAGGATTCGGGGTCGGGGTCTTGGAGCCCTAGGAGGGGAGGGACGGGGCCCTTCCAGCTGTCTCTGCTGCCTTTCCCTGGAGACAGGTGAGGGTGGCATGTGTTCCTGAGTTGCCAGGATGGGGACAGGCTGAGCATGGAACTGTCCTCGGGTCGGGCAAGGGAGGGCCCTCTTCTTATTCTAGAGAAGCCCAGGACCTTCTCGGAGCGAGAGAGGAAGTTCACCATCAAGTTCTTCACACTGCAGTTCTTCACCCACTTCTCCTCCCTCATCTACATCGCCTTCATCCTGGGCAGGTGAGGCCCTGCCACCCACCTCCACTCAACACCCCCAAGAAAGAAAGGAAAATGCTCTAATTTTTAAAAAACTTCATGCTCAGAACAGGTGAAACCCCATGGGTGACAGCTGTGACCGCTTGGCGGGTCCTCCCAGACTTTTTACACGATTAAGTACACACACATACCCCTGTGGACACCAAAGGTTTGTCCTGTACATAATTATCTGCTTTTCACACTAAAAACACGCTGCGGGTGTCTTTGAGTCTGCATGGGTGGTGAGGCCTCGCCTTAAAACCATGCTGTTAATATTCTTTTGTGGGATGTGCTGAATTTATTTAACCACCTCAGCTGGTGGACGTTTGGGTTGTTTCCAGGTTTGAGCTTTGTAAATAAAGCCACCAGGAGCATTTATTTACAAGTAAAGCACACACGAGTGCACACACATGCACACGTCCCCCTTGCCTGTATAGTGAAATGAACCTTTTTGTTTCAATCGATACACATTTTTTTGATCTTTTCTGAAGAAAATAGTTGCCCCATTTGTTCTATGTTTGCTTACATTTTGCAAGGTATGTATATTTTGCCAATTAACTCCAAACTCCATAGCAGAACTGAAAAAACCAGCTCCTCCCTAGACATGAGATAGGCCCTCCACCTGGTCCAGCCTTGGCGATGCCTCCACGCCAGTCCCCTCCCCTCGGTGCTGTGCGCATCCCTTTCGTCTGGGAGCCCTCGACCCTGCCAAGTGGGGCCCAGGGTTTCCAGGGACTTCCACGGGGAATCCAATGTGCATGGCTCCTCTTTATCGGGGCGCTGTCGGGCGCTGGGGGGAGATGCTAGTAAGCCACCTGGCTTCGGGAGGATCCCTTCACCTCTGTGGCCCTGACGGCACATGCTCTGTCCTACCAGACTGTCTCTGCAGGGTGTCCTCCTGTGCTTCTCTGGTTCCTGCTTGGCTGGCGTGGACGGTCCCCACCCTGACACAGTGGGCCTGCACAGCCCCTACAAGAATCCTCTCGCCACGTCCAGCTTCGGCCTCCCCCCTCCCCACTCTCCCCAGTACCGCCTACCCACTCTGGGGGCTGCTTTCTCCTCTCTCCTGAACTCTAAATGTCAGAATGCTTCAGTGTCTGTTCTGGTGATTTCTGGTGCATCCGGAGCACTGTGTAGTCAGGCCAGTGAGGCTGGTGCTCCTGAGTGCAGCCCACACCCCTTCCTGGAGCCCAGACCCGCAGATCCAGGAGCCTCCTCATTTCCGCTCGATGCTGCAAGCGGCCTGACCTTACTGTGTCCCCTGCCACGTGGCGTCCCAACCTCCAGGTGGTCAGCCCAGAACCCTGGCCCCGAGGCCCCTCTTCCCCCCGGGCCCCCTGTGCCTGCTGCCATTTTGCTCCTGGCCTTGCTGGCCAGGACACTCGGGGCCCTCGTTCACTCAGTCCCTCTCAAGGGGAGGGAGATGGGTGTGGGGGCTTGTCCTGAGCTGTGTTCTCAGCAGCTGCAGCAGGTCTGCTGTGTGCAGCCAGTGGCGGTCAAACAGGAAGAAGTTGCCAGGCGCCCGCTGTGTGTGGGCCTTAGGTCCTTCAGTCCTGAGTGATCTTCCTGCATCTTGTGTTGAGCACAATCCTGCCCGGTTCCGTCTGCTACTGTCCCTGGAATCCCTTTTGTTTGGCAGTTGGACCTCTGAATGGGCCATCTAATTTTCTTTGCTTTTTTTCTCCTATTTTTGTCCCGGCTTCTGGGAGTTTTTCTCAAATCTGTTTTCCAAACCTTCAATTGTGTGTTTTACCTGCTCACATTCTTAATTTCAGGGCCCCTTTCTGCTGTTTGCAGATTCTTTGCAGCCTCCTCTCCATGCCACCTGGACACCATAGTTTTTCTTGTCTGAGGAGGTGCCTCTGTTCCTTCCGAGTTTCTGTTACCATCTTTCTTTCCTTGGCCTCTGATTTTGATGTTAGAGATTTTGCTTAGGTGTCCTTAGTTCTTGGCCACCTGCTCCTGAGAAAGTCATATGACTTTGCAGAGACTGGCTTTGCTCTGGGCCACGTCTCTCTTGTCCTTGTTCTCAGTTGGTCCCTGGAAGAAAATTCCTGGTGGCCTTCCTGGAGGCAGAAGGATGCTTGTCAGCGTGGGCTCCTAGTGTCCACTGGCCCAATGCTGCAATCTGAGTCTTTGGTTGTTCAACACCCTAGACATGAGCCTCTGTCTTCCTGGGTAGGGGTTGGGTCGGGGGCCCAGGAGCATCCAGCAGGTGCCCCCAGTCTGCCAGAGGCGCCCAAGTCCTGGGGTGTCCCAGGGCGCCCAGGCAGGGCTGAGCCACGCGCCCATGTGCACTCTGCAGGCTCAGGCCCCACTTGATGTCGCCGGCGGGCTGCGGGCCTCCCCAGCTCCCGGCAAGGAGGCGCCTGGTGGTGGATGGTCTAACTGGAAGTTAGGGGAGCGTGTTTGTACTTGGCGAGGACTGCTTAAGCCTCCCCCGGAACTGTGCGTGCTGCCCAGAGGGCTCTACCATGCATCCCATCTTGGGCTGGTAGGCAAGAGCTTCCCATTTTGAAAGGTGCCTTTTAAAAAACGAGTAGTGAGAGTCCAGCGTGTTCCCAGGTATAAATCAATCCTTGTGTTTCTTTTCCTACAAATTATTCATGTCATCTGAGCATCTGTGTTACTTATTGCAGCGTCAAGGTCAAATGAATTCTCTTATTTGACCACCAGCTTGTTAAAACCACGTCATATTTTACTTTGTTTCACATTTGGCTGTTTCTTTATTGTACAGCTCTGTATTTTTCCTGTGGTTTCTGATTGCCCTTTTCCCCCACATGACTTTCCCTAGCCTCTCACCACCCTGTCTAATGCATGGAGCCCCTTTCTGCCCACAGACCTTCCCCGGGAGCCCTCCACTCTCCTGCCCATGCTGGGCGGGCTGCTCTCTCAGATCCTGTGCAGCCGTTGCCCTGCGACTTGCATGGGCTGCTCTCCTGGGCTGGTGCCCCTATTTCCTGAATCCTAAGCTGCCTTCTCTTTTTTAGTCTGCTTTCATTTACCCAGGAAGTACACCTGAGACGTAAGCTTTCTGGATTCATGTATACCTACTACTGTTGTTACTGTATCACATGCTTGACACGCTGGTACCGAACCTACCTGCAAAACCACTACCCCAGAACTTGAACGGCCCCTGCTCTCCTGTGCTTGTCCACGCGAAGAGGCTGAGAAGTGGGTGGAAAATCTGACTTCCGTTGCTTCCCCACTGACCTGGTTTTTCCCCTCCAGAGGTTTTAGGACTTTTTGCAGTGTGGACAACATAGGGGTGGGTCTTCATGCCCACCCTGGGCAATGGTTGGGTCCTTCCGGTTGAAAAACTCGTGTCCTGCATAGACTCCCTACATTTTCTTTTTAAATTTTTTAGGTCAAAAATTTTTTCTCTCTGCTCTTTATGGAACTCCTGGTCCTGGGCTTGTCCCCTGCATTTTTACCCTCTTGTCTCACATATGCCATCTCTGTCTTTATATCGACATCTGGGGAGATCTCCCTCATTTTCCCTTTTTGCCTATTGATTTTTTTTTTTAGGTCTCACGGAGCCTTCATGTCCCAGAGTTCTCCCTGGTTCTCTGGTTCGGGTAGTGTCCTTCTCATGCCCTCCTCTAGGTGCCGCTGCTATTTTTCCCTGACGTTCCCATCTGTTCCCCAATTACCTCTTGTTTCCTAGAGGGTCCGTTTTTCTGACTCCTTGTCATAGTCCTTCCGTTCGTTCAGCTCCTCCTCCCCGTGGCAGGTATTTGCACCACCCATTTGTCTTGACGATGGAGGACTAAGCTGGTTTCCTTGGTGGACAGGCCAGTTCTTCACAGTGAAGACTCATGTCTGTGGCACACACCAGCTGTGACCCACACTCAGCCCTGTGGCAGAGGGATGTCTTATCCTTGTTTACAGATGAGACGGCTGGGGAAACAATCTCAGGGTCACACCGTCAGCAGGGGCCGGAGCAGACAGAAGCCAGAGTCTGGTTCTAGATTCCTGCTCCTTGTGTGCGTGGTCCCCTGGTGCGGGACATCTCTGGGAAAAGGGAGAGCAAAGTTTATCCAGATGCTCATGTTCCTCTGGAGGCAAGGTGTCTTTTTAGTTCGTGAGGTTTGTCCTATCTTCCTCTTTGGTTAATTTTTCATGCAAGGCTCAAAAAGGCCTCCCTGTCCTCAAGATTAAAAGCGTGTTCAGCTGTGGTTTCATCTAGATGTTTATGGTTGCAGCATATTAAACAGTCATAAGGGATTTGTTTTGCAGCAAGGTGCAGAGGGAACCCTGTTTTACTGTTTTCCAAATAACCACCAGTCATCCCAAGCCGTTTGCTGATGTCACCACCACTGTCCTTTTGTACTGCAAACTCCGCCACCCACTTTACATTCTGGTCTTTCTGTGCGTCCAGTACCTCTCTGTTGGTCTCCACATTACACTACACTTGGGGCCACTGTTCGTGACCTTTTTTGCTTTTCCTTTTTTATAGTTATTTACATGTTTATTCTTCTAGGTGAACTTTAGAATCACTCTGTCCAACTACATCAAAATTCTGTGGGATTTAGCTTAAGACTGCAGTAAACTTACACATTATTTTAGGAAGAATCGATATGGATTCTGTATTAATTTTCTATTGCCACCGCAACCAACTTGGTGGCTATAAACAACACAAATTCATTACCTTACAGTTCTGTGGGTCACAAGTCCAAAGGGGTCTCAATGGTGTCTGCAGGCTGTGTTCCATCTGGGGGCTGGAATGGGGTGGGGAATCTGTTCTCACTCTTTTCAGCTGCTGTAGGCACCCTAATTCCCTGGCTCCTGGCCCCATCTTCCATCTTCAATGCCAGCAGTGTCTGGCTGAGTCCTAGTCTGCCTCCTTTCCGTTAGCCCCTTCCCCACTGAGGGGCATCTGTGATCACACTGGGCGCGCCTGGAAAATCCACAAGACTCTACGTTTCAAGGCCAGCTGATTAGCAACCCTAACACCCTCTGCCCTGTAAGACACATTCACAGGCTCCAGGGACTGCAATGTGGACACCTCTGGGGGCCTTCGTTCTGTCTGCCACAAAAATACAGTCCTGAGTTTTTCTATGGAAGAGTAAGTTTTCTCTGTCCATATCCTTTCTTAAATGTTCTTCAGTAGTCTTGTAGTTTTCTTCCTAGGGGTCCTCAAATTTCTTAGACTGTTACTTGTTATTTTGCAATTGTCACCAGTCTCTGACAGATACTTAGTGGCACACAGGAGCTCCAGTTGAGCTTGATATCCACTCCAAAGGGTTAGTTTATTTAGGTTTTCCAGATATATCATTATATTTCCAAAAACAGTCATTTTTCCCTTTGCAAATTTATACTATTCCAGACCAGTAGTAGTGGTCATGACTATAATAGGTGTGCTTCTGGGATTTCACCAGAGTCTGAGCGGGAGCCTGGTTTAATAAAATTTGTATTTCCTGTCAGACAATGCAAAGCAGGTGATTTTAAACACAAAGTAATGCCATGTGCAGTTTCCATTGGGAGAAACTGAGGCTACTCCTAAAGGGCCTTGTCTGGAATGTGTGTGTGAGGCTGGGCGTGCATGCGGATGTGCAGAGGGGCTGTGTCTAAGCACAGGTGTGCATCCAGCAGAACCTGTGCTCACCTGAGGTCGAGTCTCTCTCCTTCCTTCCACTGCCCCTTGCCATCCACTCCCCTTCTGTCCTGCCCACCCCAGCCTCCCTTTCCTTCTAGGATCAACGGTCACCCTGGGAATTTGGTGCTCCTGGCAGGGCAATGGAAGCTGGAGGAGGTCAGTCTGTCCTGCATGCAGTGTTGCTGAGCTGCCCTCCCTGCCGCCAGGGCTGCCCTCCCCCTCCCCATGCCTGATGTGCATCTCTGACCCCCACAGTGCCATCTCAGTGGCTGCATGATGGACCTGTTCCTGCAGATGGCCATTATCATGGGTCTGAAACAAACGCTCAGCAACTGCATGGAGTACCTGGGCCCGTGAGGACCACCCCCTTCCCAGGAGTTTCCTGCAGCCCCACCTGAGCCCCCAGTTCCCTCCCATGCTCCCCACTTCCCAGAACCAGCAGTTCTGAGGGGCCCTCAGCCCCCTGCACCCCTCCCTGTCGCCCCAGGTGGCTGGCCCACAAGTGTCGCTTGATGAGAGTCAAGCGGGGCTGCAGGTCCCGGGACCCAGAGCTGAGGGACTGGGAGCACAACTACTGCCTGAACCCGGTCAACACCTTCAGCCTGTTCGATGAGTTCATGGAGATGAGTATGTGGAAGGGCCTGGGGCACGGGGCGCAGTGTGTCATGGGGTGGGGGGCCGGGGGGCAGGAGGAACTGACCGCCCACCCCCCAGTGATTCAGTACGGCTTCACCACGGTCTTCGTGGCTGCCTTCCCGCTGGCCCCACTCCTCGCGCTCTTCAGCAACCTTGTGGAGATCCGTCTGGACGCCATCAAGATGGTCCGGCTGAGGCAGCGCTTGGTGCCCCGCAAGGCAAAGGACATCGGTCAGGGCCCGACAGGGCGGGGTGCCTGGGGGCAGGGGGCCCTGGGGACCCCCAGGCCAATCCCCATCTGAGAAGCAAGCACTCCGAGCGGCCAAGCCCTCTCCCGCTGTAGCACGGGAGTTGGCCCTAGGGGCTCAGGCCCTGGGAAGGTACTGCCGTGCACTTTGCAGGCCAGGGAGGCCCAGGTAGGAGAGCCGGACTCTGAGAGCAAGGAGCCACAGGAGGGAGGAGTCCAGCAGGTGGCCTGTCACCCAGACAGGGGTCGGAAGGACAGGGCCGGGTGGTGGATGAGGGCAGAGGAGGCAAAGCGTGAGGGAGGGTCCAACCGGGACCCAGTTAAGGGACTCTGCCCTGGGCTGTGGGCCCACAAGGGGGAGCAGGCTTGGGGTCAGCTTAGGGGTTCAGGAAGGTGGGGGGCGGAGGAGACCTGGCCCCTCCCTGTCTACCTTGCAAAGAAGGGGGTACAGGAGAGCAGAGGCTGCCATCCGCCAGCCCTGTCCCCAGCCTTCCTCACCAGTAAGCTGGGCCCTGCGACCTGACCCCAGCCTTGGATGACCGGCGGGTGGAGGTGGGGGCGGTACCAGTGGATCAGAGCCTAAGGGACCAGCCAGCATCCCCCCTGCTGTGGCCCAGGGACCTGGCTGCAGGTGCTGGAGACCATCGGCGTGCTGGCGGTCATTGCCAATGGGATGGTCATCGCCTTCACATCTGAGTTCATCCCCCGAGTGGTGTACAAGTACCACTACGGCCCATGCCGACAGGGGGCCCACCCTGCAGTCGAGTAAGGGGGTGATGCCAGTCAGCCCCTGGGTGTCCCTCAAGCTGTCCAGAGACCCATCCACAGCGCAGCTCCATCACATTGCCAGTGCCTGTCATGAGTCTGGGCCGGTGTGGCCCTGCCCTCCAGTGCTTACCTGCAGACCCTAGGGCTGGCACCCAGGAGTGCTGAGACCCCCAGTGGAGGATTAAGGTCCCAGAACCAGCTGTTTTCTGAGCAGGCACTACGGGAATGCCAAATTCAGGGCAGACCCTTCAGGGCCTGCTCTGCCCAAGAGGGCAGAGTAGTGTCCTTACCCAGCTCTGCAGGGAAGTGAGGGAAGGGGTCTGTGATGCGCCCCCACCAGATGTGGGTCAGTTCCAGGAGTCAGGGGCAGCCCTGCAACCCGCACCTCTCCCTTCCCTCAGCTGCCTCACGGGCTACGTCAACCACAGTCTGTCTGTGTTCTACACCAAGGACTTCCAGGACCCTGTCCGCATAGAGGGCTCGGAGAACGTGACTGAGTGCAGGTTTGGACCCCCGTGGCCTCTGGGAGCCCTCTGAACTACTGTCCCCTGACCTCAGTACTTCCCTGCCCCAGGTACCGGGACTACCGCAGCGCTCAGGACTACCACCTCTCGGGGCAGTTCTGGGTCCTCCTGGCTGTCCGCCTGGCCTTCCTTATCCTCTTTGAGGTGGGCCAGAACTGGGGGAGGGGTTTTGGGGTGGGGGCAGCTCCCTCCAGCCCTCCTCCCCAGCCCCCGAGCCCCCATCAGCCTGCATTGACCTCCACACTCAGCCCCTGCCCCCCGCCTCTGCCCACAGCACATAGCCTTGTGCATCAAGCTCATCGCTGCCTGGTTTGTGCCTGACGTCCCTCAGGCAGTGAAGAACAAGGTTCTGGAGGAGAAATACCAGAGGCTCAGGGAGAAGCTGTGGTATGGAGGCGGAGCTGGGCAGGGTGGCGCCGGCACCAGGCCTGGGGTGGGCCTGGCCGCTGATCCCCACCCATCCCACTCCTGCCTCCAGCTCCCGCCCCAAAAGCACAGACGTGTAGAGGACCCAGAGCTGGTCAAGAGGGGCTGGAGCCCAGGAGCAGAGACGCAGAGCCACTGCCACCAGCTCCCACCCCAGCCATGGCTGCACCTGTGTGTGGCAGTGGGGGTGGGCTGTAAGAAGGCCCCGTGCATATGGGCCCCAGCAGGCCCTTGGTTTGGGATGTCCTGAGTGGCACCCATGTCTGTTAGAGCTCAGGCTTGGCACAGCCTAACCTGAACTGAGTGATCCCTGCCACCCACAGCACTGGGGAGGGGGCTTCTCATGGAGTCACAAAGCAGGCCTGGGCCCTACCCCCATCCTACCTGACCCCACCTCTCTGGCTTTCCTCAACCAGCAGAACTTTCTAAAATAAAACTAAACCTTTCTGTGTTAATTTCTGGACCTGTGGCTGTGTCTACCCTCAGGGCTAGATGGAAACAGGCCTGGAATGTGGCTGCCTCCTGGCCTTCTGACTTTCCATGGGCTTTCATGTGAGGGGCGCCTTATTAAAGTCCTAACTCCCTGCACCTGCGCTGAGGTTTAGGAGCAGGAGTCAAGGAAGGCTAACTGTAGGGAGAGAAAGAAGGAACTGGGGAGGGTGACAGAACCATAAGAGGTACCCCCGGGGACGACGCAAACCCGGCAGCGAGCCTCTCCCGGCTGGTTGGGCCAGTTTGGCCTCTGCCCCCAGGCTCCGGCGGCTGCAGCTCCCGGGGCTGAGCGTTGGACAGCCTTGGGCGCAAAGCGGGACACTTGGGTCCGCCCTGGGCCCTGGCCGCTGGGCGGGGCTGCACCTGCCGCCGCCGCCGCCGCCGCCGCCGCCGCGGGGCTGTCGCCGCTGCGCACCTGGCCCAGGTGAGCCGCCCCGCCCCCGCGGTCGAGCGGGCCCCAGGTCTTGGCAGCAGGCGAAAGGCAGCCGCGGCTCAAACCCACGGGGGTGAGTGGAGGTCGCCGGCTCCTGGGGGCCGGGACCAGGCCTGGGGCTTGGGGGAGCGGGGAGCTCCTTGCCCCGAGGAGCCTCGACCGTGGCGGTCGCGGTCCTGCAGGGAGAGGCTCGGAGACGGGCCTGCCGCCCGCGTCGCCCGGAGGCCCGGGCTTGCTCGGATCCCGACCTCGTGGGGCTTGGGGGGCAAGGGCCGCTCTTCCCGCTCGGCCCGACGTGGGCGTGGCTTCTTTGTGACCTTCGCCCAGGAGAGGAGGAGGAGCCGGGGGCGCGCGGGCACCCACAGCGCCCCGAGTCCGGGTCCCAGGCCTGGCTCCTCCCAGGGCGCCGGGGGCGCACCGACGGACGGGCTGGGGCCGCGGCGCGGGTCGCCAGGCGGAGATGCCGCCATCCGCGCGTCCCCGCCCAGCCGTGCCAGGCCTGCTCGCAGCCGCGCCTGTCCCAGCGCCCGCGCCCCGCTCACGGTGCGCGCCGCGCCACACGCGCACCCCGCCTCGCCATCCGCGGCCCCGCGAGCGCGCCTCCAACCGGCCTGCTCACCGCACCTGGCGGGGTCTAAGTCCGGGCCACCCCCAGAAAGGTGGAGCGTGGGAGGTGCGGGTGAACGCTCAGAAAATGGGGCACGGGCAGCAGAACAGACTGGCGGGGCGGGGTAACAGGAAGCAGCGCTGGTCAGGGGTAGGGGACCCCGAGGCTCGGGGACAGCAACCCCACTGCGCTTCCAGGGAGCCAGAGCTCTAGACCGCCCGAGGGCAGGAGCGCTGGGGCCTGTGGGCGCCGGCAGGCTCCGGGCGTAGAGCGCGGGGCGGTGCCGGGGGCGGGCTTGGCCTCGAAAGGGCTGTTCGCGGGAGTGCCTGAGGCCTTGTGCGTCTTCATGTTCACTTTGGGGAGTGTGCCTGGGGCCGAGGGAGGGGCGTCCACGCGGGGCTGCTCGGTGGAGGCACAGATGGGCACGGAAGCCAGACAGTCCGGCAGCGGCTTTGAGAGGTCCAGGGCTGGTGGGACTTCCCGCCTGCTGCTCCCACGCTGGCCACTTTAGATGCTAGTGGCTTTAACCTGTGCATCAGGCGCTCTCACTGTCCCCTCCTTGGCCTGCGGCTGGGGCACCTTTGGGGAAGAGCTAGTAACAGTCCCAGTGAGATTCCAGGAGGCTCAGGGGAAGGGTGAAATCGGGCCTTCCTCCAGTTCTGCGGGACCCCGAGCCCATACCGCACCATCACTCAAGAGTCCCCAGGGCCACAGCGGGGTTTGAACCAGAGTGGACGGGGTCAGATTAAGGATGTAGGAAAGCCAGCGCTGTGTTGCAGATGCTCCACTTGGGGGCCCCTGCCCCCCCGAGGGCAGAGACAGAGGATGAAGGGGACCCTTGCCCAACTTCTATGGGCAGCAATACCAGCCACCTTTGCTGGGCCTTGAGTCCCAGGCCAGTCTGGGTGGAGGGTGTCAGTGGTGACAAAAGGAGACGATGGCTGCCCCCCACCTGGACTGAGTCAGGCAGCCTCCTGTGTGCTTCCTTATCTGGAAAAGGGGGCACTGCCCTCCCATCCCAGCCTGTAGCTATGGTTCACATGATACCCCAGCCCCGTGGTAGAGGGCCTCATTTGGGGGCTATTCCTGGGAGGTGGCCCCAATATTGTCAGCAATTTCCACAGGACCCCCCACCCCCACCCCAGCAGATCAGAGGTCAGAGACACATCAGGGTTGCTCACTTGGGTCAGGGAAGCAACATGGAGAACCCCCACCCTTCCCCGCCCCACCACGAGTGTGGTCTCATTGGAGGTGTCCAGGCAGCAGACCACACAGTACAGCTGGCCCTCTGCTTGTGCGTGCAGGACCCCCACACACCACCCTGGACCCTAGGCCCCGGGCCCCCTACAACCTCCCCTATCCTCCAGGCCTGGCCTGCGCGGGAAGTTTGGTGCCTGGGTGGGCCGGGGCGGGCCCCAGAGGAAGGAGCCGCTTGACTCACAGTTACAGGAAGAAGCTGGGCAGGCAGGCGGGGTGAGAACCACCAGCCACCAGCAGCAGGAGGAGGGTGGGTGCCGGGGTGGGGTTTAGGTTTGGGAGAGGATGTGACTGCAAGGCCAGGAAGCTACAGGGACTTTCTGATTAAGTCCACACAAACAAAGGCCAGGTCCTCACTGCTTGGCGATGTGTCCGGGGCAGCGCTTCTACCGCTGTGGACGGGGTGAGAGGTCCTCCCAAGCACACGTCAATGACCTCAATGACTGACAGCCACCCAGGAGGGAAGAGCCGGAGCCAGGTGACTTCGTGCCTTCCCACAGCGGCCCTGCTGCCCTGGGTGAGCCTGTGTCCACATCCTCGGACGCCTTTCCTGACCTGAGTCCTGTCCTCGGAGTCAGGCCTGGCTGAGGGAGGCCCGCAGGGCCTGAGGCATGTATGTGCTCATGTGTGTGTAGGGGCGGGTGATGGGGGCCGTGAGTGTGCTATTGGCAGCCAAGGTGGGTGTGCGGAGCAAGGTACATGGTACGGGGTGTGTGCAGATGCTCGTGGCCACACAGCCTGCCAGAGCTGTCACAAGTGTGCTGTGTGCTGGGTGTGTGGCCACAAGAGTGGGGAGTGTGCCTGTGGGCACATGGACCAAGACGGGAGCTTAGTGCAGGTGTGCATGGGGAGAGGCCTGGGGGGCCGTGCAGGGGTAGGTGTGCAACACAGAGACTGCAGAGAGAGGACCCCCTGCCCCCGACTGTGCAGTTTAGCCTTAACCTCCAGGAGGGTGAGAGGCTGCGTTTCCAGGGAAACCTGGTCTTCTGATTTTGGGAAGATGCAGGGGCCCCTGTAGGTGCCCGGGAGCCACTGGGCTGGGGCACATCCTTTGGGCTCGCTGGGGAGGGGTGTGAGCTGCCTCACCCTCCACAGCACCCCAGTGGACTAGTTCACGGAACTTCCCAGGACTGTCCTCCACTCCAAAGGGCTCCTGGAAGGACCCTCCTCACCAGCCCCCTGCCTGATGCTTCACCAATTCCTGAGGAAATTACACCCAGCTGAACCTGGGGCTTCTGGCTGTGCAGAAGCTAGGCCAGGCTGGGTCCTTGCAGCAGAAGGGTGGGGAGGCTGAGACTTGTCCCTGCAAAGCCTCCGGGGCCCTGGGGCAGGGAGTACAACCCCTGGGGGCAGCAGAGTAGCTGCTCAATAGATACTTGCTAGGTCAACTGGATGGACCTGGGTGACGGGAGGAGGGGCCCCTGGCTCTTCTGTCAGGAGGCCCTCAACAAAGGCTCCAATATGGGCTTCAGGGCCCCCTCCTTTCAGCCCCGGTCACTGTGAAGCTTTTTGTGTCAGAAGACATGTGTGGCTGATGCCTATCTATGCTGGGAGGGTCCCAGACCTTGTGTAGGAGAGTCACCTATGGGTGGGATGGGGGCTCCCATGGGGAACTGGATAGGTGAACAAAAGTGTCTTGACTGGGAAATGACAGATGAGTGGGGGAATGAGGGCATGGGACCTAGAAAGAGGGATGCCCTGTGAGGCCCGCCTCCAGCCTAGGCCTGGCTCAGCCTCAGGCACATGGGTCCAGAACCAAACCATGGCTGGGAGCATGGCTGAGTCAGGCCACGTGGTACTCACCATGTTGCTCATGCCCCCCAGGCCCAGCCTGCCTGAGTGCAACCTGTACTGCTGCAGCCCCTTACATGAGGCAGCCTTTTCCCAGGGAACAAGAGGAATGAGGCCAACTCCAGGCCTCCTGAGGGGTGCCAGGGTTTACCTGCCCACAGGCTCACCCTGGGCTGTCATGGTGGCCCTGGGGCAGGTGAAGGTCAGTCCAAAGGCCCCTCCCAGCCCCCTGGGCTGTGTGGGGCAGTGCCCATTCCAGCTGTGTGAGGTGTTTAGAGCTGCTGTGCAGGCGTCCTGTTCCCCCACCAGTATCCATGAAGCAGCTGGTGCAGGGTCTGTGCTGGCCACAGTGTGGTCTGTGGCCAAAGTTACATGTTAACTCATCCTGTTCTTGTTTAACTTGCTCCCTGGGGATGGCAGCAGCCTCTGCCCCGTCCTGGTGCCCTGACTGACCAGCCACAAGGACAGAGAGTGAGTCCTGCCCAGCCCTTGGGGGTCCAGTCTGCTCGGTCAAGGAGCCCCGTGGAGCCAGGGGTGAACCAGTGCCCAGCGTGCCCAGAGAAGGCCCCAGCCAGACCATGGCAGGTAGATGGGTCAGAGAAGGACAGCATGGGCCCCACTTTTATCTGCCCTTGGGCTGCCTCCGTGCTGGATGTAGCCTGGGCTCAAAGGCTTCCACTCCCCCGCTCCCCCATGACCTGAGGTCCTGACCCCACTGTTAGGATGGCCCCTGAGCCCTCTCCTGCCCAAGACCTCTAGGGCTCAGGGGGGTCAGTAAAGCCCAGGGATACCAGGAAGGAGTGCTGGTGGGAGCTGCAGGGAGAGGTGGCCTGGAGGCTGCACTACCACGAGGGTGGTGGTCCTCTTGCTAGGGTTCAGCACCCTGATTTAAAGTTGAGGAAGTTCAGGTGTCAGGATGGTGGGAGGCTTGCCCATGGCGAGGCTTAGAGTGTCCTGCAACCACTCCTGTCCCAGGTGGGAGGTGCTAGCACACCCAGCACCTGAGTCCCCAAACCACCAGTGTTCATACTTGCTGCAGCAACCCCAGTAGAGGCCCCTGGGTGAGGGGTGGAGAGCCAGGCCCCTCACCTGGGGTGGACAGCACAGCAGTGAGCAACAGGTGCAGGAAGTGTGGGGGCCGGGCCTACGTCCTGAGTGAACAAGCAGCCATGTGGGCCCGGGGGCTGAGGGGAGTCAGCTCAGTCATGACTCTAGCCACTGCCCCCCATGCCAATATCTTCTCCGAGGACGAGCTAATGCTAGGGGAGGTTGAGCCGAGTGCCAGATTCTGTCCCCCGTGGGATTCATTGATGGACATGGTGTGGCCATCAAGCAACATGCGCCACTGGCTATTTTGTTCTTCCGGGCCCACAGACTATCTGTGGGCAGTGGGAGCCCGGAATCTTGTGCATTGCAAGGATCTACCCAGCCCTCTCTCTGCAGGTGTCTGTGACAGGGCCCCCACATTCCTCTCCCCGTCCGGAAACCAGGTCCTGGGGCCTGCCCTCGGCAGTGTGGTTGCTCTGAACTGCACAGCCTGGGTGGTCTCTGGGCCCCACTGTCCCCTGCCCTCTGTGCAGTGGCTGAAAGATGGGCAGCTGCTGGACAATGGAAGCCACTACAACCACCATGAGGACTCCTGGTAAGAGCCTGGGGTGTCCAGGGTCAGGGACCACCCTGGGTATACCCATGGCCAGTGGCCTCTCTGACCTACACCCTGGTCTGTAACCGCCTGGACTTGGGCAGCATGACACTCTGGAGACAGTCTGAGGGTTGGTGAACACAGAGACAGATGTGCCCTGTAGACACTCATCTTCTAGACCACCCGAGGCCATGGGTGCCAGCAGAGTCTGACAGCCTGAATTAGGCCTTGACTATTGGGCGGAGACTAGGATCAGAGGACCCCCAGGGCCCAGACCCAGGATTCAGGTGACTGGCCAAAGCAGACCCATGCCCTCTCCAGGCTCCAGCCACTTCTTTCAGTTTATGGCCCAAAGACTTCCCAGGAAGCCCACATCTGCAGCCTCTCTGGGTGAGCCCCACACAGTGGGGGTTCTGGGGTGTCCACTGATGTTCTTGGGCCTCAGGTGAGAGGAGCGGGCCTGATCTCTGCAGGGTCAAGGCCAATTTGTCAGAGGTGTTTGTGTCCAGCATCATGGAGGTCAACCTGACCAGTGCTGAGGACTTCGGGGCTTTCACTTGCTCTGTCCAGAACGTCAGCTCTTTCTCCTTCACTCTTTGGAGAGCTGGTGAGGGGGTACACTGAGGTAGGGGGCAGGAGGGGGGCCTGGGGACCTTGAAGCTTGGAGGGTGCTGAAGGGTGTGGTAGTTCAGGCTGCAGCTCTGTCCCCAGGCCCGGCGGGCCACGTGGCCACAGTGCTGGCCTCACTCCTAGTCCTGCTGGCCCTGCTTCTCGCGGCGCTGCTCTACATTAAGTGTCGACTCAATGTGCTGCTCTGGTACCAAGACGTGTACGGGGAGGTGGAGATGAACGGTGCGTAGGCCAGGAGGGAGGTGGGGGGTGTCAAGTACGGGGCCTCTGTAGCTCAGTTCTGGGGCTGCGTGTCCCAGTAATTGGGGGCGTTCTGGAGGTGGGGTCGAGGCGTTAGCCCCTGGAGAGGCTCTGGTGAGCAGTTAGGAAAGGGGGTGTCTCCAGGCCTTGAGGGGCATAGGGGTGGCGGAAGCAGGGCGGGCAGCTAGTTTAAGGGCTGGTGCAGTCGTGTGCTGGGGAGAGGTCGAGGCACGGCCCGGGGGAGGGGCTGTGGGCCCCAAGCGCGCGTGGGCAGAGGGTCAGGGGCCCTGGCCAGAGAACGGCCGCCCTGACCCGCCGCCGTCCGCAGACGGGAAGCTCTACGACGCCTTCGTCTCCTACAGCGACAGCCCCGAGGACCGGAAGTTCGTGAACTTCATTCTGAAGCCGCAGCTGGAGCGGCGTCGGGGCTACAAGCTCCTCCTGGATGACCGCGACCTCCTGCCCCGCGCGGGTACAGCGCGCCCCGCCCCTGCCCGCCTCGGGCCCCGCCCCGCGCCGCCCGCCCGGGCCCTCAGCCGCCGTGGGCTGGAGCTCTGTGCCCCGCTGTCCCCGCCCCTGGAGCAGCCCCTCCCCGCAGGCCCCGCCCCCACCCTGCCAGCCGCCCACGCCCGCCTTCCGCAGAGCCTTCAGCGGACCTGCTGGTGAACCTGAGTCGCTGCCGGCGCCTCATCGTGGTGCTGTCCGACGCTTTCCTGGGCCGGGCCTGGTGCAGCCACAGCTTCCGGTGGGTCCCGTGCCGGGTTGGGGGTACCCAGCCGCTCCCCGACTGACGGTGCCGCCCCGCAGGGAGGGCCTGTGCCGGCTGCTGGAGCTCACACGCAGACCCATTTTCATCACCTTCGAGGGCCAGAGGCGCGACCCCGCGCACCCAGCGCTCCGCCTGCTGCGCCAGCACCGCCACCTGGTGACGCTGCTGCTCTGGAGGCCCGGCTCTGTGGTGCGGAGGGGCGTGGGCCCCAGAGGGGCTTCCACGGAGCTCTGCTGCACTGGGGGCTTGGGAACAGGACCCGAGGGTGGGCTCCGTGGTCTGCTGTCTGATGAGGGCCTCCTTAGAGGTCCCCGGAGCCTTGGGACCACGCGCGGTGGGTGTGCTTCCTGGGGCCCAGGTGGCCAAGGGCTTCGGTGTTTGCATCCCACCTTGCGTGCACACAGGCTGACTGCCACACCCTGCCCCCAGACGCCTTCCTCCGACTTTTGGAAGGAGCTCCAGCTGGCGCTGCCACGGAAGATGCAGTACAGGGCGATGGAGGGCGACCCCCAGACGCGGCTGCAGGATGACAAGGACCCCATGCTGATTGTGCAGGGCCATGCCCCAGAGGGTCGGGCCCTGGACCCGGAGCTGGATCCTGACCCCGAGGGGGACCTGGGTATGCACACCTGGCCTCACGCCTGACCTTGAGAAGCTCCATCTGGGGTGGCGGGGGGCTGCACAGGGTGGAGGAGCCCACAAAGGGGTCCAGGCGGGGACTCCCTCCTGCAGCCCCTGGATGGGCCCCACCCCCCAGCACTCCCTACTCTCTCTTTCCTGGAGGCGCTTGGGCCTAAGGCCTGGCTGGGAACCCCCAGGATCTCATGTACCACCCTACAGAGGGGCGAGCAGGGGGTGACCCTCAGGCTGAGGGTCCGGTTGGATCAGGCTGTGGGCAGCCCAGCCTTAGGCATGGTGGACCCCTCCCCAGGTGTCCGAGGGCCTATCTTTGGGGAGCCATCAGCACCACCACATGCAAGTGGGGTCTCACTTGGAGGGGGCCGGGGCAGCGAGATGGACGTCTCAGACCTTGGGTCCCGCAACTATGGTGCCCGCACGGACTTCTACTGCCTGGTGTCTGAGGATGATGTGTAGCCCCCATCACCTGCCCAAGCAGCAGGGTCACCAGGGATGTGGGGTAGGGTTGCAGGGGAGGCCCTGAGACTCTGGGGAAAGTGAGTGCAGTAGCGCCCCTCCCTGTGCCAGAAAATAAAGTCATTTTGGATCCTGTCTGGGCCTTGGTCTCTCCTGGGGCAGGAGTGGGGATGCATCCTGGGTGGGCCCCCTCACCCCAACCTTTTTCATCCCCACGGCCACCTGGTCAGCAAATCTGGCCATCCACTCAATCCTGCTGTCTCCATCCTCCCCCATCCCAGCCAGCTCCTCAGGTTCCCCGTGCGGGGGCGTGACTATCCTCAGTCCCACTCTGACCCAGACACATCTGGGTCCCTTAGGGATTCTGACTCTGAGCTTTGCAGAAGCCTTTTGTTGTAAAACCATCAGTGGGGACTTCACCACCAAGTGGCCTTCTTGGCAAAATGGGGGAGGGGTCCTAGAGCCTACTGGACCCCAAGCTTCAGACAGATGCATGAGAGTCCTTGGTCAGGGCACCCTCAGGCCTGGGGGGCAGGGCAGAGAGAGGTGGTGCTAGGTGCACTTGCCGCAGGTGCCCCAGGAGGATCACTGCTCTGCATGTGGGTCCCCAGGATGAGTCTCTGCCTCACTGGGCACTGAAGCTGCCTCTCCTGACTGCCCCATCTCCTCCACTCTCGGCCAGCTCTCCCCCATTGGGTACTCCCTCCCTGTACTTGGTTGCCTGAGCTGGAGAGCCCACGAGCCCAGGGAGTGAGAGTCCTCGGGGGCAGGTGTGACTTAGGGACGCCTCTGAGTCCCTGGGTCCGACTCCCAGATCACCCAGCCAAGGAAGCACTGGGCGCTGAAGCTGCTGCATTCACTTTATTGCCAGTGCTGGCCGTCCCGAGGCACTGCTGGTCGTGGCCAGCCCCACCTCTGCCCACGTGACCTGGTCACCCCGTCACCCCCAAGCACCAGAGCAGCCTGAAGCCCTGCCCCACCCATTGCCCTGCAGAAGCCAAGTCCCCAGCCACAAGCCCCCTCCCCCTCCCTGGTGGCCCTGGTCCTTCAAAGTAACACAAGGTTCCGTGAGGGGCCCCTGGGCCATCTGCCTTTTCCTCCAGGCTGGCCGGTGGGCAGCACAGAACTGAGCCCGTCCTTCGGAGGCTGGGCCACGTCCACATCCTCCTCCAGGAAGGCCTCACCTATGGGCCTAAGAAGTCCTCCTTTCGATAGCCCTTCTGCAGCAGGGGTTGGGGAGAGAAGGCCCAGAGTCAGGGGGCAGGCTTGCCTGCCCAGCCCTGCCCTCCCCAAGTTCCTGGTCCCCTTTCCTGTGTCTCCCTCTCCACCAGATTGTCCTCCCCGGACATCTGTGCCCAGGTCCCACACCCGTGGCCCTGGGTTGCTGGAACATACCGCCCGGAAGTCTCGGTGCAGCTTGTTGTACTGCCACAGATTGGCCAAGAGGCTGGAGGCTGCCCGGGACGACTTCTCACTGTCAGGGCTGGGGAAGAGGGGTCAGCAGGGTAACAGGCGTGGCCAGAAGGCAGGGAGGGAGCATTGGGCCAGGATCAGGGGTGGGGCTCACCTGTCTCGCTTCTTCTTGATGAAGACCAGCTTTCGGAGCCCATCGAAGTAGAGTAGGTCCCGGGCAGCAATGGGACTGGCCATCACCAGGTTGTTGAGCACGGCTATGATGTTGACCAGCACATCGGCTGGAAGAGACTTCTCACCTATGCTGCCCGGCAGCTTCTCGATCAGGTGGCTCACTACCTTGGTGGCTGCCGGGAGGTTGGGGTCAGTCTCAACCCTCCATCTCCCAGCACCGCCAGTCCCCTGCTGCCCCAGGGGGCTGGGCCGCTCTCCCCGGGCTCTGGCTCACTGAAGCCAGCCCAGGCAGGATCCAGGTATGAGCTCAGCTGGGCGGTGTGCAGGCGGGCCCCGGGCTGTGGAGGACCTGACTCACACATCTCGTCCTTGTTCCTGGCGTTCCGAGACAAGTTTCGGATGAGGCCGGTCAGCGAGCGCAGCTGGTGGTGGTCGGCAGTCCGGATGCGGTCCAGCAGTGGGTTTAGGATGCGCTCCTGCTCCAGAGCCAGGCGGCTCAGCACGCCCGCCCACTGCAGGTTGGAGAGGGGCCGGGGAGAGCGTGACGCCCACAGCATTCCAGGCTGGGCCTCCTCTCTCGGTTCTTATGGCATTCTGAGGCAGGGCTGGCCTCTGTCTCTTACCTGCTAGGCATCCTTGCTTCTGCCTGCACACCACAGACCTCCCAGGCACCTCCCCTTAAACCTGTCCTCTGGGGTCCTGGAGGTCTGCCCTGTCCAGGAAGCTGACTTCACCCTCTTGGTCAGCCCTCGGACGCCCGCCTTCTTGTTCCTCCTGTCCTGCTCATAGCCACCACCTCAGTTGCACGCCCTGCCTTCTCTGCCTCTCTCCTGGCTCCACCGCGTGTCTGCATGAGTTCCCTGACCCTCCCCAGCTGGCTGTGAACTGGAGATCAGGCTCCCATCCCCTGGGCACCCTCTGTTCCCAGCACATGGTCAGGTGTGGGTCCTGTCAGGTGGGGCACTTGCTCCGTGGT
Source organism: Manis pentadactyla (assembly GCF_030020395.1). Taxonomy (NCBI): domain Eukaryota; kingdom Metazoa; phylum Chordata; class Mammalia; order Pholidota; family Manidae; genus Manis; species Manis pentadactyla. The sequence goes on along the minus strand of NC_080027.1, from coordinate 11,234,175 downwards.
GCCCAGGGCTGCCCTCACCCTACGGTCGCCTGCGGTGATGTTCTGCAGCGCCCCAGCGGCTGCCTCGGTTGTGTGCCGATTGAGCTCACAGCGCTGCAGCAGCCGGTGATACAGCCCCACGATCTGGGGGCTCCACAGCCACTCTAGGCCCTTGGGGTCCTTAGACACCTCGGCGAAGGTGAGTGCGTCAGCGGCGAGAGGCAGCTGGCGGGAGAGTGCTGAGGTCAGCCCGGGTCAGGCTGTGACCCCTGCTCCCACCCACCCAGGCTGTCACCCACCTCTCGGAGCCGCCGGCTCTGGGGAGTAAAGCAGCCGACCACCTCGCCGGGTGGTGCCCCGTCCACATCTCTTCGGCCCCGGCCCTCCAGCCGCTGCAGGGCTGACGGTGGCATCTCATCGTACAGGCGGTAGGACAGGTTTCTCAGTACACACACAGCATTCTCCACGCTCTGGAGGGCGGACCATGGTCAGAGCAGGCCAGGAAGCCCCAGGCCCCTTTGGTAACTGTCTTACCCCCTCTCCGCACCTTGTCTTCGCACTTGCCCACGTCCAGGGCATGGTTGATGTAGGTGACCAGGGCGTCCACCAGCCCGTGACACTCACGCATCTTCTGGCGGGTGGCCTGGGAGGCTGAGCTGAGGTTCCTGGGGGTGGAGGTAGATCAGAGACCCCCACAGGAACCCAAACGCAAGGGCTGAGATCCTGAGTGCTGGTCCCCTCCTCCCTGTGACTGGGCCCCGCCCCCAGCAAGTCCTGCTCCTAGCCCTGGTCCCTCTGCACGCCCACCCGCCCTTCACTCCTCGAAGTGCCCAGGGTGGGTTATGAATGTCAGACCGAGTCTCTGGTTTAGTGAAGCCTGAGCTTGCAGCCACTGGAGTGCTGACTTCCACTGGGTGGCCACACGTGGTGGCCTGCTTCCCTCCAGCCTCTAGTGTTGCTTGGTTTGGCCATGTCACCTGCCCGCTGGCTGGTTCCACCTTGTTATCCAGGCCTTGGATTTAACGCCCCTTCCCCAGCCTCCCCCTGGCCACTACCACTGCCCAGTGTACCTGAGGAAGCCCGTGGCGTTGTAGAAGATCTCTGCCTCAGAGGCATTCTGTTGGATGAGGGGTGGCCCTCCTGCCCCAGAGAGGGGGCTCAGCACCAGGTCTGTGAGCTGCTCCAGCGTGTCTCGGGCCAGGCGGTCCTTCAGGTGGTCGCTGGAGGACAGGTTCCACAGGGTCCCTGGCAGGTGGGGTGGAGGCCGTGGTCAGCGACTGCTCCCAGGTCCTACCTAGCATGTGCACCTCACCCAGGAGCCCCACCAGGGACAGACTGAGTGTGACCTGCAGGATCACGGGCTGCAGCACAGCAGAGGATCCCTGGGGATGTGGGCCTGGGGGCCGGGGGCTGGCTCCAGAGACATAAGAACAGCCATGGGGACCAAGGAAAGATGGAACAGGTTGGTGGGGCTGGGCCACCTGTGACATTTTTGCGAAGTTCATCGTCCTGCTCACGCAGCGTCCGCAGCAGCTCAAAGATGCCGTTCTCCTCCACCAGGGCCAGCTTGTTGTCGGCATTGTCATAGATGAGGTTGCGCATGGCACCAGTGGCGTGGCGCTGAACCTCCTGGTTGGCATGGTTGAAGAGCTTCACCAGCCTGGGCACAGCATGAAGACTGCGGGCCTGTGGGTCATTAATCATATGACCGCAGTGGCTGGCACGAAATTTACCAACCCGGTACAATATGGCTAAGTCGAACTTTCGTTTATGGCTTAATTTTTATCACTGCTGTTTCCCGTGGGGGTGTGGCTTAGCAAGGTGTTATTAGCTGCCTTATTGGCGTGCTTGATACCAGCTCCTTTTGGTCCTGTAATAACTTGAAGGGCATTTTCACTGGGGGGCGGATACTTGCATGTGTAATTCTATTGAAAATTAATAAAAAGGCTGGGACCAAACCTATATGTTTATGTGGGTGTTAATGCTTGTGTGTGCACCTGCAGGTGTGTGTAGGTGTGTGCAGATGATACAAGGGTAGGTAGATATACTCAAGTGTATGAAAACTTGTAAAGGTGATGTGTCGCAGATCCAGGCAGATGCACACATATGTAAGCAGATACATGCAAACGAATGCAAATGTATACAGGTACATGCAAACATATGTAGATATCTATACATGGTGCTGGTCTATGCAGATGATGCAGGTGTGTACAGATGTATGCACATGTGTGAAGGTGTGCACAGATGATATATATGTGTGCAGGTGTATGCAGAAGTGTGTAGAGGTGGGCAGGTGTACACAGGTGTGGGCAGAAGTGTGCAGGTGTGTGCACATCCTCCCCTCCCACCCATTCTCTGCTGAGGAGGCTCTGGGCAGGATGGGGTGTGCCAAGTCAGCTTGGGGATCACCAGGGAGGTGGGCAGTAGGGGTGTCCACAGGGCAGCAGGCTACCTGCTTCTTGGCCGTCACATCGCTATAGCACTTGTGCTGGATGTAGGCTGCTCCCAGCACCTGCAGGTTGGGGTCCGAGGCCATGAGGTACTTAACTGCTGAGGGCAGATCAATGTCATCGAAGCTGCAGAGATGGGGTCAGGGGTCAGGCTGACCTCAGGGACAGGCCAGGGGCAGAGGCCTCTCCCTGAGCCAGGCCCAGCTCACCCACTGCTGAGCCTCTGCAGAGTGCGGTGGCTGCCATAGCCGTCCAGGCCACGCATGTCGGGCAGGTGGCTGGCGTCGGCCAGGCTCAGGCTGAGGCTGCGCACAGAGGGTGCTCGGGTCACGGGCTCCAGGATCCCCACTGGCCCCGCCCCAGATCCGCCCCGGCTGCGGTGGCTGCTCTGGAATCGCTGCAGGGTGCGCATGGCTGGGGCCCGGATGGTCCGGCTGGGTGGCCCCTCGGTGGTCTCCGGCCACTCCAGGGCCCCGGCACGGTTGGAACTGGAGCTGGCCTGCCGCTCATAGGCAAAAGCCCTGTAGGTGGAGGTGGCAGGGGGCTCCAGCTGCTCAGACACCACGCTGTAGCGGTCGTCCAGGCCCCCGGCACCCAGCCTCAGCGAGCGCAGGGACAAGGTGTCATAGTCGCCCCGGCTCCCCGTCCCACCACGCTCATGGAAGGACAAGGGTCGGGCAGGCGTGGGGGCAGCAGGCTGGGCTCCCCCGAATCCCCCAGCCCCAAAGGCACCGTCCCCGTTGTGGGCAGTGCTCAGCCTCCGACGGGAGCTCAGGTCCACAGCAGAGCGGGAGGACCAGGAGGTGGGACTATAGGCAGGCTTGGCGATGGGCCGGAAGGTCTGTAGGGTGGGGAGGGGAGGGTGCTGAGGGCCTGCAGGGGCTCGCCTGGCGTCCCCAGCCTCCCCCAGAGCCTCCCCATATGACTGTGGAGCCCAGACTCTCCAGGGGATGCAGAGGGTGTCACTCACCGACGCGTCCCCACTCAGGCCCTGGGAGCGGGAGCTGAAGCCAGCCTGCAGGGTGTGGTACTGACCCCGGGATGAGCCTGTAGACAGGGACAGTGGCGGTCTGGCCATGCCAGGTGGTGCAGCGCTGGCCTCCTGTCTCTTCTCTGTGATCCTGGGACCCAGGACTGGGTGGCCGGTGGACTTGGGCTAGGGTTAGGCTTCAGCCCATGGCCCCTGCCCCTTGACTCACCCAGCTGACCTCCTGGCTGCCTGGGCAACGTGCTCTTCAGTCCCTTCCAGGGCCCAACACCCAGCCCCCTACTCCAGGGAGCCACACTGACCTCCTGTGCGCCCATCCTGCACTGTGGTCACACAGGAGTGACTGCACTTGCCGAGGATAGTGTCCCACCCGCAAAGCCACACCCACCCCATCCAGCCACACAGAAAGTGAGGGCACTGATGCCAGCCATGACTGGTAAGTGGACAGAGAGGTGGGTGTGTGGGGCTGCTCAGATTGTTGGAAGGATGGGGGTTGGAGGGACAGGCAGCCCGGTGGGTAGAGAGAGCTAAGCCAGAGGATGGAGGGATGGACAGGACAGATGATGGCTGCCTAACAAGAACTGGAAAACACCGAGAAGGGCTGGGTGATGGCCAAAATGAGGCACAGCAGTGGGAATGGTCTGCGGCGGGTGGGTGCCTGGGAGATGCCAAGATGGGGTGCCTTGGGGCTCAGCCTTTGTCCTGGCCCAGGTGGGCCTTGCCTTGGGGAGAAGAGTTGTCCCTCCCTGGGGGCCAGGGCAGAGAGCTGCTGAGGGGCTCGTGGAGGTCAAGGGAAGGTGGTCTCGGTCCCCCCCCAGCCTCTGTGGAGCTGGGTGGTCTGGGGGTTCCCCCTGCCAGCACATTCCCTAGACCTGCCCTGGTTAATGGGGCTGCTGGGCAGGACTATTAACCCTTTGATGCCAGTGAGGCTCAGCCTGGGGACCTCACCCCACCCCCAAATTATCCTCCTCCCCTAATTGGCAGGGTAACCAGGGTGGCAATTAACCCCTCTCTGTCCCTCCTGCACCCCGTGACCCCTGGGCGCCCAGCTCTGAGGCCCAGGGAGGGAGGACCCTGGCATCCAGGCTGCCCCGGAGGCCGGTCCTAGGGAAGGGCCCTCTCCTCATCATGTGAACCACTGCAACTGGTCTCAGCACCCGGGTGGGGGTCCTTCTTATTGTCTCCCTTGGTCCCTGTTGCTGTAGCAGGCAAAGGAGAGGTGCTTCTAGAACAAATGCCCTGAGCTTGCCAAGTGTGGGGTCTTTAACACTCATGTGTGCACACAAACGCACTAACATGCACTCACATTCACACTCACACATGGGGGCCAGGCTTCCTGCTAGGCTGGGGAATCTGCCTGGCACCGGGGGGTCGCTCTGGTGGGCTCCCCACAATTCCACAGAGAGACCCTGGTCCAGACAGGCCAGTGGGTCTTGACCAGCCTCCCCAGACCTGTTCCTCACACTTGTCTGCTTCCTCCCTGGGGGCGGGGCAGGGAGGCGTGGGGCGTGGGCAGGGACGCTGGAGTCTGGGCGTCTATGTCTCTGTGGGACTGACGTGTGTGTCTGGGTGCATCTGAGACCACGTGTGCGCCAGTGTTACATGGCGCATGACGTGTGCATGTTCTGGGTTTACTGACAGATGTGGGACCGCCGTGTGCTGATTTGCCCGTTGACCCCATGGTGGGGCTCGGCCAATGGGCCAGGTGGGGCCTAGTCAGGCTCGGTGAGAAGAACCTTGGGGTCCCTGCTAGGTGGTGGGAGGCCCCACCCATGGCTTCTCCCAGGCCCGGTGGGGCGGGGCAGGTGACTCAGTGCAAGGCCTCAGTGAGTCAGGCAGTTGAACCCCAGAGCCAGCCTCACAGTGGCCTCTGGCCCTCCCACCACCACACCCTCTCCAGGCTACCCCTGCTCACCGGGCGCCCACCCCCTGCTGTCCCCTACCTCTGGCTGCCTCCGTGGCCCTGCTGGGTTCCGCCGCTCCGTTGTGCCGTGGCTGCTGGCCCAGCTGCAAGAGGCGGGCACGGACCTGCTCCTGGACACGGGCTGCGCGCCACCGTTCAGCCGCAGGCCCTTCTGTGCCCCTGCAGTCCAGCTGCAGGTCGGAGGGCAGTGCCAGGGAGCACACACCGGCCTCAGGCTGCAGGGCCGACAGCAGGAAGTTACCGTCCTGCATGGCGGCAGGCGCGCGGGGCTGGGTCCCCCAGGCCGGGCCGAGGCAGCCACCTCCAGCCTGCGCTGTCTTCACTGTCTTGTCCTGGGCGGCCCTGTCCTAAAGTCCCCTCCCCGCTGGCCTCGCCCAGAACCAGCCTAGGATCCGGCGCCCGCCCAGCCGAGCTCAGCTCTGGGCGGGGACACCTGGGCTAGGTGGGAGGGAGGGGCCACTGCCTGCTTAAGGTGGAGTTTGGGCGGAAGAACAGGCCGTGTGGCCCAGGTCCTGGCCTGGCCTGCCTTCCACTCTAGCCGGGACTAGGCAGGGGTATCGGGTCCTGGCTTTGTTCCCAGCCTGTAAAGGCCACAGGGCTTGGTGTGGGGGTGGTTAGCCAGGCTCTGCTGTCCTGAGTGTTAGGAAAGGGCCACGGCGGCCGCCTCTGCAGTCTGAAGGGGAGGGATTTCTGCCGGGCTGGGGGCTCTAGGGAGCCCCAGGGACCAGGCAGCCCAACCATGAGACTGGGTGAGGCACAAACGAGGGCTGGCATCGAGTCACTGAGAGCCCAGGGGCAGGGGCAGGGTTGAGGATAAAGGGCTTGGGTGGAGCTTTAGGGTGGAGGGGTTCCTTATGGAGCCCCTGCCCTGGCCCTTGGTGCCCGGAGACACCAGAAGCATGTGGATAGAGAGGCCACCTTTGGGTCCGGACTCTCCAGACCTCTATCCTGTATACCCTGAGAGTTAGTTCCAGGCCCCCACCTCTGCAGAGGCCTCCACAGGGCTGGCTTGGCCCTCCCTGGCACGCTTCCTGGGTTCCTGCCCCTGGGCTGTAGGGGTGGAAGACCTTCCCAACAGTGATTCAGGGCTCTGTAGGGCAGGGTTGATTCAGAGGGGCCTTCCTGCAGGGCTGGAGGGACAGGAGCTGGGGTGTGCAGGAAGAACCCAGAAGCCCAGGGGATCAGGGGCCAGGAGGATTGGTGCCAGGGCCGGGGAGTAAAGGCCCAGACCTAGAGGACAGGCCCCTTGTGGACTGGGGGTGCGGGGTGAGCCCAGGAGGGCTGGACAGATGGGAGCTAGTGGCCTCATGTACTTCCTGGGCCTCCCTGGCCAAGTCACAGTGGGGCCCACCCTAACAGTTTCCTCTGTCCATGGGAGGCCCTCACCCGGGCCCTGGCCCCTGAACAAACACATTTGCCTTAATCTGCAATCAGTCCTGGGGATGGTGGCTGGGGGGCAGTGGCCTGGAGCTGAGGAGGAGGCAGCCCTGTGGGGGACCCACTGTGGCAGTGAGGGGGAAAGGAAAGACCCCCAGAAAGGTCAGGCTGAAATCTGGTGTGGGGCCTCCAGGCCCGATGGGGTGCCGGAGAAGGAGACCTACCCTGCTTGCGGTCAGGATACTGCAGGCCCTGTGGCGCATCCCGGAGTCCATTGCTGCCAGCTGAGGGGTCCTGGGCTCCATCCTCAGCCCGGTGCATCTGTCTGGGGCAGCCTCTCACTGCAGGACAGGACTGTGGGGGCACCAGGAGGGCGGGGTGGGAACGCCTGCATGCCCAGCTCATCAGACCGGTTGCTTCCCTGGGAGACGTGTTTTGTGTGGAAAAATCCTGGGAGACAAGTTCGTGCGGCGCTGAGCGCGCCTGGAGGCGCACGTCTGGCACAGGCCTGGGGCCCGCCCTCCACTGGGGTCCACCTGGGGCCCGCTTAGAACCCCCCAGAGGCCGGGCCCAGCAGCATGGCTAGGGGAATCCAACCGGGAGGGGGGCGCAGGCTGCAGGCAGGGGTCCGAGGGGTGTCGGGGAGCTACAGGGGGTGGGCCATTAGAGGGAGAGGAGGTACCAGCAGGGGGCGGAGTCAGGGAGACACCCCCATGGTCTGGTTTTCAACAGCCGGTAGGGCCTTCAGGGCCAGGTCTGTGGGGCTGCCTCCTCCCCCTGGCAGGGAGGTGCCCCAGAGCTGTGGGGAGTCTCCCTGAAGACGTGTGGACCCCTCCCCACCAGGACCTCCTGCTTCTGTGGCTCAGTGTCCCTGGAAAGCCTGGGATCCTGGGCACACTTTCTCCAACACCGCAGGGCTAGAGGTACAGGCCACAGCCTGTCCCACCTGCTTTCACCCCCACGGGCCTCCTCTGAACCCTGGGACCACCTGCTCTGTCTCGCCAGAGTCTCCCTGTACCTGGAGCCAGTGCGTGGGGAGGGAGGATTCAGGGCGGGGTTTTGAAGATGGGCTTCCTGGAGGAGGTGAGTCTGTGGCAGATGGAGGAGGATTCACCCAGGATGTCAGAGAAGAGGTGGCAGGGCTGGCTGTGTGGCAGGGCCTGGCAATCTGTGTTTAACCCCTCCAGGGGGCCGTTGGTGCACATTCAGGCTTGAGAACCTGGACCCCGAGGGCCTGGAAGGATCAGAGTCACTCTTGCTAGAGAAGCGGCTTCTGTGGGGGAGGGTCTTCACTCTGCCGGGGAGTCAGAAGGCCATGGGGGCCTGAGCAGGCGGGTCAGCATTTGCACCCCTGCATCTAACAGCGCCTAGAGGGCGGGCTGGGTGTCTGCTGGAAGCTGCGACCCGCCAGGCTGCCGCTATTAAAGTCTCAAAGGGAGGAGTTGGGGGTGACGGCCAGGAGGTGGGGGATGGGGAGGGGTGGAGGGAGGACCCCTTAATGCTGGCGCGGGGCACAGAGGGCAAACCCCGCCCTGCGGTTCGGGCCAGAGGAGGCGGTTGGGCGAGGAGCTCGGAGATGATAACGCAAAACAACATTCAGCCCCAAACCGGGAGGGCGCTGGCGCGGAGCCAGCAGCCGCGCGGGGTGGGGGTGCCGCCGCACTCCGAGACTTGGCCGACCAGGTGTCGGGCGCCAGGTGTGGGGACGCAGCTCGCCCGCCAGCCGGAGGCCCCGCTCCCGCCCTGCGCGCTCCGGGCTCTTCCGGCCGCAGACCCGCCCGCGCTCGCAAACCTCGGGGCGGAGGTCTGGGCCCCAAATGGCGTCCGCTGGCGGGAACAGGCGGATGGATGGGGCGCCAGGAGATCGGTGGGGCCGCGGATGGGGAATCCTTAGGGTGATTTTCAGGGGAATGACATCAGACGTGTTTCAAAAGGGCGCCAGCGTCTGTACGAATGAATAAGTGGGAGCCAGTGGCTGGTGTCCCCCCTTCCCCACCTGGACCAGGTTGGGGGCGGAGAGAAGCGGCAGTGGGTTCCCTGCCCCTGGAGGAGAGAGGGATTCTGTCGCCTCCACCGGGATGCTGCCAGGGGTCCTGGGGAAAACAACCACCCCCAGGTACCATTCTGGAGGGATGCCTGGGTACAGGCGGGGTCTAAATTGTTCACAGCCTGTGAGGGCCAAGCAGGACTGCCTCCATTCTACAAATGGGGAAACTGAGGCTCCAAAAGCGAAATAAACTTCCTGAAGTTACAGTGCAAGCCAGGGCAGAGAAATGTCTCACCCAGAGCGACAGCGGGACATTAGTAGTCTTGGGCCAGTGCAGGCAGTGCGATGGAGGTCTTGGCTGAGCCTGCAGCGGTCCTCAACCTAGGTCTGGGTCACTTCCTGTGTTCATTTAAAGAGTCCTGCTGCTGCGAGTCCTTTCCGCCGACCACCGCCACCTTGGAGGCCTCGCGCTTACCCGCCTTGGCCGGCTTAGGGCGAGGGGCTGTGCGTTCTTGACTGCTCTGAGACTTCCAGTTGCCTTTTGCTTGACCCACACCAGGGCTGGGTGCGACCTTGGGCTCTTACTGTCTTTCCCTACGGACTTGGCAGGTGTCTTGCTGACTTCCGCACCTGGAGAGCCAGAGCTAGCCTAGTCCAGGGAGGAGACAACTCACGCCAGGTGCCCAGAGGGCTCTTTACCTCTGAAGTCCAGTGACTTCATGTGCACACGTACTGGCTCATTTTGGGGAATCAATGTTCCTGACTTTAGATTCTGGCCGGTATTTATTTCAGAAGAGATTTCTTGTGCTCTGTCACATATTTTCTCTCCCATTTCCTGTCTTGTCTTCTTGCGTGTCCATGCTTCGTGGTCTGTTGTTTCTCATGAATCACTCTTAGTTCTGTTCTTTTCCAATACATTTTGTGTGCTTTTCTCAAACCTTCTGTTTCTGACTGTGTTTTCAACAATGGCTACCCTTATTTTTTGAAACTCCAAGTGGCTTTTATTTCTGTAAAGGTTTTATTGTCCTCTTCCATTTTTTTCCCTCAAGTGTTGTCAGATAATTTTAATTTCTTTTGTTTTTATCATTGATTAAAAAAAATACTCATTTTTTTAGAGCAGTTTGAGGTTCACAGCAAAATGAAGAGGAAAATGCAGAGATTTCCTTGTCCCCCACCCAGTCATAGCCTCCCCCATTGTCATATCCCACAGCAGATCGGTATATTGCTACAATTGATAAGCCTGCATTGACATCATAATCACCCAGATTCCACTGTGGGCTCAGTCTTGGTGCTGTGTATTCTATGTTTATCTTGCAATTTTGACTGTATCCATCATTATATAGAGCAGATTCGTTGTCTTAAGGATCTGCCTATTCATATCTCCCGCACTCCATAACCCATGGCAATCATCTTTTTACTGTCCCCATAGTTTTGTCTTGTCAAGAATGTCTTAGAGATGGAATCATACAGCATGGAGCCTCTTCAGACTGACTTCTTTCACTTACTAATATGGATTTAAGTTTCCTCTGTGTCTTTTCATTTCTCTATAGTGCTGAATATTCATTGTCTGCATGTACCACAGTTTATCTACTCACCTATTGAAGGGCATTTTGGTTGGTTTCAAGTTCGGGTAATTACGAATAACTGCTGTAAACACTCATGTGCATGTTTTTGTGTGGATGTAAACTTTCATTTGGGTAAATGCCAGGGAGCACGATTGATGGATCACATGAGGAAACACCAAAGCGTCTCCCGAAGCAGCTGCACTGTGCTGCATTCCCACCAGCAATGAGTGAGGGTCCCTGCCACTCCGCGCCCTCACCAGCATTCAGTGGTGTCCGTGTTCTGGATTTTGGCCACTCTCAGGTGTGTAGTGGGATCTCATGGGTGTTTTAATTTGCATGACAACATATGATGTTGGGAATCTTTTCATGTACTTTTTTGCCATCTGAATTTCTTTAGTGGGGTGTCTGTTAATATCTTTGGCCCATTTTTTAATTGGGTTATTTTCTTATTGTTGAGTTTTAAGAATTTTTTTTCTATACTTTGGATAACAGTCCTTTATCAGGTGTGTCTTTTGCAAATATTTTTCTCCCACTCTGAGGCTTGTCTTCTCATTTTCTTGACATTGTCTTTCACAGAGCTGACGTTTTATTTTATTTATTTATTTTTTTGTCTTTCTATTTTTATTTTATTTTTTTTATTTTGGTATCATTAATCTACAATTACATGAGCAATGTTATGGTTACTAGACTCCCCCCATTGTCAAGTCCCCACCACATACCCCATTACAGTCACTGTCCATCAGCATAGCAAAATGTTGTAGAATCACTACTTATCTTCTCTGTGTTGTACAGCCCTCCCCATGCCCCCCCCACATTATGTCTGCTAATCATAATGCCCCCTGTCCCCCCTTGTCCTCCCCTTCCCACCCACCCTCCCCAGTCCCTTTCCCTTTGGTAACTGTTAGTCCATTCTTGGGTTCTGTGAGTCTGCTGCTGTTTTGTTACTTCAGCTTTTCTTTGTTCTTATACTCCACATAAGAGTGAAATCATTTGGTACTTGTCTTTCTCCACCTGGCTTATTTCACTGAGCATAATACCCTCTAGCTCCATCCATGTTGTTGCAAATGGTAGGATTTGTTTCTTTCTTATGGCTGAATAGTATTCCATTGTGTAAATGTACCACATCTTCTTTATCCATTCATCTACTGATGGACACTTAAGTTGCTTCCATTTCTTGGCTATTGTAAATAGTGCTGCGATAAACATAGGGGTGCATCTGTCTTTTTCAAACTGGGCTGCTGCATTCTTAGGGTAAATTCCTGGGAGTGGAATTCCTGGGTCAAATGGTATTTCCATTTCTAGTTTTTTGAGGAATTTCCATACTGCTTTCTACAATGGTTGAGCTAGTTTACATCCCCACCAGCAGTGTAGGAGGGTTCCCCTTTCTCCACATCCTCGCCAGCATTTGTTGTTGTCTGTCTTTTGGATGGTGGCCATCCTAACTGGTGTGAGGTGATATCTCATTGTGGTTATAATTTGCATTTCCCTGATAATTAGTGATGTGGAGCATCTTTTCATGTGCCTGTTGGCCATCTGAATTTCTTCTTTGGAGAAGTGTCTGTTCATATCCTCCATCCATTTTTTAATAGGGTTATTTGCTTTTTGGGTGTTGAGGCGTGTGAGTTCTTCATGTATTTTGGATGTTAACCCCTTGTCAGATATCATTTACAAATATACTCTCCCATACTGTAGGATGCCTTTCTGTCCTGTTGATGGTGTCCTTTGCTGTACAGAAGCTTCTTAGAATGATGTAGTCCCATTTGTTCATTTTTTATTTTGTTTCCCTTGCCCAAGGAGATGCGTTCTGGAAAAAGTTGCTCATGTTTATATTCAAGAGATTTTTGCCTATGTTTTCTTCTAAGAGTTTTATGGTTTTATGACTTACATTCAGGTCTTTGATCCATTTTGAGTTTACTTTCATGTATGGGCTTAGACAATAATCCAGCTTCATTCTCTTACATGTAGCTGTCCAGTTTTGCCAACACCAGCTGTTGAAGAGGCTGTCATTTCCCCATTGTATGACAATGGCTCCTTTATCATATATTAATTGACCATATATGGTTGGGTTTATACTGGGCTCTGTAGTCTGTTCCACTGGTCTATGGGTCTGTTCCTGTGCCAGTACCAAATTGTCTTGATTACTGTGGCTTTGTAGTAGTGCTTGAAGTCAGGGAGCCAATCTGTATGGTTTTCATTTTCTTTTTTTGTCTTAATTGTATTTAGCTAGGACTTTCAGTATAAAGTTGAAAAGGTATGGTGAGGGACACCATCAGCAGAACAAAAAGGCATCATTTTTTTTTAACTTCCTCAAATGTCACCTCTTCTCCTCCCTTCCCCCTCCCCATCTGCATCCTTGGTAGCCTTTACCAACACCTTCAGGTCTTCCCTGGACGTCGTTTTCTCAGACTTGCTTTTTCTGACCACTGTTTATAAGTGTAGCCTCTCTCAAATTCACTTTCTTTCCTGCCTTTATCTTTCTCTACAACAGCTGTCATCAGCTAAGCTAACGTACCAAACATTTTCCTTATTGTGCTTGTTGTCTGCTCCTAAACCTTCACTACAACATAAGTTCTGCAAAGGCAGGGATCTTGTTTGTTTTGCCTTTTTCCTCAGTGCCTGGTACATAGTGGGTGTTCAATAAATAGTTGCTAAAATAGATTAATTATATTCTTATGGCATAAATGTAGTTCAGGTTACGTGGGATTTTGTCTGTCTGAAATTTTCTTCTGCTTTCTGAGATAATTATTCTTCTGATGTGTATGCTTCACCTGCCTTTTTCATGTGTATGTATTCTTAAGTCCAGTGCTAGTTTTTTTCCTGTTATGAAACACCTGTGAATGGAGACAATTCCATCTGAACTAGGTACTTAGGGAGAAGTATGAGCTAGATAGTTAGAGGCAGTGTGAGCTGGGGGCATCTGGTGGCTTTTGAGTAGTATGTGGCAGGTTAGCTGTGTCCTCTGCTCTGTGGGCCCTTGTCCCCTATGGATCATCAGTAATTATGGTGAAGTGCACATGTCACAGGTGACTTAGTGTCTATGAACATCTGGTGAACAGCCATGAGCTGAATGCCCCTGTGTATCCCTTCTGGCAGGGCGATTTCTAGAATCTTCTTGGGCAGGTTGTCCATCTGGGTCCTGTTACTGAAATCCTTCCTGCTGCCCTGTGTTCATAGTGAGGTATGACATGAGGATACAATTTGGATAAGTTTCATGAGGATAGTTTGGGCTGCTGAACACATGTACTGCTTCCCTAGTGAATGTCAATGAGGGAGTATACTTAATTAGGGCCCCAAAGATGTCCATGCCCTAATCCCTGGAACCTGCAACTGTCATATTACATGTAAAAGGGACTTTGCCAACGTGATCAAGTAAAGGGTGTTGACTGAGGTGGGAGATTATCCTGGGTTGTCTGGAGGGGCCCAGTGCAATCACGGGGCTCCTTGTAGAAGGGAGGTATAGGAGAGTCAGAGCCATGGATGAAATGTGATGATGGAAGCAGAGGCTGGCAGAGGGGGGTGAAGGGAGATGGTGAGATGGGTATGCAGATGGAAGGCAGCTGACTTTGCGGACCGAGGAGGACGCATGAGCCTGGAAAGCCAGGCAGCCTCTAGAAGCTCGAAAAGGAAGGAAGCGGACTCGGTCCTAAAGCCTCCCTCCTGTGGAAGGCCTAATTTTAGGACCTCCGTCCTCCAGACGTGTACGATAACAAATCCCATCATGTCTGTGGGAATCTGTCACAGCAGCTACAGAGAAGTCACACGGGCAGGCACCAGCCTTCCCCCATGGAACCCCCATGGAGGAGCTGACCCAGCCTCCGGCCAGAGCTCTCCCGCGGGGCTCCTAGCCCTGACCTGCAGCCACACGAGCGCAGGTCCAGCAAGGACACCCTCCCCTCACCACATGGCTTACCCCAGTTCGAGCTGGGTTTTCTGTCTCTGGCAACTGAGTCCTGATACCCCTGGCCTCCCGATCTGGTGTAGGACGCTCCCGACCAGGATGCCAGGTGCTCCTTCTCCCTTGAGGAGAAGGAGGTGGGACGGATGTCAAGTTCAGTTTCTAAATGAAGGGGCTTGCTTGCAGGTGGGGGGCCCTGCACTGACCGTTACGGGTGCCACAGGCCACAGGCACAGGGTGGCGAGGCAGAGGTCTGCAGCCTTCCCTCCAGGCCTCAACACAAGCTCAAAGGCACAAGGCAAGAAGGGGCATGTGGCCGTGGGGTGGGAAGGGTGGGCTCAGCATGGTGGCTGCAGCTGCGGGGCAGGAAGGGACATCAAGCGCAGGGACAGCGCCAGGGCCACCCACAGAGCGGATGCTTTGGCCACCGAGGCTGGTCTCTGCCCTCCCAACAGAACCAGGCGGAGGGTGAGTCAGAACTAAAAAAATACTTCATTTCACTCTGAATAAAAAACGGGACAGACAGACTCTTGGAAATCCTGAAAACAATGTCATCGCTACTGCAAAATTTCACAGAAATCATCGCACAGAGTGTGGGACCAAGCTGGGCCCCGACTGTGAAGGCTGCCTCTCTGGGCAGGGGCGCAGAGGGCCAGAGGGGGGCAGGCACAGGAGGTGGCTGTGCCCCATGATGAGCCGCTGGGCACCCTGGCCTCCAGCCACCACCACAGGACTGTGCCACGGCCGGGTCGCCTGGCCCTCAGGGTTGCTCCTTGCGGGGGCCCTTCTGACTGCGTGTGCCCCACATGCCCCGCTTGGAGTGGTAGAAATGGTAGAAGTGACGCAGTCGGAGCCGCTCCACCTCCAGCCCTGCCTGCAGGACCCTGGGGGCAGAGGGGGTGTCAGGAACCTGGGCCTGTAGGGCCTTAGTGGGTGGAACGGGGCTGTCCTGAGCCTGCAGGTCCTGGGAACCGGGTGGGGTGGGATGGAAGTGGTCAGGACTCTGGTCCAGGGGCTCAGGGTGTCAGGGCAGGGCCTCCACTGCTGTAGTACCCCAGTGGGAGGATGGGGACTCAGGGCCACCACCAGACTGACAGGATGTGGGGCGGAATTGGTTTAAGGGCGGTGCCTGAGTCTGCAGGACCCTGGGGGTGGGAAGGGGTTTCAGGGAGAGGGGTGGACTCCGATCCTGGGAGGCAGACGACAGCCTCCCCTCAGCACGTGACAGCGTGACAGCCGTGGGGCCCCCCTCCCCACTCAGAGGAGGATCTGGAAGGGTCCCGGGCTCTGCAGGGTGGGGAGGCGTCACCTGTCCAGCAGCTCCCAGTCCTCGCCCCCCCACTGGTCCCGGAACTCCTCGGTGTTCATGCCTCCAACACGGTCAAAGTCAGACTTGTAGATCCCAAAGAGGCCGAAGCCATTCACCTCCCAGTAACCTGGGGTGGGGAAGGGGTGCCCTTCAAACACCAGGTCCTGCCAGCCTTCCTCCTCAACCTCAGGAGGGGGTCTGTCAGAGCCCCATCACCAGGGGCCTCCAGGGATTACCCTTCTGGGCTGAGTCAGCCTGAATGGGCACTGAAGGCTGTGGCTAGAGTTTGGCCATGACCCTGGGGGTACTGCATATACAGGGGGCATTGGTGGGGTCCCAGGTCTACCTTGGGGGTTGAGAGTGGCCTGTAAGGGGCCTAGATTTTACCCTGGCGCTGGTGGGCCTCCTGGCATTACTGGGGGGGTGTCTAGGGCGTTACCGTGCGGGTCCCCCGGTGAGCTCCCGCAGCCCAGGCGCATGACCACAGGCGCAAAGGCCAGCCTGCCCTCCACGCAGTGCTTGCGGATGCCGTCCAGGATATTGGCGGGGAAGTGGATGTGCAGGTCACAGAGGAAAACGATGCTGCTGGCGTCCTGGAGGCCAGAGGGAGGTCTGAGTCCCATCCTCTCCCAGCGAAGGTGAGTTCCTCCCTTGCCCTAGAACAGTCTCGCTCTCCGCGCGCGCCCACCTCGCCCACGCACCTCCACCGCATCCACTCCAGCTTGCAAGCCAGCGGAGCGCTCAAAGTTTCCTGTTCGCCTCAGGTATTGGTACCTGTGAGGGTGATAGAGGGTGGCAGTCACAGGCACCGATCGCTGGGCACAGGGACAGGAAAACCCACCTCCTGCGAGGGAAGATGCGCTTCCTGGTCGGGGTGGGGTGGAGGGCGCCCTTACCGGGGCAACCGTGCCGCCCGCAGGGCCCGCTCCACGTCCATATCCTCGCTCTCAAAGTCCACCAGGATGACGCTGAAGTGCGAGTCTCCTGTGCTGGCATGCAGCTCGGCCATGTCCGCCAGGAACTGGGCCACCCAGCGCGCCTGGTTCTTCACTGGAGGAGGATGGGGCCATTGAGCCCACCCGACCTCACTTTGCGGTACCCGGTCTGGGGCCAGCGGCGCTCCCGCCCTTTCCCA
This sequence comes from Manis pentadactyla, assembly GCF_030020395.1. NCBI lineage: Eukaryota > Metazoa > Chordata > Mammalia > Pholidota > Manidae > Manis > Manis pentadactyla. Next base: position 11,217,566 of record NC_080027.1, on the reverse strand, counting down.
CGAGGTCTTCCAGAGCCCTCCACCCCGTCCAAGGTCCCCGGAGCTCCCGCGCACCCGGCACGATGAAGTGAACCATCACGTCTTGGCGCCAGGCCAGGCGCAGCGGCCGGCAGAGCTCTGGATGTCCGTCGGGGCGCTCGGGGGTGGCGAGAGCAGGCTCGGGACTCTCTCCGTCGCCGTCCCCGGCTCGGGGTCCTGGCAGTCGCAGAAAGACGTACTCGGACAGGCGCAGGCGGCTGCCCCCGCGCTCCTGCAGCTCCAGCTCGAGGAGAAAGCGGCTCCCGCGGGTTGAGTCCCTGCGCTTCTCCACATTCACGATACGCAGAAGCGAGTAGCGCCTGGGAGGTGAGGCCAGTCAGCCCTCTTGGGCTTCGGGCCTGCACCTCCTGCCCCAAACCCAGACACGAGTCGGCCACCCTGCCGACTGGAGGTCAGCGGGGTAGGGAGGCCGCTGCGCTTCCCCTTCCTCCCAGGCTCCCGGGTGTGTCCCAGCACACCTCCTGCCCTGCCAGGAAGTGCCCAGAAGGCAGGTCCACATTCAGTGAGCTCTCCTGCCTAGGACAGCCACACAAGGCAGCGTCCCCCGCCCAGGCCCATCCTTTCCTCTTTTGGGGTCTTCTTGCTGCCAGGCACGTGCAGTGATGGTTCTGACACACTCAGAAACCCTTAGGACCACCCACTGCCTATTACAGGCTGGGCTGTCTTAGTGGCATTCTAGGACCTTAAGCAGGCTCTGCCCTGTGGCCTTCAGGACACCCCCTGCTGGGCAAGCGGACTTCTTCCTGGGTTCTGTCCTGGGGTCTCCCCTCTGGTGTACTCTCCGCAGTCCTCCCAGGCTCCTCTGGGAAGCCACCCTTCTGCCTCCCCTGGCAAGCCCAGGGACTGCCTTGACCCTGAGGGGAAAAGCTGCAGGGCCTGCCCTGAGCCTCTCTGGCCGCCCTGCTCTGGCCTTGCCGAGTACCTTCCTCTCCCCTCCACTCTGCCCTCAACAGAGGCTTCGCCTCATCTTGGGAAAATAGGATCCTGCCCTTGACTAAAGATGCCTCTTCCTTCTGCCACAGGTCCTCCCTTTGCAGGTAGTGCCCTTCAACCTGGGAGCCATGTGACCTTCCAGGGGGCTTGACTCCTCCCTTCAACCCCTGCCTGCTCTCCTGGAGCATCAGGGACTTCCTGCCATAAACGCTCTGGGTCTGTCTACAGTCTTGCTCCTTGGGGCTACCCACACCCTTGCACTGCTTGGGAAGAGAGGGGACACAGCCATGACCACTCTGTTGGATGGACCCCCTTGTGCTCATAGGCAAAGGAAACTTAGAGCCAAGAGCAGGCTCGCCCTCCTGGCCACCTCGAATCAAATCCAACCTTACTGCCCTGGACAAAGGGCCTCCCACCTGCCCCACCCAAGCCCAGCGCCCTGCACTTCCCTCCAGGGCAGTGACATGCCTGTCTGCAACCGGAACCTGTCCTACTCAAAACCTTGTATCACAGGCAAGAAAAGTGAGTCCTGAGCATGGCTTTCAAGACCTGCGATGGTCCCTTCTCCATCCTCTGCTCACCAGCCCCCTGGCCTTCGCCTGTCATTGCTGTCTGCAGATTCTGCACCTCCTTCAAGGTACAGCACGACTCTTGAGAATATCCCAGTGCCTCCCTTGAGGCCAGACTGGGGCTGCCACTCTCCACCCCACTATCTGCACGGGGTGGAGACAGGACTGGATTCCTGGAGCCTCGGGGAGACCAGAGGGGCAATGGTGCAGGGACCCTGTGCCCTCCCCTGAAGTTCGGAGGAGAGCCCTCTTGGAAGACCAGCAGCACTGTGCCAGGGGAGGAGGAAGGGTGCAGGAGCTCTAAGCTCCAACTGCGGGTGTGTTATCTGGAGGACAGACCTGGGCTGCTGATCCCTGGGTCCAGGTGACAGGGCGGGGCAGGTGCTGGACTGAAGGGCTTAAGCCCTGGGTGGGTTGTGGGGCTGGTAAGCTTCCTAACAGGGGCCCTGGGCAGTAAGGAGCCCCAGGAAGGAGACAGTTCCCCAGGGAGGGGGCGTGCATGCTGCTCCCAGATATATGTCTTTCAGGCCTGGGGAAGGTCTGAGGGTCCCATGGAGGCCAGGACTGCTTTACCACTGCTTGCCCCTCCCCTATACCCGCCATGGCGCGCGTGGAGCTGCTCCATGTACTGGGCCACTACGTCCACGGCCTCGGCCTCTGGCAGCTGCAGATTCCCGGACACGTTGCAGCGCAGGTCGTTCCAGTCCGAGCGCAGCAGCTCGAAGTCTATGGCGCCCACGCTGAATGTGCGCTGCCAGTCAATGGCATCCTCACGCCAGCGGCCGAGGGCGGGGCCAGCAGCCTCCTCGCTGTCCTGGGCGACCTCGTCATCCCCTTCCTCCTCCTCCTCCTCACCTTCCCCAGGCAGCTGTGGCCTGGACACCTGGGACAAGCTCAGGAAGGAGGTCACAGGCCGCACTTCGGACGACGAGTTTGGGTCCACTGTGGGTGCCACGAGTCCAGGTGCACGTGCTTGGCCCTCCCGGCTCCCGGGGGCAGCCTGTGCCCGGCCTGTGGAACTCAGCTCTGTGGCCTGGGGACTGCCGGTCTTCCAGCTTCGGGACTGCGGCAGGCGTGGGGGTGCCCGTAGCTGCACCCTGCGCAGAGGTCTGGGGTGCAGGAAGATGCCGGGGAAGGGCGGCCAGGGTGGGCCGCGTGGCCTGAGCGGTGCCAGGGCTCGCGGGGGCGCCCGTAGGCCAGGACGTACCCGCGTCACGTACACCTTCGGGGGCTGCTGCTCGGCTGCGGCGCGGGGCGGCGGGGCACGGCCCAAGAAGAGGGGCAGCGGGTGCGCGGCCCGGGCGGCCCAGCTCAGTGCCCGGGAGCGCCTGGGGGTCGCCTGGCCCCGGGGGCTGGGAGGAGTCGGAGAGGTGCGCACAGGTCCAGCCTCGGCGGTAGGGAAGGGGAGGCCACCTCGCGGCGGGGGCGCCTCGGTGGGCTCCAGACTGTCCAGCAGCTCTGCGTCATCCTCGTCGTCCAGGAAGTCTGCGGGGAGTACGGCTGAGCCTGCCACACCTAGCGGGGTGCGCGCTGGAGCGCGGAGGCTAGGAGCACTTAGGATCCACAAGGAGGGCGCAGGCTGCAGTGCGAGGGGCACTCACCATCCGCATTGAGGAAGAGGAAGGCTCGACGCTGCACCTCCTCCTCGTCACCTCCCTCACCCTCCTGCCGGTCCATCTTCATATATTTGTAGAACCCAAACCTGGGGCGGGGGCGGGGGCATCAGAGCTCCCGCCTCGCAGAGGCCCCGCCCCCTCCTGTGCGGTGGCCCTGCCCACCCACCTTTCCAGGTACAGCGGGGACTCGCGGTAGAAGCACTTGTTGTCGGTCTCCATGTGAGTGAGGCGCGTGTGGTCATTGGGGTAGACGAAGGACAGGTACACCTGGGGGCGGGCGGGGTCAGGCGCGGAGGGGCTCCGGGCACCCCGGGGGAGGCGGGGCTCAGGCAAGGTCTCGGAGGGACACTCACAAACTGCAGCCCCTGGTATCTCGCGATGGGGAAGTCCTTGACCACGTAGGTGGGGGCGTAGGCACAGGGCTCCAGCACGTCCTCCAGACGCGAAGGCTCCACGCGGGGAGCTGCGGGAGAGGTGCTCACGCTGCGGCCGCCTGGAACGCCGCCCCGCCCTCACCCCCACCCCCACCGGCCCCCTGCTCACTGAGGAAGAAGGTGTCTCGGGGGTCGGGTCGGAGCATGTCTGCTCTGGGCTCCTCCTGGGGCAAGCGCCCCACCACATGGCTGGCTGGAGACTGGGGGACGTGGGCCACATGGTCCATCTTCAGGGCCGACTCATCTGGGGGCAGAAGGCTGTGTGGAATCCCCAGGAGTGCCCAGAGACCCCTCCTCAATTCTCCCCACCCATATCCAGGGACCATCCCAAAAAGACCACCATCAGGAGCCTGCCCCACTCCCCAGAGAGATACCGGGGCTCGCACCTGTGTACAGGGAGATGTGAGCTGAGTCTATGACCTCGAACCTGAGGCCCGGCAGGAAGGCACGCCACTGGGGGAGGGAGATGGTTATCAAGGCCAAGAGTGGCGGGTCACGGTGGAAACCCGGCTGAGACAGCAAGGAGTGGGTGTTCCATGACTAGGAGGAGGACTAATAGGGGCAACCCCTTCAAGGGTCAGGAAGCTCGGAGGTGGGTGGTGGTGGAGGGGTCCCGGGAAGGGGCAGGAGGCAAGCTGGGGGAGGCCTAGAAGGCGAGGATCTCTGGTGGCAGGTAAGGACTCCCCCATGCTACCTGCAGGCCTGTACATCCTGAGGTCCCTTGCCTGCTGGTTAGGGCTCCCTGGGTCCTCAGCCACTGCTCCCCTGGAGGTCACAGCTAGCCTTCTAGGGCTACACCCAGCACCCCACCTTGTCCCACTGGACCTCCCCCCAAATCCCCCTGCTCCTGTGGCTGCCCCTTCTTAGTCTCCTTTGCAGACTCTGTCTCTCCCCTACCCCACTCAAGTTGGGGTTCCTGGGGGCTGTCCCAGGCCTGCTTCTCTCCCCAGCTCATTTGGGCCCTCTCAGACCCTCAGCTTCTGTAAGGTTCCCCAAAACCCATGTCTCCAGCCAGGACCCTCCAAGCTGAGTTGGGGTGATGCCCACCACACATGTGCAATATCCCACAGAGCTAGGGCTGGGAGCCCCCAGCCCGCCCTGGTCCCCACTGACACCCAGCCAGGCTCAGGCCCTCTGTCCTGTGGTGCAACACCCTCCTACCCCAATCTTTCCACACAGTGGCCGGAAGGCTTTTCCTGAAAGGCAGATCCAGTTGTCTCAGTGATTCCAGGACAAAGCCAGAGCTTCCCAGGGTGACACTGCAGGGCCCACCTGACTGGGCCACCCGACACCCCTCGGAGTTCCAAAAAACGAATGGGTGGTTCTGTTCCTCTGCTGTTCTTGAGATGTGGAATTCACCCGATGCACCCCCACCCTGAATTCCCTCTGCCCTGGCTCTCCCTGTGAATGTCTTTCACCTCTCAAGACCACTCAAGGGCCACCTCCTCCATGAAGCCTCCCTGAGCCAGCAGTGTGGACTGCGGCCCCATCCCTGAGCACCTGCTTTGTCAACTAGACTGGAAGCTCCTTGGGGGCAGGGTCCCCACCACTGTCCTGAGGGGAGTGGTTGGAAGAGGCACAGCAGGGGAGGCGGGGTCTCCAGAAGGCCCTAGGCAAGCCAGCCACTCACGCCCACTTCCACGTGGTCAGAGCCTCGGTCATCCTGTTTGTGCAGCAGCTCAAAGTAGTACTTCCGGGAGGCTGTGAGCCTGAGGACACAAGGAGTCAGGGGATGTGCCCTCCACACAACAGGGACCCCAAACAGATGGGGAGCCCAGAGGGGGTCAGGGCTGGCCCCTCAAAGGAGACACTTTGGCCAGAACAGCACAGGTTCAATGGTTCTGTGTGTGGATTGTGTTCCCCTCAGACATACAAAGATACACAGTTGTGTGCACACATGGGCACACTTGTGCACATGTGGATAATACTCATGCACACTCCCACTTACCGCCTGGGCTTGGACACCTGGGAGCTGAACTTGGTGAATTCTCCAGGTGCTGTCCACTCTGAGCCAGTCTGGGGGGCAACACAGAAGGGTGGTGGGGGTTCACCCTCTCTTTGAGGGTACCAGCCCCATCCAGTCCCCATCCCTAAGAAGCTGAAGGGCGCAGGTCACAGAGGCCTCAGGAGGCCCCATGCAGACAGGTAGGGGTGGGGGCCAGAGCCAGGGTCAGGGCTGCTGGGGGGGTACCTTGCCCACAAAGGCCACCAGCTGGGCACCCGCTGGGCTCTCATTTGGGCTCAGCCAGAACTCAGAGTTGTCATCTGATGCCACAGAGAACTGGACATCTCCTAGGCCACAGGACAGGGGTTCAGAGGGTGTGGGGCTGTCGCCCACACCCCCTCCCCGGCACGTCCTCACATGCACACCATCTCTTGCTGGGTGGATGAAACCAAAAATCCGAAGTCCATAGTTCTTCCACTTGGGGGACACAGCCAACTTCTTCACAGTGGTGCGAGTCTAGAGTGGAGGCGACCTCTCCTGTCAAGGCCCACTGTGCGCCAGGCCTGCCCTGCAGGGCCGGCCCTGCCCGCTCCCAGCACTCACATGAGGGAACAGTGGGAAGTGCAGGTTCCTCCTCAGCTGGCCCACGGCGCCCCCACACCAGTCCTCAAACACGTGCAGGTTCACCTGCCCCTTGTACTGGGGGGAGAGAGGGGGTCTTAACTTCTGCACACCCCTAACTCAGGCCACCCCCCAAGCCCATCACTGCCCAGCAGCACTCACCTCCTCCTGCCATGGGGGTGCCTGATGGGTGAGGTTCAGTGGGGGTGGCCTCCCAGCCCCCCCAGGAAACAGCATGTTTGAGTCCCAACCTTCAGGCTACGGCAAAGAAAGGGGACCAGGGTCAACGCTGAGAAATGTAGGGCAGGGAGGGGTCATACAATCACACACACACTCACCACACGCACTTGATCCATGACATACACCGGGACACAACACACAGAGGCTTGTAGCATGACACGCGACCCCATCACAGCCCAGCCACACACCTGGAAGACCCTCAGCACACCGGCCCCAGCAGACCCTGGGCCGTGGGGTGTCCTGTGCTGCACATGCGTTCTTTCCCCTCCTGCTCACCGCCTGCTCCTCCTCACGGCTCTCACTGGAGTCCTCTGCCCTCCGCGTGGACAGTGCAGCCTGGACACCCCGGCCATCAGTCACACCGCTCAGCTTCTCACCATCTGTGGGTGGCACGTGGGGCTTGGCTGCGGCTCAGCTGTCTCCAAGGCCCCAGGCCCTGCTGCTGGGTCAGCTGGGGGCAGGGACCCCCTTTCCACATGGTAATTGTGCACACACAGGCTGGAGCAGGGAGGGAAGGCCAGTGGTGTCTCCCACAGGAGCCTCTGCTCCCTCACGCTAGGGATGCCACTCCCTGTAGCTTGGCAAGTGCTTTCTGCTGGGCCTTTGTCCCATAGCCCACTTTGGGGGGGGGCAGCCCCCACCCAAGCCCTCCACTTGGCTTTCCCCAGACCCCTAGCTTGTGTGAGGGAACACATGCCAGTACATGTGTGCTTACATGCATCTATCTGGCCACCCTCATCAGTGGCTCCACCTCCAGGAAGGCCCCCAGGACTCCCGTGCCCTCAGTTTTTTGTGTCTTGCCTCCCTTATCAGAACTGAGAGCTAAGGCTTGGTGCTGGAGCTTGCTGCTGGGAAAACAGGTGCTACTGTCTGTGACTAAGTCAGCCCTGGTCTATGGCACACCAGCCATCTCTGCCCTTGAGGCTGGGGCTCAGGACCAAAACAGCCCTGGCACCAGCCTGGCTAGAGGAGGGATAGGTGGTCCGGCTGCTGGAGGACCTGGGGCCAGGAAGCCTTGGAGGGAACTGTCCCTGGGGAACCCTTCCCAGGACAGTTTGTGGACACCTCCAGAGCTTGGTGCCTCCCAAACCCCCTAGCCCAGGGCAGACCATCCCCATACTCCAGACGCCCTCAACTTCCCAGACCTCCCTAAGCTGTGCACCTGAATGTCCCACTCTGTCCTTGGGGAGTTCTACATCCTAAGATCTGAGCCTCTGAAGAGGAGGCTTCATTGTACCCCACTTCTGCCCTTCCTGGTGCTCCCACCGAGGGATACCCCATCCAGGAGTCCCCCCTCTGCTCCAGGGCCAAGCCTGGGCTTCAATATCCATGCCCATCCCTCAATCCAGGCTCCAGGAGCTAGATTCCTGTATGGACACAATAGGCCTGGGTCTCTTCTTGGGATGGGGGGCTACTCATGTTCTCCTGCCTGTGGGACCTTGCAGGGCCACCCTCTTGCTCCTCATCTGTGTTCTTCCTCCACAGTCCTCTGTCCAGCTGGAAGGCGAGTCCCAGCCAAATCCCCACAGCCTGGCCCTGATATTTCCAGACCAAGCTAAATCCATGGGTGTTAGGAGCCTGCAGTGCGGTCCCAGCCCAGGCTGCCCCCACGGCCCTGCAGGGGCTGAGCCCCAGAACAGCTCGGTGCTGACAGGCCTCCTGTCTTCTGGCTCACGTTCCCTCAGGGATCTCTGCCTATACAGGCTGCTGGACACTGGGAAGGTAGCCCTCTTGCCCTGCTCCAATGCCACCCCCTTGGCAGAAGTAATGATTGTGCTCCCCAACCGTCCAGAAGGCCTCATGTGGGAGCTCAGGTGGCTGAACAGGAGGTGGGGCTGCAGCCCAGAGCCAAGACCCCTGGGCGAGAGCAGCTCCTGGAAGGTGCCAGAAAGCGGGTTTCGTCTTCCAGGACCCTGAACAGCTCCTGCTCACCCAGGAGTAGGCAGGGGAGGATGACTAGTCTCCCAACCTCCCCACTGGCCTGAGAGCAGAGGGAGCCTCAGAAGTGGAATTCCCACACCTCTGCCCCCTCCTAGTTGCTGAGCTAGACTCCCTGGCTGCTCAGGAAGTGAGGTTGGGGACGACTGTGGTCGCTCAGAAAGCCACAGAGACAGCTGAGAGGCCTGGTTTTGTTCCGTGACACTGGGTCACACTCTAGGTCCTGCCTTGCTTGCTGATGACGGGGGGCCTCTTTCAGAGATGGAGCAGAGCTGAAGCCTCTCCAGGGTGTGGTGGCTGTGAGGCATGCGGACTCCGGCAGGGCGGGGACAAGCTCCAGACCCGGCCCTGGTGGTCTGTGGAGCCAGGTGTCCAGGTACAGGAAGGAGAGGCAAGAGGGGCTTTGGCAAGTGGAAGGCAGGAGTGGGACTGAACAGGGAGGTCTGGCGCCCTGGCAGAGTGGCCCAGGACGTGTGGTTGTCATTGCTCTGAGCCTTTGGGAAGCAGACCCTCCCTCCACCCCATCCCAAGGACACCCTGCACCATACTTCCTTGAGAAGAGTCAGGGGCAGCCTGGCTGGGATCTTCCCTGCCCTGAGATGTTTCCCTCTCATACCCCCACTTACCGCTTTCTACCCTTCTCCTCTCACCAGATTTCCATCAGTCCTTCTGTCTTTCCCTCAAATGTGTCAAAGGTCACTGCCTCCAAGAGGCCCGCCAGGATCCCCCCAGCCAAAGGGGTAGGAGCTCCCCCTGGTTCTTTACAGCAGCACTCACCCGGACCTGATTTGCTGTGTGTGTTCACTGTCCTCACTGGAGGAGCCTGGGAGGGCTCACTCCAGCCAGTCCAGGGCTCCCCCGGCTGGATCCCCATCACCATGCCTTGCTCCCCTGACACACAAGCATCTCAGTCCTTGATCGCAGGGCTACCTAAGGCATCCCGTCCACGGAGCGTGGATCAGCTCTCCCCAACCTTCTCCCTCCCCTCCTCCCCAGCAGATGGGGAAACTGAGGCTCTTCTGGGTAGGAGATGGTGGAGGCGCGGCCCGGATGTGGCCTCTTCGGAATCCCAGCACGCAAGGCCTGGGGGCACAGGTGTCTCCGGGAGTCCACGGTTACCCTGTCACTGCCGGAGCCCGACCACATCCCCGGGCCGGCCTAGGTTCAGGGACGCTCCACGAGAGGGTCGCGCGCGTCACTGCTGACGTCACCGGGCGTCCGGGCCCGGCCGAACCGCGCCCCCTGCCCCAGTTGCGAGCCGGGAAGGGCGGCCGGGGTCCCCGGGCGAGTCTGAGCCCACGCCAGGGCCCGGCGCTGCTCAGAGCCCTCACCGCCCCCGGCTCCGGCGCGCGCCTCCCGTACCTCGCCCGTAGCCCAGGCGCTGGCGCAGCGCGCGGCCCTGGCGCACCAGGCTCAGGTGCACGTACGTGAGCCACGCGGCGCAGGTGAGGAGTACCAGCAGGAGCAGCAGCTTGATCTGCTTGCGGATCTTCTTCACCGGGAACCACGGCATCGCGGCCGCCCCGCCCTCCCGGGCCTCGCCCAGCGGCGCCGCTACGGCCCCCTGTTCCCGCGCGCCCCGCGCCGCGGCCCCCAGCCCCGCATGGCCTTTGTCCACCGCTCGCGGCCACCGGGCGCGGCCGCGAACCCCGGCTGCGCCCGGCCCCGGCCCGGGGTGGGCGGCGAGCGGCTCCCGGCGGCGCCCAGCGCCGGCCCCGCCCGGCCGCTCGGGCTCCGTGCTCCCGGGGCCGCGGCCGGACGAGCCGAGCCACGCTGCGGCGCTACCCACCGTGAACGGGCCGAGGGCCGAGGCGCCAGCCAATCGGGGCCCGGCCAGCTCCCGGCAGCCAATCCACGGCTCGGGGCGGGGCCGGCGTGTTCGGGTGTGCCCGCCACTCGTCTCCACGCAACGCGCGCGCATCCACCTGGGCGCGCCGGCCCGCGCAGCGCGTGAGCGCGGAGACTGAAGCACCGAGGGCTGCGCGGACGCGGCTGGCGGGGAATGGGGGCTACAGCGCGAGGGCGCGGGGACGGGGAGGTATGCGGACAGCGGACTGCGGCTTGGGGACTGGAGATGCGGGGGATGGGGAAGGCTGAGATGGAGGCTAGGCGGTCCACGGGACACAGGGAGGTGTAGGGGAACAGAGGACCGGGGACAGGGGTCTAGTGGGTATGCGGAGTTCTGGGGACCAGACGGGGGATATGGGGAGTTGAGGGGGACGGATGGAAGGACGCAAGGATGGGGTGGTGCTGAGAGACTTAGGGATTGGGATACAGAGCAGGGACCTCGGGTTGCTCTGAGGATGGATGGGGAGAGGTCCGGTCTTGAAAGAGGGGACATCAAGAGAGAGAGAGGTGCAGAGGACTGCTGGACAGAGGGCCAGGGCCCAGGGTGTGTAGGGATGGAGGTGGCAGAACGCACAGACTATCAGGGGGCCGGGGTGTGGGGATCAACAGGTTCCAGGGAGGTGAGGCTGGGGAGGGTCTCAAAGCACGTGGCTTCACCTGGAAGGGGGTGAGGAGCCACCAAAGGACCTTAACTTAGAGGGTCTTACCTGGCTGCCTGGTGGACAGGGGCCTCTGAGGGTCAGGTGCTCCCACTGAGGGCAGAGTGGGGAGGCAGGGAGACCACGAGTGGGTCCATGGTGGTACTGTTGCTGAGCTGGGTGTGGGGGTGTGGGCTCATCATGGATTTTCCCCACTTGGTTCCATGCTTGCCTGGGCCTCTCCACCCACTTCCCCACGTGGCTCTCTCCCCCAGTCCTCCTCTGCCCAGCTGCCAGCCCAGCTTTCCCCTTTAACCCTCCTGTCAGCGGCTCCGCTTTTTCTATTGCTGTGTAACAGATCCCCAGTTGTGGGGTGTAAAACAACTGCTGATTATGTTCACGGATTCTGTGGGTCACGAATATGGACAGGGCCCGACAGGACAGGCTTTCTCCGCTCCATGTTGTCGCAGGCCCTGGGTGCCTTAGTGGGGATGGCTGGGTTCAGCCAGGATGGTCAGTCAGAGCACCTGGATGTGGCCACTCCAGGGGATGGCCTTTGGGCTCCAGCAGGCAAAGTACCTGGTGGAGCACCGCATACCAACTTTGCCACATGCTGTCATATGCCACCCAGGTATGAGAGGAGGGGTTTCACAATTATGAGTGATGTTTACTGTTCAGCTTTTGGTAGGTGATCCTGACCTCTTCCATTCCCAGATTGTTGAGAGTTTTAATGAGTAAGTGTTGGATTTTGTCAAATGCTTTTTCTGCAACCATAAGAGCTTATTATTTTTATTTCCTTACACATATATGTGATAGATCACACTGATTGATTTTTTAAATGTTGAACCACACTTGCACCCCTGGAATAAATCCCACTTGGTGGTGTGTAAATTCATTGTTGGATTGGATTTTCCAGTATTCTGTTGAGGATTTGTTCGTGACAGATGTGGGCCTGTAGTTTTCCTTTCTTATGTCACTATCTGGTTTTGAGTTAGTGCCACTGTCAGGCCCTTAGAAAGGAAACTAAGGGTCACCTGAGATGTGACCTTTACTCCCTCTGGGACTCAGAGCCTGGGAGCACGGCAGAGGCCAGCACTGTGGGTCACCTCATCCTGCACATGGACTAATCAAGCACATTTGGGACAAATGAGGTGTGGCCCCAGCCCGTCAGCGTGTCTGTCTGATGTTACAGGGTGGCCCCCTCTGCGACAGTTGGCACAGCTGAGGGTAGCACTGCTGAGAGGTGGTCAGCAGCCATGAGTCCTGCACATCTTTGCGAAGGGCCAGCCTGCAGGGCCAGCTGTCTGAGGCAGAGTGGTTTCTGTAGCTGTCATAGATGCCACTCGGCAAATCAAGGGGACTGGGGTGGCCACCACCAAATGCTTGCTCTGGGGGAGTGACTGGAGAGTGTGTTTACACCAAGGCCCTGTGGCCGCAGCTGATATGATCCACTGTGCGTAGGGCCCATCTTGTCACTGACCTTGGGGGGCAGGGGCCTGGTGCTGTCGTGTGAGGCCCTTTGCTGTAATCTGGAGGGGTGCTGGACACCCCCCACACCCCACTCCCGCTGCACCTGCAGAGCCGTGTGCTCCAGGCCTCTTCTGAGGCTGCATTTCTGCCTGAACAGTCATGGGCAGCTAAGCCCCTACACGAGAGGTCAGAGGTTAGACACTCCCCCAGCACTGGACCAGCAAAATGCTGACCATACCTCTGCTCCGTGCCACCTCCTGAGTCACGAGCAACCCTGCATCCAGACCTGGCCTCTGGCCACTTCCCCCTGAGACCCTCTCCAGGAACACAAGCCCCTTCCTGCCTCGGGACCTTCCTGCTGTCTCCTGGCCAGATGCTTGCCCCGGCTCAGCCCTCTAGCCTTGCATCCTCGGCTCCTGCGAACCTCTCTTCCTGGGAGATTCCTTGGCTCTCTCTGCCCCTCATCATACTTATACATCACACCCCTTCCATATGCTTTCCAGCCCTTAACCAAATTCTGAAATTCTCTCGTTTTCCTCGTTTATATGTTTGTCTTTTCCAAGCTGCACTTTAAGCTTCATGAGGACAGTCCTGGTCCTTCCTCCCAGGGTGTCCCCAGCTCTTGGGAGGTTTAGATTTACTCCCTTTCCTGGGGGTGGGTGGCCTTAGAGAGGAATGCCAAACCAGGGCCCTCTGTGCCCCGCGCCCCGGGCCCTCTGCACCCGGCTCTGCTCTCCCTTGGCTATTAGAGAATTTGGGGTGGGGGTGGGGGGAGGTCCCAGCAGCCCTGGACGCCCAGGGGGTGGGGAACTCTGCAGACCCCTCCAGCAGACATTGGCCCTGACCCCACCCGTTCCTCCCACGCCCTCTGCGCTGAGCCAAGCGCCAAGTTGAAACAGGAACCCTAACGTTTGGGTCTGAAGACTCACTACCCCCTAGTTTAAGAGCGTCCTGATTTGGGTTTCAGTCTGATCAGAAATGCAGTGGGGAGAATCAGGATCAGAATTAGGGTTCAGTAGGAGCGTGGGGTGCCGTGGGGTCTGATGTCCCTCCCTGTCTCTGGAACTCGGGGACCTGGCAACAGCCCCTTTTGAGTCGACCCCTCTTCTCTCCAGTCCCTGCCCGTCGCCCCCGCGTCACGTTGCAGTCGCATTTTTACCGGAGGCCACCAGGTGGCGTCAGAGGCCCACGCAGGGCGCCGGGTTTCCTCTCTACAGTGGGGTGGGGAGCTGGGCGCCCTGCCTGGGGTGTGGGAGGGTCTGCACCTGCGGGTGGTGGAGGGTCTGCGCCGCCCGAGCTAGCGGCTCGGGTGGTGTGCAGGGCGGGAGAGGCGCGTTTCCTGGTTCGTCCTGGGGGCTGGGCGCGCGGTGCTGGGGAGTGGATGTCAGGAAAGTTCGGGGGCAGCCCCACGTGCTGGGTGGCCCGGGACCCCTCCGGGCCGCAGGAACAGACGGAGACTCGACGTTGGGGGCCCGCAGAGACTGAGGGCGGGGCGTGGGCTCGGGGAGTGGGGGGCGGGGAGATGGGAGCAGGGGCTGGCGATGCGGGGAGGGGGCGGGGCTCGGGGAGGTGTGGCGGACGGACCTCCCCACTCCCTTTCCGCGAAGGGCGGGCGGGCGCCGGCGGGGGGTGAGGGCGTGGCTGGGGCCGAACGTGGGAGGGGCTCAGGCTCGGTCCGCTGGGCCCGGCTGTTGGCCGCCTGGCCCGAGAGCCTGGGTTTGGGGGCGGGGATACTGGGTTTGTGGGTGCGCTGTCCTCTGCTGAGGACGAAGAAGAGGAGCCAAGGACAGGGACATGCCCCTGGTGAAGTCTGTCACCGTTGCTGGGACATTCCCTTGCGGTCTCAGTCTTGGGGAGACTGCTCCCCAGCCTCCCCTGTTGGAAGACAGCTCCCTCAAACTTGCCCCCAGACATGTGGAGTGAGAATTGAGGGGTGGGGGCACACAGGACCCACACTGGAGACCAGAGCCGGGTGCTGGGAGACACTGCCTCTCCAGCCCCCCGTTCTATATCATCCTTTTGGGGACGCTTTCCTCAGGAACAGCCTTAGAAGGTGGAGACAGTGACAGTGTCGCCTCTGGAGCAGGAGCAGGTCTGTGAATTCTTCAGCAAAATGACCTTGATGTCTGCCTGCGGCCAAGGAACCTGGCCTGTGTGGGGTCACTGGGCCTTTCCAGACCTTCTGTGGGTGACACCTGGCTACTCTTAGTGTGAGAAGTGAGCGGCCCTGTGTCCCTGACTTCACCTGTCAGCTCACAGGGTGGGCGTGTTAGGGGCACTTTATTTATTTCTCTCAGTCCTTGTCCCTGCTGTAGCAAAGAATTGAAGGGCAGAGACACAGTAGTGAAGCAGAGTAAACGTTTTATTTAAAGTTACACACTTACAGAGAGAAAGTGCAGGCGACCTCAGAGAGAGGAGCACCCTGAAAGGTTGGGGGTTCCCCCGTTTAAGGATTTTTCAGGAATGTGACAAGGGGCTAGGGATGTAGATTTGTTAAGTGGTTCCAAAATGTTCATCTTTGATGAGAGATATTAAGTCTCTTTTCTTATCAGTCCTCCAGGTAATCCTACAAAATTAGCTTAACACAAGAAATTGACTGCTCTGATTCCTTCCCAGGATAGCAGCTTCCTGGTCTGGGAGCGTATCAATCAAGACCGCCTTCTTTGCCCCCCCACGAGATGGGCTGAGTTATTTTGTTTGCTAAGGAGTATGTTAAGAATCTTACCTCTTAACTTCCTGGATTTTAAAATGCAATCTTAGCTTTAAGGTGGAATCTCTCCTGTTTTTACTATGCTGTTTATAGCTGGGCTTGTTTGCTAAATTAATCATGATGCTCATCTGCCCAGGTTAGTTGCTCATCTGCAGATTAGTTGATTAGGGGCTGGAGGAGGAAAAACAGCATATAGGTTAGGTTAAAGGATAGGCTTGGCCTTTTAGCAGACTGAAGTAAATCTTACAATGGCATGATCTAACTGACAGAATGAACCATGGGCTGTGCTCAGATACTTTTCTTTATCTGGGAAATATTTGGACATTCCAAATTACTCCTGGCCTTTGGAGCTTCAACTGATTAACTCATTAACTCTGAGTCTTTTCTGGTTCTCTAGTTTTAACTGGTTAACTCTTAAGAGTTCCCTCTAGCGGGCTTTACTGGCCTTATTGTCTTTCCACTCTGCTCACATCTAGTTTACTGCCTAACAGGTGCAATCTGAGACCCAGAAGAACCTTTCATATTTTCCAGAGATAAACTTGGGGCCCTTTCTCCCCAGAGTTTGCTGCAAACCCCCAGCAGACACCCCCTCAGCCTTCTCTTAACCAGTGAGACCTGCTGCTGTCAGCACTCCCCTCCCCCACCCCACCCCAGCATCCCTTTCAGGACAAAAGCCAGCCTGAGGGTTAGTTCCCCACATCCCACAGGGCGAGTGTTCATTAGGATAACTGTGTGGTATTCTGAGCTCAGATTACCCCCAAACTAGCCTCAACCACGTCATCCAGCCACTGAGGCTGGCATAAAGAGCAGCATCCAAGTGCCCAGATCTCAACACCAATGCTTTCCCGATACCCAGTGTCCTGGGAGATGTGCCTTGAACAAAGTAATACTGTTAACAGGTGGAGTTCGTTCTCTTCTCTCCTTGTCCCCTCCGCACAAAGAATTGAAAGGCAGAGACACAGTAGCGAAGCGGAGGAAAGTTTTATTAGAATGCACACCTAGCAAGAGCAGCCAGAGTCAAGGCAAAGGAAGGGATCTGTTAGGCGGGAGGTTTATGCACTGCATTCTGGCTGGGAGGCGCCTCTGACTGACAAGGTGGGGTCCTGCGATTTCCAGGCCCGTCTGTACAGTCATCCCCTTCAGTGTGCATGTCCTTTCCCCAGGCTGATCTGCACCCCTCTGGGATCTGCCTGGGGAGCCTCTGTCTCCACAGGGGATCCCGCCTGGGCACAGTTTTGGGGGCAGGTGCTTCTTTGAACTTTATCTTCCCCTTTTCTGGCTGCTCATGTCTATCTTTTTTTTTTGTCATATAAACTTTTATTATTTATTTTTATTTATTAAAGTACCATTGATATACAATCTTATGATGGTTTCAAATACACAACAGAGTGGTTGAACTTCCCTACATTGTGATTTTGAATTATAGTGCCCATTAACCCCCTTCACCCACCCTCCCCACCCACTTCCCTTTGGTAACCGCTAGTCCCTTCTTGGAGTCTGTGAGTCTGCTGCTGTTTTGTTCCTTCAGTTTTGCTTTGTTGTTGTACTCCACAAATGACTGAAATCATTTGGTACTTGTCTTTCTCTGCCTGGCTTATTTCACTGAACATAATACCCTCTAGCTCCATCCATGTTGTTGCAAATGGTAGGAATTCTTTTCTTTTTATGGCTGAATAATATTCCATTGTGTATATGTACATCTTTTTTGTCCATTAGTCTATGGATGGGCCCTTAAGTTGCTTCCATATCTTGGCTATTGCAAATAGTGCTGCAATAAACATAGGGGTGCATATGTTTTCAAATCAGGGATCCTGTTTTCTTTGGGTAAATTCCTAGGAGTGGAATTACTGGGTCAAATGGCGTTTCTATTTTAGCTTTCTGAGGAACCTCCAGTTTTCCACAGCGGCTGCACCAATTGACATTCCCACCAGCAGTGTAGGAGGTTCCCTTCTCTCCGCATCCTCACCAGCACCTGTTGTTTCTTCGTGTCTGTCTTTCTACCTAACATTCCCTGCATCTCCGAACTGATTTCCTTGCCAACACTTTACTCAATAAGCTAAGCCTCAAGGAAATGACTAAAATTCTTCAATTTGGGTCCAAAAAAGTTCTAGGAAAACAAACCTAGACAGGGAGAAAAGCAGGATTTAGTCATGCAAAGCCAGGCTCGATCGCTGTTTCTGATTACCAGCCCACGTGATTTCCCGGCTTCTCAGGGTGCGGCTCTGGCCACAGGAAGCCGACTCAGGGCAGTGGGGACGGCCGTGGATTCCAGCCCGGAGAACTTGCCCAGACAGACCCCGAGCCAGGCTTTGTGCTCTGCTGCTTCCTGCTGTAAATCCGCCCAAAATAAACCTGCATACAACCCAGTCTGAGGTTTTGCTTCAATTGTTAGAAAAGGTCGTGGCTTGTTTTTAAATCTTTCTCAGTGTCTTTGACTTGCTCTGTCGGAGGCCTGGAGCCGGAAGGGGCTGGGGTCCTACGCCCCCGGGGCCTTTCATCTCTAGGCTACCATTAGCACACTCAGAGCCTCTCTCCTGTAAACAGGACCAAGAATTACTAGGATCGGCATGATTTTCACATCAGCACGATTTAGAAAACGGACCTCTCCACTTCTCAGGCCTTCCCAGGGAACACCCAGGGCTGCCCCAGCACAGAGGCTGGGGCATCCGAGGGAGAAAGGGGACAGAGGGGGGGGTGCCCTGTGGGTTCAGGTGAGGAAGCTGGCATGGCTGTTAGTCCCCCCTGAGGCCGGATGCCTGGAAGGCGCCCCACTGTGCGTGGCTGCCTCTGCGCAACTGCTGGAGGAAAACGCCTGCATCTTATCCTAGTCGTAAGCCTTGAGGGCCACCTCCAAGCTTGAAGTGCCCAGATACCACTCCCAGTCCCTCAGGAAATAGGGCTGTGGCCCCAGGCCAGAGCGGATGCGGACTCTACAAGAAAAACAACCCGTTGGCCGACAGCTCTGAACTGAAGAACACACCAGATGGGCCCAAACATAAAAGCACGATGAACGTAATTAAAGCGACAGCGCTGTGCAGGAGCAGTGCTGTGAGGAGCCGGGTTTAAATCCGGGACATGTGCCGCGCAGCAGACATCATCAGCCGGCGAGGTCACTGGAGAACAAGCTTATTCCGGAGCAGCAGAGGAATCGCAATTCCGGGCACAAGCCGTGGCGAGCCGCAGGCAGGTCCTGAGAGACCGAGGAAGGGCAGCTCTGCCCAGGTTTTAGGAGGAAACTGGGGAGGGCGGCTTTGCACACGAGTTCCCTGGAGAACACGAGTTGGAGGCAGTGGTGATTCCTCGCTGGCTGGAGCTGCGGTCAGTGTGCAGTTGCTGGGCAGGAAGGGCCCTTCCTTCTCTTAAAAGCAGGAGAGGAAACTCCTATGTGGAAAGTGTCCTCCCCTATCGGGTAATTCACGGGTACTTCTTACCTCCCTCGTCCCTGCTGGCTATGCAGGCTGCCCACTGGGTGCGAGAGCTGCCCTGCAAGGAGCCTGACTGTCTTAAGTGAGGTTTCCTTTATTCACGTTTACATTCCCCCCTTTCAATCAAGATATTTCCTGAAAGCTGATCAAGAGTCAGGTTGTCTACATTTAGTGGTTTTGTCTCTTGGTGGCAAGAAGGACCTTTCCTGGCTGTCATATCCACATCAGAGGGACGGTGCACAGATTGGAAACCGTCAAGGCCACCTTTGAGCAATAGGGGCCTTCCGCCCGGACTCTTACCAAGGTCATAAGTATTGGAGGCCACCTCCGAGCGCCGAGCCAGCATCACCCTGGTGGTGCCTCACCTCTGCAGGTTTGACCGGCAACAGGTACAAAGTTTAAAAGTGATGATACACAAGTAGGTGAGGAGCCCAGTTCGTATAATAGTCCTAAGCCAGGAGTCCCAGCCTGAAGGCGGCCAACTGAGCAGATCGAAAGACCACAGGGTGTCCGGGAAATTTGCTAGATCCCGTGCTTTTGTTCCCTGATCTTGTGTAATTAAGTATCTACTTATCTAAAGGCATTTATCCATGTCCAACAGGAGGCAGCACCAACACCTCCTTGTTCAGAAAAAAGATAATCATGGGCTATTCATTGTCCCAAATTACTTTAGCCAGCAAGTCAAAGGATGGTTGTGAGGCTGCTTTACTTTGGCTATGGGGGTTGCCTGCTCGCCTAACATCAGGGGAGGTTTCTGATCATGTGTTCCTAGGCTCTCATTCTGACCCGCAGAAGGAAGACACTCCCCACAGAGGCAAACCCCGGGTCAGGAGTGCGCCCTGAAGTTCCCGTTGGAGGCAGTAATGGAGGCTCACTGGGGTGGACCAGTGGCAGGCATGTTTTGTTATGGGTATTAACAGCACAGTTAAATGTCCCCAATAAGCATTGTCTGAATCACCAGCTATCTAAACATTTCATGCAGCCCTGGGAAATGCTGTCCTCTGCAAACAGAAATGAAACCAGGTGGAGCGTGGAGGCGTCCAGCTAAGGTCTGGTGACGGAGACTCACTAGCTGGAATTTCCAGACTGGCCCTTTCAAGCCGCGGTCAGAGGAGCCGGGGTGACATTCTGAGAGAGGCTACCGCTTCCTAGACGGATCTTTTCTAGAAACCTCACAAAGAGGTACAAACCCATTTGTGTTTCCCTTGGGCGCAGGCAGACAGCTCAACTCAAATAAGGAAAATAATGTGCGGAACAAAGACAGCACGGTTGGCAGAGACAGAGGGAATCAGCCGAGCTAGCACAGTCACGCTGGGAGCCAGGGCGCACCTGGTCACAGCCTGACCCACTGCGTCATCAGCAGTGGCCTCTGGAACTAAAGAGAAATTAAGTACCGGTAAGACCAATGGTCTCTGATATCGTGAACGGATTGGAATTTCTGGTGACAGATCCAACAGTCAGAAAGGTTTTCCCTTTTTGCAATAGATTGGGAAATGCAGGTAAGATCCACTGTCTTTCCAAGAAAAAGAGAAAACAAGCACAAGCAGGGAGCAGCGGCGAAGAGAGTTCACACCACCAGGCTTTGTTTGGTGCTTTCTTGGGATGGTGCGTGAACCCAAGAGCTTGCTCCCTGGAGTGTGGTGGCGCCAGGGCTGGTTAGCAGCTCCTCGCAAGGACCTTTCCAGCGAGGCTGAAGAAACTCTTTTTGGCAATATCTTTCCCAGAGATAGACTCTCCATGTTTTAAGGTGGGGTGTTTCATCTTCTGGAAAAGACGTTTTCCAACGGGCTTTCATCTCCTGGGGGTGCCCTGTGAACAGACTGCTCTGCCATTTGGTAGCAGCAAGTATGCCCTTAGGATACTGAAATGTATTTTCCTTTATCAGTGGGTCAAAAGAAGCAGGACCAGGTGCACTGGACATCCTGGGACTATTTCAAAGGGTGAAAATCTACGAGTTTCAAAGGGGTGAATCTGAGATTTAGAAGGACTGGTGGCTTTGCCTGCAGCCAGGGTATTTGGAGGGTCTCTATAAATTTTGCCAGTTAAGTATTAGTTGTGTGTTCAGCTAGCCCTGAGGATGGAGGAGGGATATGCATGCACAGCAAAATTACTGAACTTATGCAAATAACTAACTATATGAGAGAAAGTACTCAAGTGTTTCTGAATTCTAGAGGGATCCGATAGGGAGAAAAAGCAATTGTTTCATCTTTGTTCACAAAGATTTCATTACGTTGCCATCACTCATAGTTTAAGAGAAACAATTTCCTTAAATTTAATGCAGCAGTATGAGCTTAAGGCTATCGGAGACCTTTATTCAAGTGGGTTTGTCAGGGTCCTTTCCACGAATTTCTCTGAAGATGAAGCACTTTTGAAAAAGCATCAGAGTAAAACAATTTGTCTCTGTAAGTGACAAGGACTGAAATGCCCACTATTAAAGATCTGATAAGAGTTCATTATAATGTACTTGACAAACAGATTTGCTTAGTTTTGTGACAAGTATTTAAAAATTATGACTGGGAACATTATATCAGGACATCAAGATTTCCAGGAATTTCACATAATTCCCAGAATAGTTACAACATAGACCGATGCAGATGTAACAAAACAAGTGTTTAGTATTGCTCCTTTTTTGACAATGCTTCCCATGTAATTTAACATATCAAATAAGCCTAATCTGTTTAATCTCTCTCTTACAGGAGAGAGCACCAATCTTCTGAGCTGGAAGAACCCAAATTTAGTTCAAGGTCAAAAAGACTTCACCCAGAATTTGCATTTGGGGATATTTGTCAAAAACACCAAGAGGTTTTAAGACTTGGGCAAATAGGATCATAGGTCACTGTGAAACAACACTTAGTTATCTATTTAACCAAAGTGACAGCTACAGACTTCCCAGGAGAATATAGAAGGTTATGCGGTCCTGAGCAAAATTTAGCTCTTTCAATATTGAGAGGACAAGGTTTACTTGGGTAATCAAAGACCTTATCATGGGTAAAATTGCCAGAACCTCTTGCCTGACCTCGGTGCGTCCTCACATCAGTAGGTGATTACAGGGGGGAGCGAGGGCATATCTGGACTGGAGAGGAGGTTGGGTGGGGTCCCTTTTTGCAGTGGGGTCATGAGAGACGGGCAAGCAGAAGTGGACAACCGCTTGTAAGTGAAAAGCAGGTTTCTTCCCTTTATTTTTTCCTTTGACTGATTTCAGTTTCAAAGGTAATTTGTCCTGGGTTGGGAACATATTTTCCTTCAGTTACACCTTATAAACACAGGAAATCATTCTGGCAAAACATAGATTCTTTGTTTGCTAAGCAACTTGTTTTAAAAGCTATGGAAAAGCCTTTATAACCTCTTGGGGGAGCAAACAGTCCAAGCAAACTGTCCTTTCAGCAGATGAAGGACACATAAGTTTCAGTTTTATACACATAAACTACTCATATTAAAGTTTATTTTTAAAACCCCTGTTCAGTCTCATCCGGCTTGGCCATGTCATAAAATTCCTTCCCTGAGATTCCTTTTCCATGGGCCTTCCATGGCTTCCGTGTCCATTTTAGTTTGTTCTGTTTGCTTTCCCTTTCTGAAGAAACTAGCCTCACTTTAGGACAAGATTAATTTTCCTCAGCAAGGTACATGCCCATCCCTTAACCCTTCTTTTACCAAAAACACACACCCTACTTTCCTTGCAAACAGAGTTGTTTCCCTTATTTTTTCTAGTGACTCTAATTACATGTGTTAATTAGAATTAATTCATAAAAACCTTAGTTTCTAGAGAAAACCAAGAAGTTAGCAATTGTGTACTATCTGTTACACCATTTTATTTAGATTGGCAAATCTAATGCATTTCATGATTTCTGGAAGCATATGCCATCTCATATTACAACTTTTTAGTGTGGCCCAGGACATGTTTACTAATAGATCCAAATACCTTAAGTTTCTAGGCAACAAGAAGTCAAAAGTAGATAAACCTGTTTGGTAATTAATGTTTCAGTATTTTGTCTTATGAGAAATTATCTAGATATTCAATGAAATTCTATCATTTCATTTCATTTAGCAAAACTCTTAAGAATGGAAGTCACCAAAGAGATGTGGGTAACTACTTTTAAGCAGACATACCATAAAATGTACTGCTAAAATGTTCCCCTAAAGACTTGTATCTTATTTACATCTACTTAATTCTTTTGTTCTTAACAATCATGTATAGATTACCTACAAAAACTTCATTAGCAAAAATACTCAACAAAATATTAGCAAACTGAATTAAAAAATACATCAAAAAGATCATCCATCATGATCAAGTGGGATTCATCCCAGGGATGCAAGGATGGTACAACCTTCGAAAATCCATCAACATCATCCACCACATCAACAAAAAGAAGGACAGAAACCACATGATCTTCTCCATAGATGCTGAAAAAGCATTCGACAAAATTCAACATCCATTCATGATAAAAACTCTCAGCAAAATGGGTATAGAGGGCAAGTACCTCAACATAAGAAAGGCCGAAGATGACAAACCCACAGCCAACATCATACACGTAACAGCGAGAAGCTCAAAGCTTTTTCTCTGGGATCGGGAACAAGACAGGGATGCCCACTCTCCCCACTGTTATTCAACATAGTACTGGAGGTCCTAGCCACGGCAATCAGACAACACAAAGAAATAAAAGGCACCCAGATTGGCAAGGAAGAAGATAATCTGGTGACGAAGGAAAGGACAGCATCGGCGAATGAGGAGACGAGACTCAGGATCGGTGTGACACATCTAGCATAAGCCAGCAGGGTCTTCATTTTTATAGCATTTTAATTCTACATGTAGCAAAATATTTTTCTTTGATCATCGATGATACAATCCTTTTTTTCTTTCAGTTTCTGCATAATTCTGGCTCATTACCCTTAAACATAAACAAATATCATTTCCTTGAACAATTTCTTTTTAACATTTAATCTTTAACTTTCTTTCATCCTGCTTTGATTAGTGATTCATGAGAGCTGCTTGCTAGGTGCTAGACAGAAAATGGCGTGAGACAGAGTGTGGGCTATGCTTTTGCTTTTAAGCGTGTGAGGTTATAGAAAGTTCAATGCATTGATCTTAGGTTATATAAAGTTCAAGCTGTATGATTATACAGTTAAAACTATTAAACTTCTGTTCACAAGCTCTGAGGTTTCTTCTTACATCCAAACATTATCCATCCCCATCCTATCCTAAGGTCTAGGTCCTCACAATCTGGATCTAATTTTTGTACACAGGATGAACATTTTATTCTATCATAATAATCATTCCACATTTTTAACTCCTTGCATCTCTCCTCTCATGTCCATTAGCAGTATGGTTTCCTAGCTCTCTTTATACTTTAAAACAATGACACAGAATCTACTCTTACTACTTTTCCATTAATATGCTAATATTATATCATATATTCATCATAAATTCCTGTGTATGGGATACTGGTAAATGTAAATCTCCCTATCTTGCTCGTAGAATTTTTTCTTTTGAGGGGGATACCAAAGATGCTCTACCATATTATAAGCAACATTAGGGGGGCCTTGGACGTTGGGGACTACTAGTCTCTCTTTATTGCTTTGTTGCTTCATATAGATTTCTGGGGAAGCTGGGTTTTTCCATGGACTGGGTTCCCATAACTCTTTCTTAGCTAATGCTATAAAAAGTTTCTCATTCGTCATGTTTGTATTATTACAAAAAGGAGGACAAGCTACATCTTGTTTTACAGGAAACGCAGGTGGTTCTGCCTCACTTATTCGTGGCAGAACGCCTGGGACAGCTGGTCCCGTAATATTACGCTCATTCTTGGAACCATTGTTCCAGTTATAGCCCTGGGTCGAGTTGTCCCTTTTTATGACAGTCAAATTATTATTTTGTGCATGAGGTCCATTCATAAGTCCAATTATAAGTAATATAATAATAAAAGCAAAAGTGGGGAGTAGCAGGAACCAGCTATGAGGTTTCCTGACTTTCAGGAAACCTCCCTGCACCTGGACCTTGTCAAACAGCATGAGTAGCATGGCTCACACCAAAGAATCCATTCCCAAACTACTCGATCTAATATCTGAATTCAGCAAAGTTGCAGGATACAAAATCAATACACAGAAATCTGTTGTATTCCTATACACTAATGATGAGCAAGCAGAAAGAGAAATCAGGAAAACAATTCCATTCACAGTTGCATGAAAAAAGAATAAAATACCTAGAAATAAACCTAACCAAGGAAGTGAAAGACTTTTACTCTGAAAACTACAAGACACTCATGAGAGAAATTAAAGAAGATACCAATAAATGGAAACACCCCGTACTCACGGATAGGAAGAATTAATATTGTCAAAATGGCCATCCTGCCTAAAGCAATCTACAGATTCAATGCAATCCCTATCAAAATACCAACAGCATTCTTCAATGAACTAGAGCAGATAGTTCTCAAATTCATATGGAACCACAAAAGACCCAGGATAGCCAAAGCAAACCTGAGAAGGAAGAATAAAGCAGGGGGAATTACACTCCCCGACTTCAAGATCTACTACAAAGCCACAGTAATAAAGACAATTTGGTACTGGCACAAGAACAGACCCACAGACCAATGGAACAGACTACAGAGCCCAGATATAAACCCAAGCATATATGGTCAATTAATATATGATAAAGGAGCCATGGACATTCAATGGGGAAACAACAGCCTCTTCAACAACTGGTGTTGGCAAAACTGGACAGCTACATGCAAGAGAATAAACTGAGTTATTGTCTAACCCCATACACAAAAGTAAACTTAAAATGGATCAAAGACCTGAATGTAAGTCATGAAACCATAAAACTCTTAGAAGAAAACATAGGCAAAAATCTCTTGAATACAAACATGAGCAACTTTTTCCTGAATGCATCTCCTTGGGCAAGGGAAACAATAAAAAATGAACAAATGGGATTACATCATACTAAAAAGCTTCTGTACAGCAAAGGACACCATCAGCAGAACAAAAAGGCATCCTACAATATGGGAGAATATATTTGTAAATGACATATCTGACAAGGGAGGGGTTAACATCCAAAATGTACAAAGAACTCACACACCTCAACACCCAAAAAGCAAATAACCCTATTAAAAAATGGGCAGAGGATCTGAACAGACACTTCTCCAAAGAAGAAATTCAGATGGCCAACAGGCCCATGAAAAGATGCTCCACATCACTAATTATCAGGGAAATGTAAATTAAAACCACAATGAGATATCACCTTACACCACTTAGGGTGGCCAATATAGAAAAGACTAGGAACAACAAATGCTGGCAAGGGTGCAGAGAAAGGGGAACCCTCCTACACTGCTGGTGGGAATGTAAACTAGTTCAACCATTGTGGAAAGCAATATGGAGGTTCCTCAATAAACTAAAAATAGAAATACCATTTGACCCAGGAACTCCAATCCTAGTAATTTACCCAAAGAAAACAACTTCTCAGATTCAAAAAGACATATGTACCCGTATGTTAATTGCAGCACTATTTACAATAGCCAAGATAATGGAAGCAACCTAAGTGTCCATCAGTAGATGAATGGATAAAGAAGATGTGGTACATACACACAATGGAATATTATTCAGCCATGATAAGAAAACAAATCCTACCATTTGCAACAACATGGATGGAGCTAGAGGATATTATGCTCAGTGAAATAAATCAGGCAGAGAAAGACAAATACAAAATGATTTCCCTCATTTGTGGAGTGTAACAATGAAGCAAAACTGAAGGAACAAAATAGCAGACTCAGATTCCAAGAAGGGTCTAGTAGTTACCAAAGGGAAGGGGTGGGATAGGGCGGGTGGGGAGGGAGGGAGAAGGGGATTGTGGGGTATCATGATTGGTGCACATGGTGTGTGTGGGGTCATGGAGAAGACAGTGTAGCTCAGAGAAGACACATTGGGACTCTGTGGCATCTTAGTACACTCGTGGACAGTGACTGCAATGGGATATGGGGGGACTCGATAATAAGGGTGAATGTAACAACCACAGTGTTTTTCTTGTGAAACCTTCGTAAGAGTGTATATCAATGATACCTTAATTTAAAAAAACTTAATTAGACATTAGGCAATGTCAATCATCGTCCTGTTATTTTTCTGGTTGACAAATTTTGTAACAAAACAATATGAACTTATTTGACTTTTTGTAAACCTAGGTAGAATAAAAGTATTATAGTTAATACTACTAACTCTAAAGACATGTCTTTATTAATTAAATCAACAACCTCATACTTACTGACATACTGAATATTTTCCTAGGTCACCTGATGTTTTAGAATTTGATTTTTGGGAAGTTTTTCAAAAATACCAAAAATTTATAAAATACTTTGTCAGATAGGATCATAGGTCACTGTGAAACAATACTTAGTTGTCCATTTAACCAAAACGACAAGTAAAGATTTTCCAGGTAAATATAGAAAGTTAAGTAGTTGTAAAAAATGAAAAGACTTAGTTAGCTCTTTTTAGAGAAGATTCAATTTTTTTACGTAAACAGAGACCTGATAAAGACAACATGGAAACGGAGGAAATTATTTTGGTAAAACACAGAATCTTTGTTTTCTAGGCAGATTACCTTAAAAGGTAAGGATTACCTTTTATAATCTGTTATATATTGGGGCAGAAACCTTTGTCCCTTTAACAAAGAGAAAAACAATTCTAATGTACACCAGTGTACTTTAGATACTAAACATTCACTCAGAAAAAAAAAAATTAAAAACTCTCCAATGTTAGCTAGTTTGACAACACATAAAATTCCACAAATCTTCTACAACTTTCTTTTTTACAGTCAGATTTTGTTCTGTGTTTTCCCTCTTTCCCATTCTGAAATAACCAGTCTCACTTTAGGACAAAGGCGCTTTCAATTCCTTCAACAAAAACTCATTTCCATTCCTCATACCTTCTTTTATCAAAAACACACACCCTACTTTCTTTGCTGTAAGTCCGGGGAGAGGAAATCCCGGGGCAAAATACCTCTAAAATCTGAAATCAGTCAAAGGGAGAAATAAAGTTTAAAACCCGTTTACTGCTCACAAACTGCAGTCCGGGGCCTTCTTTCTCCTCTGCTCTGGAAGAAGCCAGCCAGCCAGCCAGCAAGCAAGCAAGCAAGCCCCTCCCCTTAAACTCTCAGGCTCAGACACGCCCTCGGTTGCCCCGGTAATTACCCATTGATATGGAGATGAACTTCTCTCCACCCCTGAGGATATGCAAATGAACTAAAGCCGGGCGAGATATTCTGGAAATATTACAATTTTACCCACAAATGCCCATATAGGGGCCTCCTTCCAAAGCAGATGTGGGGGCATCCAGAGCTGGTGTGGAAGGATTTGCACAGAACCTTTGCAGACAACCTTTTTTCCAGTTTCCCACTTGATTACAAATGAGACACTGATTTCCGACTAGCTTTTTCGGACGGACTCCTAGGAGGGGCGGTGTGGGGACCCAGCTGTCAGCTTAGTCTGGTGCTGGAGCTATTGCACCGTAAGGCTGACGGATGGATGGGCAGACTTTTGGCGAGTCTTATCCCAAAGTCCTTTCAAAGTGCTCAGCAATGGCCTGTCAGACTGGTGTGCTCCTGAGCTATTTCCTGTCTTTTTAATCTCAGGAAATAATCCATTTACAAATATGTCGGCTCCCCCCTGCCTCTGACCCGCAGATTTGGAGGGAACGCCACGGAATGCTGAGGATCTGAAAGGCCGACCAGGGGACTCAAGGCGTCACAGCGCAAGAGTAACGCCGAAAAGGCTCTCCTCATATTTATTGAGCAAATGAACTTAAAACATCTAAAGAATTCTGGGTAGAGGGTTCAACACATGATCAGCACACAATCATTATCTGACCTTGAGTCTAGCCCAAGGGCATGACGCTCCTCAAGGACACCGACAAGGACGTGACCGTGAGGGCGGTCACAAGCTGTAGCAACTGTTTTGGCTCTAATTATCCTGTTTTTGATCACGCATCAAGAGTTGTAGGAAAAACAATCAAGTCATATGTATTTGTACATTTGATTTCTATATGACTTGATTTATGTATTAATCCCATTAATCGCACACAAATAGGGCAGCCACAGAGGGTTGGGCGACCTCATTGAGCGTATGGAACCCAGAAGGGGAAGAGACTTCCCAATGGGCTTTAAAATCTGCCTCAGATCACATAGGCCAGTCAGTGCGGGCAGCGAGCACTCCAGGAGTAACTTTTAAAAGTTTGCTATTGGCGAGTTTTTCTGTCCAGAAGGGAACCGAGTTGGAGACGGACGATCTCTAGTACCATCCTCGGGGTTCGCCTGTCTGCTTCCCACAGCCAGTTTTGAAGCTACTGAGGAATCTCGGAGCCTTTCGGAAGCCTCTGCATGCCAGTTAAAGCAGGCATTCCGTTCTGTGGGCCTATATGGGAACTGTTGCTTTCAAGCGCACGTCCTACGTAAGCAGTCTCGTCTAATCAGAACGCTCCCCGTAATGGCCATTGCGATTCTGGGCTTTGTTAAGATCTTTCCATTTTTGTAGGTATCAGTAGCTTCTGGGGCCACAGTTCTTAGACATAAAATAGGCAGGTGGTCTGAAAGGTGGTGGGCTCAACTCTTTGGAACTTCAAGATCCTGTTTCTTTAGCTAAGTCTTGGGTTTCCTGGAGCCAAGCTAATACCTAAGGGGTGTGTTCCATGGGGTTGGGGACTCTGGAGTTTTACAGTGGACCTTGTTGCACAGAAATGTTCTTGAGGTTGGCAGGTGACCTAGTGTCAGTCTGACCTCTTCTGTGACCAGCCTGCCCTGACCCCAGGAGTCTTAGAGCCAGGCGGCAAGCATGATGACCACGCTCAGCCTTGCCCATCAGCTCTGTGCCTTTGGCCTTTGAGACCCCCTTCAGCAGTGCGCCTGTGACATGCCAGCAGGAACCAAAGAGGAGCTCCAGCAGCCTGGGCCCGGGAACCAGAGTGGGGTCAGGGCTGAACCACAGGTCCCAGAGAAGGGGCACGGCACTCGGGGATTCCAAATGGGAAGTTTTGGACTGAACTACCAGCAGTGCCCTACTTGGACTCCAGTCAAATGGGCGACTGTGGAAAGCCAATTAGATCGGGAGCTGACACAGGGTGGAGTCCAGAACCGGAAGGCACTTTCCCACGGCCCCGGGAAACAGTCAGAAAGACAGAGACCTCAAGGTGTCCCCACGGTACCGGGCCGTGTTCTCATTGTCCCCAGAGCTGTCAGATGTGTCCTTTAGAGCCTGTTGCTGCCACCAAATCTTAAAAAAAAACAAAATACAACCGCATAAATTTTACAAATCTCATTGGCTTTATTCAACAATTCAGGAAGAGAAGCAGCCCACCTAGCAGAGCCCTGCACAGCTGCACAGAGCGGAAGGCTTTCCAGGCAGAAGGGGCGGGATGCTGCCGTTATCAACCGAGTGGATGGCTTCAGGCAAGTCACCTTCCTCTGGGGAGGGCAGCAGTCTGTGAGGAGGGCCACCTCACAAGGGCTGACTGGGAAATCCCAGGCCAGCTGGGAGGGGTTACGTTCCTGGGAGAGGCTGAAGCTGCAGGTAGGCGTGAGTCTTGATTTGGTGACATGAGCTCAGCACAGGTGACTCTGTTGTGGCCAACGGAACCAAGTAATGCTTCCTGTATCCAAAAACTAAACAAGCAATTTAAACCACTCAGGACTGGGGAGCCCCCAAAATGGAAAGCAGGCCTACCCGAAGAATCACAGATGTGTCACGGATGAGTACTGCTCCACACCAAGGGGCAGGGAAGGGAACCAGCCTGTCACCGTGGAGTGGCAGCTTGCCTGGATGCTCAAATCTGAAGACGAACGGCCGTGCGCAAACATGTAGACTTGTCAGTAAGGGCTTTCTCTCGGGCGTGGCCCTGGAATTCTGCAAGGACTTTTTCTGTACTTGAGAATTGAACACGAACGTGCAACTTTATAGATAAGACCTGGAGTTCTCACACTGTAGAAACAAGAGTAGAGAAAGCGGAGGGGTGGCAATGAGCCCTGAGGTGTTGAGTGGGAACCCCAGGGGTTGGAATAAACTTGTGGTTTTTCACCTATATTCAGAAAGAGAGAAATAGATGTGTGTGTGTGAGGGTCAGTCACATACATGTATTCCCCAACTCTGCTGGCTGAGAGCACCCGGCAGCCACGACATCCTGGTGGCAGGGAGCACCCCAGCCGTGGTTCCAAAGACTGCTCCCCATAAAGTCACCAGGTCCTTGGAGACATGGCTGACTCCAGGGCTGTGGCAGGAGGTGCCCACAATGGGCCTGGAGTGTCTCCTGGTGCCAGTAAGGAAGTGCTCCGAACACAGAGTTGAGTGAGGGTTGAAGGATGGTACCAGCCTGACGGAGCCCTGAGAGTGGGGGCCGAGCCGTCGCTGCAACGTGAGGGCATGGGTCGTGAGCCAAAAGAGAGAAATACCACACTTCCTCACTGATGTTGTAAGTAACTGATTAAATAAATGGAGGGTAGGGGATGGGTCATCCTTTAAATTGATAAATGTAGCTGGAAATAGGAAATAGAAAATCACCCTGAGGCAAACGCCACACTAACATTTGCGAGGGAAAGTTGGGAGAGAAACATGATTTGCATAGTTTTGAAGTATTTCCCCAGTACATTAGTATATGAAGGAAACCATAGCAATTTTACATGGAGACCTCCAGCTGACACCGCTTACCCAGTGACCAAGGTCAGCGTGGCTGGTGGTGAAACATCTGTGTCCTGAGCTCTGTGACCTGACACGCTGAGCATCCTGACATCATTTCTGGAGCACAGGTGCCAACAGTGCGTGACCTCGTCCAGACGTCAGAGAACCACACAGAGCAGGGCGTAGTCTACAGAATAACTGAGGGACACTCTACAAACCTATTAAGATCATGAAAGACAAACAAAGATTGTTGTAGGCTGGACAAGGCTGGGGAATAACTAAATGCAACTAGGGAAAAGCCTGGTGGGACCTGAGTGGGGTCTCCTGTTTGGTCAAGGGTATCACAGCAGCACTAACTTGCCAGTTTTGATCGAGGTGCTATGTTATCTAAGATGTTGTCTGTAAGGGACTCCGGATGAGGACATACAGAAGCTCTACTATTCTTGCAGTTTCTCCATGGGTCTTAAATTGCTTCAAATAAAAAGCTAGGAGAAAAAGTTAGTAATGAAAGAAATAATACAAAAGGTAGAATAAGCCAGGTGGCATAGTGGCTAAAACTACAGACCCTGGAGCCAGCCTGTGTTGGTGCCAATCTCTGCCCTGCTGCTTTCCAGCTGTGTGACATTGGACGGGTTGCCTGACGTCTCTGTGCCTCTATTTCCTCTTCTAAAATGAGGAATATAACAGCCCTTATCTCATCAGGTTGAATATCATTAGTGTGTGTAAAGGATTTAGACCAGTGTTGGGTACAAGTGCTTGTGAAGTGCTAGCTTTTATCACTCTTATGATGATGAGAATTCTAAATGGGCAACTGACCCAACAGAAGGGCAGATTAGTGTGTGGGAAGGTCAGTCGACTGCTGTCCTAGGAGGTAATGTGTGAGACTAAAGAGCTGGAAAATGCAAAACAGCAACGAGGAAGGGGACGGAAGCAGAAGGGCCTGCATGCTGCTAGCAGGAGTCCAAGGGTGGAAGGTGAAGGGATGGACAGGAAGGAATATTGGAAGAAATAGCGAAGCTAAACTTCCCAGAATTAAAGGAAGATGAAGGGCTTCAGACTGAAAGGCCACAGAGGCAAGATAAGAAATGAGCCACACTTAGTTAAGAGAATCAAAGAAAAGTTTCCAGAAAGAGAAAATTCCCCAAAGAAAGAACAGATAACCTATGAGGGAACAAAAATCATATTGATACCAGATTTCTCAGCAAATCTTATATGAAGACTATGAGGTGATACATGAAAGAATTGAAATAAAAAGATACAGAATTTAGTATCCAGCCAAATTGTCACTAAAATTTAAGGACATAATAAAGATATTTCCAGGAAGCTCAGAGTAAGTCCCCTCAAACACCTACATCAAAACATTACCTGAGGAGGAAGTGAACACGAAAAGAAGAGAAATCCAGGCAAAGCTGTGGCCCGCTGGAGAAGCAAGGTGAGCAATGCCTTTGCAAAGTCATCTTAGGGGCACAAAAATTCAGGCATGAAGGTGAAAGGGAAGCCCCACAGCCATAGGAGCCCAGGTACGATTCTAGGCTATGCAGATGTGAAGGGGGGGTGGTAAAAGGGGCACAAGAAGGTGTGACAAGGAGGAAGCAGTGACAGGACCTTGTGCCCAGGGCAGAAAACGGACAGAGACAAACGAAGATGAGTGCACGTCTTGAGAACACCCATCACAAAGGACAACCAGAACACGCAGGTTGTCCACCACCCACAACAATTCTTGGCACAGAATAGGCGCTCAGTAAGTATTGATAGAATAAAAGAATGAATATAGCTTTCTTATAAAAGCTATAAGATAGAAAAACCCGTCCCATGAACATCAACAACAAAAAAAGAAACAAAACACAGCACACAGGGACCACCGGCTGCAGCCTGCGCTCTGATCTGGAAGGAGTGGGGGGCGCCCCACAGTCCTAGCAATTCTGAAGTCCCACCAAGTGGCTGTGGTGAAGACCCTGACCCCAGGGCGGGCACCTTCCTGGACAGGAAGACTGGAGTTTGCTCTCCGGACGGGGCACCCTGGTCCACTGACCTCTGTGTCCACCTGTGTCCATGGCTGTGGCTGCTTTTTGGGTCCCCCCACTCCGTCCTCGCCATGTCCTCACATTGCCTCAGGGGGAACTGAGCAGCAGCTTGCCCCTAGAAAGTTGGGGACACAGTGTCTTTGGTCCAGCCTGATGTTTTTAGGGGGCAGTACTCTTTCATTTAATACATTTTTTAAAATTTGATTTAATTGTGGTCAGGCTCACGTTACAAGAGCCACGCCTATAGCTCCTCTCTGCACAGTTCCGAGTCGGGAGCATTTCTCCGCTTTGTCACCCGCAGCCCTCTGGACTGAGAGGCAGGTATGGGGCTTGTCCGCCTCCGCGGTGGGGGCGCACCCCTGACAGGCTCTCATGGCGACGCTGCGCTTCATGACTCAAGAGTCCTCACCGCTTTCTCTCTTACCGGGTGAGGTTGAAAAGCTGTCATCTCTTCTCACACTGCAGGTCCCGGGACGCACTCTCCCCGTCTCCTCGTGCTCCTGCGCCCCTGCCTGCCAGTTTGCCCCTGAGCCCGCCACGCCAAATGCACAACAGCAGCAAGCAGCCCACCTGATGAGCCTTTGCTCCCCAACATCTTATTCTAGGGCTGCAGGTCTATTACCTCTTGGTCTGCCTTCCAAGTATCGGGGGCTGCCTCGCTGCGCTCCCCACTGCTTGCGTTTGCCTGGTTCTCTGGACACACGGGACCAATGCACTTGTGGAAAGAGCCTCAGGACAAGGAACTGGCTGGCACGCTGCTGGCCACTGGGCCCGTGAAAGGCAATGCCACCGCTCCTGCCTCAGTCCGCGGCCTAAAGCAGGACAAGACCAGCGGCCCAGCCCAAAGACAGGTGGGCAGGCCAGCTGTCCCCACTCTGCACAGCTCTTTGACCAGTTCAGTCCTCCAATTGGATGAGGCCCTGCACGCTGGGGAGGGCCGCCCGCTCAGGGCACTCGTTCAGAATTCGTTTCATCAGGGACGCCTCACACCCACCATGTCTGACCACACATATGTGTTGGGGCCCAGTCAAGCTGACACACGGGACCAGCCATCATGCTGGGCATTCTGTCTCACTCTATCTGGCCTCCAAGAACAGCCTCCTTGCTGCGGGCCACCTGGCCTTAGGCTGGCATCACGTTTTCAAAGTTTTCAATGCAGCAACATCTCACTGCACCAGTATGGGTGAGCTGGGCAGCGCTGCCGTAACAACAGCCCCAAATCTCAGGGACTTCAAAGAGAGCTTTGCCTCTTGCTCATGTGTCACTCTGGTGTGGGTCTGCAGGTCGCTGGGGCCTCACTCAGGGACCTGGTACAGAGGCACCCCTCATATGGGAAAGTGGTGAGTCACTTGTGGCCTCAGCATCTCTGCCTGGGAGAGAGACCCCTCACCAGCCCCCTCCTTCCGTAGCCACAGCAAGCCCCAGATCACTAATTTCAGGGTGCTGGGAAGTGCTTTCCTACCAGCGCACACCAGGAAGCAAGCTGGACTGTTGGTGAGCAGCAGGGAGGAATATAGCAGACTGAGAAGTTCCCAGGGACTGGCAGGCTTGTGCAGAGAGGGGCTGGCCTGGAGGAGGTGGCAAGCAGCCAGGCCACTCCATGCACTGGGCACGTGGGTGTGGAAGGAATCAGAGCCTCCCTGAAACTCCCTGAACTGTGCCTCCACAGCCTGCCCTGCGCTCCCGGTCTTCCCCACGGCTGTCCTAATTTTCTGTGGTCCTCTGGGGTGGCCTTTGAACCCAGGCTCCCC
Organism: Manis pentadactyla; assembly: GCF_030020395.1. Taxonomy (NCBI): domain Eukaryota; kingdom Metazoa; phylum Chordata; class Mammalia; order Pholidota; family Manidae; genus Manis; species Manis pentadactyla. The sequence goes on along the minus strand of NC_080027.1, from coordinate 11,182,724 downwards.
AGCTGCTGTCCTTGCAACTTTAAACTCACACAGGCTGCTCGGAAAGAAGGGGCTCTGTGTTGAACAATACCTTGTCCTCAACATGGCGCCTCCAGGACGCGAGGGGCCCTTCCTCAGGCAACCTACCTCAGACTGGTTTTGTGGAAGGTGAATGCCACATGCTCCTTATTTCTCTCTGAAGCCAAACTATTCCCTACTCCTTTTTGGGTAGTAAGAGGCCCTGTAGAGACTTGCTTTTCCCTTAAAATGCTGTGGATTTCCAAAGCCTGGACTGCACAAGAGAAAGAGATACCCTTCTACATCCTATAGATATTTCCAAAAATCTGATTTGATGGGGTGTTAATCAGAGCAGGTTCATACAAGCACCAGTCTGACTTTCCTGGGCAGTTAGAATGATGTCTTCAAGCTGTTACCAAGTTGCTTTATTCTCTGATTATCTGTTCTTGGAAATTCATTAGAAAAAGTCTTGTAAAACCTTGAAGACTTGACAGGAACAGCTCATCGTGATGTAAGCAACCTTCCCGGTGTTCTGACAGCAGTCCTGAGGGCCCCTGTGAGACCCCCTGCTGCCCTTGTGCAGGCACCCGACAGCGCCCATCACTCAGAGGCTCTGTGCGGATTTTCACAAGGCCAGCACCGTGCACTTGGGGACAGGGCAGGGCCACTCCCCACGAGACCATCCCGCTCTGCTACCTTCTCTGCTGCATCCCTGCGAGATGTGTAATGCTGCATGTGGGAGGGGTCAGGCCCTTCCGCAGATCACCTAGGGGTGAGAGTACTAGGGTGCCAGCCACAAACCAAATTTTAAATATTCCAGTAGCCAAAAGAGCAAAGAGCAAAAAGAAATGAGATTTATTTTATTTGAACCAATATATTCAAAATATTATCCCAACATATAATCCACCACAAATATTACCGATGAAATAATCTGTATCTTACCAAACTATTCTTTCTCTCCATGCCTTCCGAATCTGATGTGTGCTTTGTACTGACAGTGTAAACTCTGTCCACAGTAACTCCATGGGCACAACCAGCCTGGGAGCCATCCCGGGTTTGTAAGCCTGCAGGGCAGGCCACCAGGTGCGTCACAACAAGACAGGGAGAAGGGTGCTGGGGCCCTTCGCAGCTCCAGGAGAGAGGCAGGGAGCCCCGACATGGGGGCCACTCGGAACGCAAGAGCAGGAGGGGCTGAGGGAGCCTGACTGGCTCAGGGCATCAGCAGGGCCCTGGGGAAGGGCACGAGGTGCAGGCGGGCCTCTGCTGGCTGCCGCTGTCGCACAGACACTGCCTTCCTGCAAGTGAAGCCACTCTCTGCTCTGCTGCCCATCTTCCCTGGGACTGGACGGAACCAGAAGGGGAGAAAATGTGACTCCAGGAAGGCCCTGGCAGTAGGGCACTGCCCCTCCCAAGGCCTCAGTGGACAGGGTGCTCTCCGTCCTCCCTTCCCCTCACGCTCCCTGGCCCTATAGGGAAAGGTGGGGACAGGAGGGAGGTAAGTGGGGTTATACGGATATGCTGGCCCTATGACACAAAGCTGCTGCCAAATGCACGGGAACCCTCCTATCTCACCACAGCTGCCCCTTCATGTCCCAAAGCCAGCACCCAGTGCCACTGATACCAGGGCACCCTTGAGAGATGCTGGAAGACTCCTCTGGGGAAACAAAGTGTTGAGGAAGAATAGCTTCCTCTACCCTCTAAAGGTTCTTTTGGCCAGCCTAGAATTAAATTGACATGACAGAGACTAAAATGAGGAAATAAAATGCTATTTTGTACATCCAGGGACTATACATGCACGAAGGATCAAGACAGAGAGGTAAAATCAGGTGTGGAAATCATCTGAGCTCAGGAATGGGAGCTGGGCCTGGGGCTTCAAAGAGGAGGGGCTAATTCACAGGGAAACATGAAGAAGAGCAGGTGTTTGTTGGATGTTTGCCTGCCAGGCCGATGGGTTACTCAGACAAAATTTACCTTCACGAAAAACTCTCATTTTGGGAAAGATCCCCCACCCCCACCCGAGTTTAAATTCTTCTGGATAGTTAAGCGAGGGGGCAAAGTTTCTGGAGCCTGTGGGTCTTTACTTCCCTCAGCTCACAATAGGCCACATGTCAAGTGGTGCATTTAGGAAACACGTTCTGATACCCTTTCACAGTCTGCAGGGTGCTGACAGCACCAGGAAACACCCCAAGCAGCCTGGCCGTGGACTTCAGAACCAGGGAAGGAGAAGGGATTCAGGAGGATGTCTGTGGCCGCGGAGGTGTGCGCTGCGGGGTCAGCGCTTGCCCTGTGGCCTGGAGCGGGGAGTCCGGAGGGCGGGGTAGGGGCCCCGCAAGGGGACGGTGAGCAGCGCGGCAGGCTGGGGCTGGGGCTGGTTCAGGACGGGGACAGTCCCAGGCTGGGGAAGAATGCCCCGCGGCGCCCGCGCCCCTACAGGAGGTGGGTCCGCAGAGAGGAGGCTGCTCCCGGTGCCCGGCCAGGAGCGCCCACCCCCGCTCCCCTTGGCCCTCCTCCCACCTTCCCGAAAGTAACTCGACACTCGGCCCTCTGTCCCGCCCTTCTCCTACCCCGCCAATTCCTAATTCTCAAACCCAAAAAAGGAAACTGGAGAAATCGAAACTACTGGGGAAGGGAAGTGAGGGCCAGGAGCATCGCCCAGCGTCCGGACCTCAGCGCGCAGTGCCCGCGCCATGAACCGCAGCTCCCAGCCGCTCTTCAGCGGCGCGCACACCGGCGTCCCCCCGACCTACGAGATGCTCAAGGAGGAGCACGAGGTGGCCGTGCTGGGGGCGCCCCAGACGGCGGCCCCCGTGACGACCACCGTGATCAACATCCGCAGCGAGACCTCTGTGCCCGACCACATCGTCTGGTCCCTGTTCAACACGCTCTTCCTGAACGTCTGCTGCCTGGGCTTCGTGGCGTTCGCCTACTCCGTGAAGGTGGGTGGCGCGGGGGGTCCCCGGAGGGCACCTGGGGTTGGGGGGCCCGTGCGTGTGCAGGTCACAGTGCGGCTGCGGGGGGCACGTGGCGAGGGTCGTGGCCGGCCTTTGTCCCCGGGACTCCAAGGAGCCCCCCCGGGACCGCTACCAGAAGTCACACACCTCGGACTCGGGCTGTGGCCCCAGGAGCTCTCGGAAGAACAGACGAGCCCACGGGGAGCTTTCTCTCCCTGTGGGTGGGAGGCCAGCCACGGGGTCAAGCAAGGGAAGAGGGCGCTGCGGCCTCCTGCAGAGGCTGAGGTTGGAGGAAGGAGACGGGTCCCGACCGGCCAGGCCCCAGGGCAGGAGCACGGGTGGTGTCCCCTGGGGGAGAAGGCCAGGTGGGGGTGCCTTGGCGGGGACCCCGGAGGAGGAGCCAGGGCCCAGCACGTGGCTCCCACCTGGACCCTCTCCTGACCGCCCTGCCGTCTCCTCCCCCAGTCCAGGGACCGGAAGATGGTGGGCGACGTGATCGGGGCGCAGAGCTATGCGTCCACCGCCAAGTGCCTCAACATCTGGGCCCTGATCTTGGGCCTCCTTCTGACCATCGTGTTCATCATTATTTGCGCCACTGGCTCAGTGATGATTTTCCAGGCCGTTTCAGAGTCCGCGAAGGGTTATGGAGGCCACTAGCTTCTGCCATGGCCTGAGGCTGTCACCCGTTTTCCAGCGGTTTATACGCACATTTGTCTACAAGTATATGTTTTCAATAAAGAACTTGTATGGGAGGCTCATGTGTTTTCAGCTGGGGAGGAGGCCCTGCTGAATCCCCAGCCTGCCCCCGAGACAGAGCCCACTGCTTGCTGCTCTAGGGGCCCGGGCATGTCCTCGGGCCTCATGCATCTGGCCTCAAGCTGGGGACAAGATAGGGACAGCCGTTTGGGGGCGGGACCTCCCTCCTTCCCAGAGGCCTGAGCCCCGACCCAAGATGGTCTGTTCGGGAAGGCTGGCCGCAGGGTCCACAACACTTTAGGGCCTGAGACCGCCGTCGGCTCGGGAGGGCTCCAGGGGACCTGACGGGGACGCCACAGAGCGCCTCTGCGGAGACAGCCCCACGGGTCCCCGCCCCGGTAGCTCGGTTCTCGGGCTCTGCCAAGGCTCCCGGGGCTGCGGTGCCTACAGCCTCCCCAGTACACAGGGACACGGCTGTGGATCCCCCACACCCCGTCCTGCCCCCAAACAGCAGGGCCCTAACCCTAGGAAGTGTCCGCCGGCCAAGGGTCCCCAGGGTGGGCCTTGGAAGCGCACGATTGCGCCCCACGCGCGGGGTCCCCCGAGTGCGACACAACGCGATTCCGCCCCGAGCCGGGGAGACGCGGGCACATACTCGGGCGGGGAGAGGGTGCTACAGGGCCCAGAGGCGGCGGCCGGACGGGGAACGGAGTCCCGTCCCCTCCAGGGCACGTCTGCCCCCGAGCCCCGGCCACTAGTGACCACCCCGCGACGGGAGGACGCGCCGTGCCACGGCTCCGTGGGAAGATTCCAGAACCACAGACCCGCTCGTCTGCCGGACCGAGACCGCCCCACGTCGGACAGGCCCCGCCCCTCGCCCCTTCGCACAAGCCGGGCCCCGCCCATCCCTCCGTCACCCAGCCGGGTCCCCAGCCCTGGACACGCCCCGGGCCGGCCCCGCCCCCCTCAACTCTACCTCCCGCCAGCCTCCCTCCACCCCTTCCTCCAGGGCCGCCTCCTCCTTGCTAACTGCCCCGGACGACGCGGGACCCCTGGACGTCCCCCTGGGACGCGAGCTCGCGGCGGCGCCGCGCCCCGCTAACCCGAGCTCCACGAGGAGCACGCGGGCCCTGCAGCCCGGCCTGCACGTGCGCCCGGGCCTCGCCGCCTCGGAGTGCACCCCAGCTCCCTGCCTGCTGCGCCGGGGGCCGCCCCGGCAGGACCCTCGTCGCGCGGACCGCAGGGCACGTGGGCGGACGCCCGTGCTGACCGCCCTCGCTGCCAGCTGCCCGGCGGGGAGCCTGGGAACTGGGTCTGCGTGCCCGCCGCCCCCCGCCCTGGAGCCAGTCCCTTCAGACCCGAAGGGCGAGTCCGGCCGCCTTCCCTCCCCAGGACCTTCCTCGCGAGGACCCCTCGTGACCACACTGGGGTCCCGGAAGCGGGGTGCTCTGCTGCGCGTCATCGCCCTCCGCAGCGGCCCCCGCGGCCGGCGATGGGCCACGGAGTCGGGACCTCCGGGGTTGACAAGCGTGAGGGGCTTTGGGCGGCCGACCCCTGTGGGTCCCTCCCGGGACGACCCCAGGCGACCACCTGCTATCATCGGGGCCCCAGGGCGCCAGGATCCCCAACACCCGACGCGTACGTGCAGCAGGGTTGCCAACTGCACTCAGGCAGGCTCTCCAAGGTGACCGCCCAGCACCTGGTGCCACACGCAGGGCATGGTGAGTCAGTCCACAGGGCCAGAGACAGGGCTGCCTGCAGTGGGTGGAGGATCGTTCCGCGCCGCAGGTGCAGCCCGCGCTCTGGCGAAGCCCACACCCCAGGCCCCAGGGGCCCCAGGGACCGGGGACATTCCCGGGGCACTGTGCAGCTGCTGACCCGGCCGAGGGGGCAGGGTTGGGATGGGACGAATTGGTCTTCCTTTGCAGGTCCGATTATTGGCTTCTGCCGCCAGCCCGGAGCTGAGCACTCCGTCCCTCCCTCGAGCCACTGCCGGCCACCCCCAGGAACAAGGACCGCGCCTCGTGCGCGGGAGGGGGCAGCGATGGCTGGATGGCGCAGGAGGGGCTGGGAGAGCCCGGGTTCCATCAGCGGTGCCCAGATAGAAACCCATGGCCTTCCCAGAGGGCCTGAGCTGCTCAGCTTACCCAGCCCGGCTGCCCCGAGCCGGCAGGGACCGGGACACGTATCCTCGGGGCGCAGGTGACCGGATACATCAAGTTCTGGGATCACGACCCAGACCTTGGGGAGCAGGGAAACCCCCACAGTAAGCACCCTGGCACCGCAGTGGGCAAGGGGGTGGGCTCGGTCTCAGCAACAGGCTGGAGGCTCTCAGCAGTGCCCCTCCGCAGTGGATGGCAGCAGGTCACACAGGGGCTGTTTATTGAATCCTCTGAAGTGTGCAGGCCCTGCGTGCAGGTTTGGGCAAGATGGCAGGCCCCCAGCCCCTGGAGGCGCGGCTGGCGGTGGATGCAGGAAGTGGGGTATCGCCTGCAGCCCGCAGCTGCTAGTGGCCCCTGCCCTCCTGCATAAACTTTGAAATCGCAGCCTAGGCTGCCAGGCAGGCAAGCCCCAGGAAACGACGACTCCAGCGGCCGCAAGTAGGCATGGCTCTGGGCCCCGATGACGTCACCCTGCATCCTGCATCCCTGCACCGGGAGGGGTGGTGGGAAGACACGGTGAGGGGCCACCGGAGCGGGGGTGGGGGGGAAGCCCGGAGCAATGACTGGGGTCCTCCCTGGTGGTCCCTGCAGCAGCCCCCGCCCTCCTGGTTCCCTGGAGCCTGAGCAGGACAGGGCCCACTCCTCCCACGCCCCCTGGGCCTCCATCTACTTCCTCAGAGACACTCAGCCGCTCTGGAAGCCTGGGGGCTCACCATTCCCCTCTCTGGCACCTTCACTGGCAACTCACCCCACCCGGGGTCGGTGTCCTTTGAGTACCTTTCCCTTCTCCTTCATGAGTCTTGAGGTCTGGACGCACAGCGTGAAGGATGCAGTCTCTCATCTGGACTGTGAAGGGGGACCTGGGGACTGGAGGTGCAGGTGGACCCCGCCATCCCCTGCACACCCCGCTGCAATCTCCCCGGACGATCCCGCTGCCACACACGGCCCCACCGCCCAGCCCCTGCATACACACACGCACACCGGCTCCCCAGCCCCAGGTGCCCTCTGGGCATGTGGACAGGGTCACAGGCCCCTCGGGGAACTCCCCCACACCACCCACCCTCACAGAGTAGGTGCATGCCACGCAGCCCAGGCAGCAGACGTTCTGGACGGTTGTGTGGAACAGGGACCAGATGATGTGGTTGGGCACAGAGGTCTCAGGCTGGATGTGATCATGGTGGTCGTCCCGGGGGCTGTGCTCTGGGGCTTCCCCAGCACGGCCACCTTGTTCTGCCTGATCATCTCTGCTTTTGGGGGTGCAGGTGTCGTCCCAAGGGAGGAAGGGCTGAGGAGAGGGGCTCCTGATACGGAGGCCTGAGCAGCTGAGGCCCAGATGCTGGGCCGCGCCCAGGGGATGTCCCTCTCTGGGGAGTTCTGAGTTCTCTGAAAGTTTCTGCTTCCTGGTGTTTTGTGAGTTGGAAATTGGCTGGCACTCAGAAGGTGGACAAAGGGCTGCGAGTCAGTTACACTAGGGGAGGTGTGCGGAGGGCTGCAGGCGAGGGGCGCTCCTGTCCAGACTCAAGGCAGCCTTGCCTCTGCGGACCCCTCCTCCTGTAGGGGTGTGGGCGGCCCTGGGCACTACTCCCCAGCCTCAGCGCCAGCCTGCTGCAGGCTCACTGTCCCCGTGCAGGGTCCCTCCCAGGTGCCCTTACAGACCCCACACCCAGCCCCAGAGGGGGCCCCCATCTCCCTATAGCCCACACCTCAGTTGTCCCAGGCCTCCTCCTGGATTGTGCCGTCAGGAGCTGCCACCTTGACCCTAGCGGCCCAGCTGGGTCAGGGCTCCCAGCCCAGCCTGCAGGTGCCCCCAGTGGCTCCTACACCACCCGGAGGTTGGGCCTCTGGCTCTGGGGCCTCCTCTGGATTCCCAGCTTCTGACCCTTTCGGCCCCTTGCCTGGCCTCCCCTCACAGGCCGTCGGCTGCTTCCTGCAGCTGCCACCTCTGGGTGCCCCACAGCGGCGTCACCTGTACCCCATTCCTATGTTCAGCCCTCCCTGTAGAAGTATCTCGTGTGGCTCTGCTTTCCTGCCAGACCCTCCCTGACCCGGGAGCCGTGCTACTCCCACGTGCGTGCTCGGGCTGTCAGAGGGCAGGGGCGGGACGCCACCTGCCCTGGTGCCTGCTCTGGGGTGAGGTCAGTGAGGGGCGGGGTGGGGCGCCAGCAGGCCCGAGTGGGCGGCTGCCCTTGCCAGTGTCTGTGGGACAAACTCCCACCTGGGCCATCTCAGGCCGACATGACGTCCCTTTCACGGTGGGACCTGGGGTGGGAACCAGCTCATGTGCAGCTTTCCACGTGCGGCTGAGGAGACGTGGCCTCAAGTGGGTAGGTGGCAGTAAATGTAGTGACAGGACTGCCAAGTGGTGCACTTGACTGTTTCCTCATTTAATATAACATTGCGTGTGTTGGTTGTATGACTTAAGTCTTTAATCGGGTAAAAGTGCACAACAGAAATTTCGCATTTTCCTGTGGTGAGTGGAGAGTTCAGTGACTTTTGTACCTTCTTGCTGGTGCTGCTGTCTCTACTCTTACTTCCCAAGGTCTTACCCGTGTCAAATAGAAACCCATTCCCAATCCCATCTGTCCTCCATTGATGACCATTTTTCAGCCACCAATGTGCCTTCTGCCTAAATGGGTCTCCGTCTTCTGGGCAATTCTTGTGTGTGACATTACACAGGATGTGGCCTTTTGCGTCATCTTCTTTCATAGTGCGTTCTGTGTTATAGCTTGTGCCAGGACTGGGCTCCTTTTTATGTGCAATTCATATTGTATTTGAAGGCTTTACCATGTTTTGATAATCCATCAATTTGTGGACAGTTGGGTATGTCCAGTGTTTTATCCATTATTAATAATGTTTCTAGAAACATCCAGAGTCAATTTTTTGTGTGAATACTTGTTTTTACTTCTCTCCCGCAGCTGCCTAGCAGTGGGGTTACTGGGTTGTATCCTAATTCTACGTTTAGCTTTTGAGAAGGCACCCGTTTCCCACGGCAGCTGCATCATATACATCCCTCAGTACCTCCTGGACAGAGGCAGGCACCTCCTCACTGGCTCCCTGGCTGTTTGCACCGCCTGCTGGGCTATGTCAAGTTGCTACTGAATTGTCGCAGTTCCCTGATGCTCTGAATAGTATTCCTTCGTCAGATAGATGAACTGCAAGACCTCATTTCCATTCTGTAGGTTGTCTTTCACTTTCTTGAAAGTGTCCTTTGAGGCACAGACGTTTTTAATTTGCCAAAGCACAGTTTACCTGTTTTGTTTCATTGCTTGTGTCATTTTTAGGAAACTGCTGCCCAATCTGAGGCCACAGTCACACCTTTATTTCCTCTTAATAGTTTTGCTGTTTTAGCTCTTATATTAGGTCTTTGATCCATTTTGAGTTGACTCTTAAAAATAATTTGTAAGGCAAAGGGTTCAATCCTTTCTATGTGGATATCCAGTTGGCCCAGCACCATTTGTTGTAAGGTCTTGGGACCCCTGTTGAAAATCAATTAACCATAGATGTGTAGGCTTATTACTGGACTATAAATTCCATTCCATCAGTCCTGGTGCCAGTACCATGAAATCAATGAATAAATTGTCAAAACTGACAGCAACAACTTAAAAATCATTTTTATTGTGGTAAAGTATACATAACATAAAACTTAACATTTAAACCTTACTTAAGTATATGATTAATTGTCTCCCTATAAGCTTATTTTCTGAAATTTCAGTGGTTATTGGAGGAAGGATATTGGTCAAGTCAGCAGCAACTGACTCTGTATAAGATTATCTGCTACCTTCCTACATTCCTGACTAATTTTTCTGCTTCCCACTCACTGGCCAATGAACAGAAAGATGGCACATGTTGGGGGTGGGGTTCCATCCTTCATCCAGTTTGAGATCTTCGCCTCTACCAAGGATCTATAGTGGGCATTCAGCTGTCCGCTCTGGGAACTCAAGGGAGAAAAGCAAGTTCATGCAAAGGCCACATGACTCATGGGATTAAAATGTTCCCATAGTGAAGGCAGCATAGCACAGAGAAGATAAGTAGTGACTCTATAGCATCTTACTATGCTGATGGACAGTGACTGCAGTGGGGTATGGGGGGAATCTAGTAACCAATGTTGCTCACGTGACTGTATATTAATGATACCAAAAAAAACCTCATTTAATATATAGAAGGTATGTTTAATATTCCTTAAAATAATCCAGCTAATTCTTTTAAGCTTCATTGCATTGTTTCCTTACTCTGAGCCCATCAGCAATTAATATTTTACTCATTTAATGTCTAGTTTTGTATATTTACATATAAATGTTTCATTTCTTTAAGCTTGTGAACTAGTTTTTCTCCATTGTCTATTCTTCCTTGAGTGTCTGGAATAGACCTGATACATAATAAGTATTTGTGGGATTTGTAAAAAAAAAAAAATGTTCCCACAGTGGCCAGTTATGTCACCTCTGCCAGAACACACAGGAGAGAATGGTAGAAGCTCATATCAAGGCGGAAATGGAATGAGAAATTCCCTAAATTTTAGCAATCTGAAAATCAAAGACAAGAATTCCATCAAATGTCACATCTGAAACCTTGCTAGCAAGAAGTGGAGTGAAATACTGGCAATGTTGAAAGAAGAAAACAAGAAGACCTATCTGAAATTTGGTATCTAGGAAAATTGTTCCTCAAAAGTGAAGGAGAACTAGAGCAAATAGTTCTAAAATTCATATGGAAACACAAAAGACCCTGAATAGCCAAAGCAATCCTGAGAAGGAAGAATAAAGCTGGGGGATTACACTTCCTGACTTCAAGCTCTACTACAAAGCCACAGTAATCAAGACAGTTTGGTACTGGCAGAAGAACAGACCCATCCACCAATGGAACAGACTACAGAGCCCAGATATAAACCCAAGCATATATGTTCAATTAATATACAATAAAGGAGCCATGGATATACAATGGGGAAATGACAGCCTCTTCAACAGCTGGTGTTGGCAAAACTGGACAGCTACATGCAAGAGAATGAAACTGGGTTATTGTCTAACCCCATACACAAAAGTAAACTTAAAAAGGATCAAAGACCTGAATGTAAGTCATGAAACCATAAAACTCTTAGAAGATAACATAGGCAAAAATCTCTTGAATATAAACCTGAGCTACTTTTTCCTGAATTCATCTCCTCTGGCAGGGAAACAAAAAATGAATGAATGGGACTACATAATGCTAAAAAGCTTCTGTACAGCGAAGGACACCATCAGCAGAACAAAAAGGCATCCTACAGTATGGGAGAATATATTTGTAAATAACATCTGACAAGGGGTTAACATCCAAAATATATAAAGAACTCATATGCCTCAACACCCAAAAAGCAAATAACTGGCCAACATCCAAAAGACAAACAACAACAAATGCTGGCGAGGATGTGGAGAAAGGGGAACCCTCCCACACTGCTGGTGGGAATGTAAACCAGTTCAACCATTGTGGAAAGCAGTATGGAGGTTCCTCAAAAGCTAAAAATAGAAATACCTTTTGACCCAGAAATTTACCCTAAGAATGCAGTATCCCAGTTTCAAAAAGACAGATGCACCCCTATGTTTATCACAGCACTATTTACAATAGCCAAGAAATGGAAGCAACCTAAGTGTCCATCAGTAGATGAATGGATAAAGAAGATGTGGTACATATACACAATGGGATATTATTCATCCATAAGAAGAAAACAAATCCTACCATTTGCAACAACATGGATGGAGCTAGAGGGTATTATGCTCAGTGAAATAAGCCAGGCGGAGAAAGACAAGTACCAAATGATTTCACTCATCTGTGGAGCATAAGAACAAAGCAAAAACTGAAGGAACAAAACAGCAGCAGATTCACAGAACCCAAGAATGCACTAACAGTTGCCAAAGGGAAAGGGGCTGGGTGTGGGGGTGGGAAGGGAGGGAGAAGGGGTATAAAGGGCACTACGTGATTAGCACACATAATGTAGCGGGGGACACGGGGAAGGCAGTATAGCACAGAGAAAAGTAGTGATTCTAAAGCATCTTCCTGGGCTGATGGACAGTGACTGTAATGGGGTATGTGGTGGGGACTTGATAATGGGGGGAATCTAGTAACCACAATGTTGCTCATGTAATTTTTTATTAATGATACCAAAATTTTAAAGTGAAGGAGAAATAGATTTTCTCAAAGAAAAACAGGGGATCTGTTTGTCAGCAGATCCACCCTTTAAGAAATGTTAAAAGAGGTTTCCAGGCAAAAATAAAACTATTTACATTAGAAATTTTTATCCACATTAAGGAAGTACATCAGAGAAGGAAAGAAAAGAAGGTAAAATAAAGTATTTGATTTCTTATTCTTAATTCTTAATGGCCAAAAGATGGAAGCAACCTAGATGTCCAGCAACAGATGAAAGGGTAAACAAATTATGATATATACACACAGTGGAATATTATTCAGCCATAAAAAGGAACAAAGTCCTGATACATGCTACAAACTTGGGTGACCCTCAAAACCGTGATGCTAAATGAAAGATGACAGTTACAAAAGGTTACATATGATGATTGCTCTCGTATGGTATATCCAGAGTAAGTCCATAGAGACAGAAAGCAGACTAGTGGGGATCAGGAGACAGGAGGAAAGGGAGTGGAGAGCGGTTAACTGAAACAGGGTATTTTTCTGGGGCAGTGAGAAGTTTGGAACTAGAGAGACATGGTAGTTGTACAATGTTATTAATACACCAAATGCCACTAAACTACACCTTTGAATGGTTAATTGTATGTTACATGAATTCAACATCAACTTAAAAACAAAAAAAATAAAAGCTCCAACATATTCCTGGGGTTCTAGAAACCAGGCACAAGGGGCTTAGGAAAAACCTGGGGGGAGTCCCAGCACTCACCTCTGTGCAAACGGGAAATGAAGGTGAAAGTAGGCCGCCCACCCACCTGCCGGAGTGCTGCAGCCCCAACACACTCCCAGGGCTCCTGGTAAAGACAAGTGACCTGCTGCTTCAGGAGTCTGAGAAGTTAGCTCACCACAGATTTCCTCAGGGACATCTGTGCTTACCCAGGGCACAGTGAGCAAGCTTAGCAGAATTACTGCAGAGAACACGCAGTACAACAACAACAAAAAGGGGAACAGTCGCCCCCTGGGGCGGGGTGCATCTGACTTCTCAAGTTGCCACGTTATGTTATTTTAAAAGTCTAGTTTCCTAACAAAGAATTATGAGAAATGCAAATAAAGAAGAAACTATACCCTGTACATAGGGATAGAAAAAGTAGTCAATAGAAATTGTCTCTGAGGAATCCCAGACATTTTAATTACTAGAGAAAGACTCTAAATTAGCTGTCTGTTCAAAGAATTAAAGGAAACCATGTCAAACTAAAGAAAAGTATGAGAATGATGTCTCACCAGATAGAAAACATCAAAAAAAGAACCAAATTCTGGAGGAAAAAAATGTTTTTTTTTTTTTCATAGAAGAGCTCAGCAGCATATTTGAGACAGAAAATCATCAGTGAACTTGAAGACAGATGAACTGAAATTATCTGAGGAACAGGGGAAAAAAAAGAAGACTGAAGAAAAATTAACTTAGAAGCTGATGGGGCTCCGTGAAGCATATTAACACGTGGGAGAGTTATGATTAATCCAAGCCATTTTATCATTAGCTAAAATGTTACTGTAAATCCCCAAGGCAACCACTAAGAGTGTAAATTGAGAAAAATATAGTGAAAGAAATGAAAAGGAAATTAAAATACAAACGATCTATTTTATACGAAGACAGGAGTTACTGAAGAATAGAGAATATGGAAAATAAGACATAATATATATAGAAAAATGGCAAATTGAAGACACATTTATCTTATCCATCATTATATTAAATATAACAGGTAAAATAATCAAAAGATAGAGTGGTGCATTAGAAAAAGAACTTGATCCAACTGTGCAATTTATATAAGAGAGAACCTTTTGATTCAAGAACAAAGTAGGTTGAAAGTAAAAGGATGGGAAGATACACACCCTGAGAACAGTACCCCAGAGACCTGCCGGGGATCCCACAGCAGACAACATAGATACTGGGACAGGCATCACTGGGTATGGGGGGCACTTTGTAATGACTAGAGATTCCGTCCCTGAACACGACCGGAGATCAGAGCAGCACTGCATGTTTGTGCCCACCGACGCCTTTGTCCCTCAGGGGGCGCTGCCCTTGCTGTCCCTTAATTGGGTTGCTCCTGAACCAGGGCACACGCCGTCGTCTCAGCCCCCGATGCCATGGCCGACACAGGCCCCATCTGCCCATTGTCACAGACGTAGGGGTAGAGAGCCAAGCTCTGGGATCCTCTTGGTCACAGATACACCAAAATGTGAGCCAAGGTCACAGTGTCCCCACATATATGCAAAGCAAAATGCACGATCCTACAAGGACTCCCCCCGTCCCCTGGCGAGGCCCAGACAGCGCTGGTAGTGAACATGCCACGATTTGACTTCTCCAGACACGGAGCTGGGCTGTCGAGCGAGGCTCCGGGGCCTCAGCTCCTGAGGCTGCAGGCCTTGCCGAGGGCCTTCTGCGTGCTTCCGAAGTTCCAGTTCCAGGGAACCAAGGGAGGAGCATCTCACCCACCAGGTGAATATCAGGGTGAGTTGTGATAAAGACTACGTCCATGTTTTGAGATTGCTGATAGCTCCTGGCCTCCATCCTGCCTGCCTGCCTGCCCTGCATCAGGGCAAACTGCTGAGCTAGCCTGGGTGCTTTGAGGTGTGGGAAGTTCAACCACACATGGCAAGTCAAGCCTCAGCCCCAAAGAGTCTATGCCACCCTAAAAATCTCATGCCAATCTCCTTGCCCTGTTCTTTCACACCATTTTGGGATTTGCTGGGTACTTACCCTGCCCTCCCCACAATGCTTCATCATATGACCCACAATGCTTTGTTATATGAGAAATACACTTTTTCACATCCGCTTGGTGAGTGTATGGTATCACCACACTCACCATCATAATCAAATGTTTTTCTGGTGGGGGGGACCATTTGATTCTGTGGGGAAGTTACAGAACAACTATAAACCGACCAGATTTAATAAGAATATTCATTCTTCTCAAGGGTGCATGAACTATTCCCCAGATAGAACATACGGTAGGCCTTAAAACAATTACTGATAAATGGAAAAGGATTGAAATCATACGAAATATATTATAGGACCACAATGAAATAAAATTGGAGTTCATTAGCAGAGGGAAAATAGGGAAATTCACAAACATATTTAAATCAGACAACATACTCCTGAGGAACCAACAGATCAAATAAGAAATCACAAGTGAAATTAGAAAACATTTTGTGATGAGTAAAAATGAAAACTAAATGTACCAACACAGGACGCAAGGAGAGCAGTTCTTAGAGGGAAATATATAGTTGTAAACTCCCATATAAAAAAGAAGAAATATGTCAGTACATAATTTTTCACCTTAAGAAACTAGAAAAAAAGAGCAAACTAAAACTAGCAGATAGAAGGAAATAATGAAGGTTAGAACAGATACAGAGAAAACTGAGAATAGGAGAACCATAGAGAAAATCAACAGAACCAAAAGTTAGCTCTTTGAAATGATCTTAAAATTTACAAACCTTAACTAGATTGACTAGAAAAAGAAAAAATACTCAAAAAAATTTTTAATTTTTTATTAAGGATTATTGATATACACTCTTACGAAGATTTCACATGAAAAAACAATGTAGTTACTACATTCACCCATATTATCAAGTCCCCCCCCACCCCATTGCAGTCAGTCACTGTCCCTCAGTGTAGTAAGATGCCACAGTCACTATTTGCCTTCTCTGTGCTACACTGTCTTCCCCATGATCTCCCCACACCATGAATACTAAACATAATACCCCTTGATCCCCTTCTCCCTCCCTCCCTCCCCACCCGTCCTCCCCCACCCCTCCCCTTTGGTAACCACTAGTTCATTCTTGGAAGAAGACTCAAATTTTTAAAATCAGAAGTGAAAGTGGGGTTTTTTCACTGACGTGCTCAGAGGAGAGTGATCTCCAAAGGTCTGAGCCCCGAGTACAGCAGGGCCATGCCTTTTATACATTTACTACAAAGCTAGTGGGTGTAACATAAATTTTAGCCAAAATAAGCAGGTCAAGAGAGGCAACAAAGGGCCAGGTAGTTTATTTGAACGCCCCGGGCGAGGTTCTCCAGTCTACGGAAATGGAGGCTGGGGAAGTCACACACAGCAAGGCAGGCAGCGAATTTTTAAAGAAGGCAGGGGGAGGCAGAGCTTAGATTTACAGCGGGGCCAGGATTGGCCAGCCTAAGGCACATTTTTCAGGTTGGGAGGGGCAACAGCCAGGGACTTTGGCACGTCATCAGTGTCTGACATGCTCTCTCCTCCCACGGGTGATTCCAACCTTACAGTGGGGAGTCAGCACCCAGAACCATTGCAGTGAGAACTATTAGGTCACTATAGGCGTATTCGGATACTAGTTATATTTTAATCCATTTCTGTAAAGGTTACCCACATACCATATTATAAACTAATCTGCTTCCATGACTATGATCAACAAGGTGTTCCACATCACTGAGTCCCGGTGATACATGGTCACATTGTCTTGATCACAAGCACCCAAGCACCTTGCGATTCCTCTACGTTCCTGAAGCCTCAACAGAAACCCTTTTTCCTTGGCTTTCTTGGCTTCCCACCACACCTGCCAAGAGGCAGAGGGATTTGAGAACTTTCTGAGTATTTCCTCATCATCTCCTCTCTGGGATTCCTGTTATGCCTATGTTGTACCATCGATGGTGTCCCCCAAGTCTCTGAGATAATCCCAACTCTCTCACTGTGTTTACTCTTCTGCCAGGTGAAATACCATCTTAACCCCACTAGCTAAGTTCTCATTGCAGTTGTTGTACTTTACAACTTCAGAATTTCTATTTGATCCTTTTTAAATTTTGATTTCTTTATAGTTTCTACCTAGTAAAACACCATTCTCATATTTTCCTTTAATTTGTTAGGCATGACTGCCTTGGGGTTTGTGAATGTATTTTAAATCGATGATTTTAAATCTTCATTTAGCATGTCCAACGTTTGGGCTTCCTCAAGGACAGTTTCTCTGTCGTTTTTTGCCCTCTGTGTATGGGTCATATACTCATGAATCTTTGAATGTCCAATAATTTTAGTTTTAAAACTGGACATTTTACATAACATAAGGTGGTGGTGCTGGAAATCAGATCCTCACCCAGCCAGGCTTGTTGCTGGAGTCACAGATGCTGGACTGGTTTTGTGAGGCCTGTATTCTGTTACACACAGACACATAGAGTCTGTTCAGTTGCTTTAGTGGTGAGCTAATGGGTGCGCAGAGAATAAACACCCGGGACTAGTAAACCTCCCAGCCTTTGCTGAAGGGCTTTCTGTGTTGTGGGGGGCAGGGCGGGGGGATGGGACACACCTTCCACACTCCAGCAGCTTACAAGCCTGTCTTAGTTTTCACTTCCTGCTCATGCAGGGCTTCAAGGTCAGCCTGAGGTGAGAGGTTAGTAAAATGCATATATCTGCTTAGAAATATTTTGTTAATATATTTATATTAAATTTTTTATAATCCCTTGTGGAAAATGATGTCCTGAGAGATACAGGAAGCTAACATGTGAAAATATTAACTAAACAAATAGAAATCACTGTTGGGTGACTGGGCGTAAGGAATCCCAAGGCTCCAGCAGGAAATGCCTCTCCAGGAGCCTCCTGCACCTGCCCTGCAGTGAAGCCCTGTTCTCGGGGGGTCCTGGGTGCCCACTGCAGCCCAGTCCCCACCTGGCCATCCTGCAGGGAGGTCCATGTCTGGGCGCAAACTGCATTCCCCTCCCTGTGTGCATCCTACACGCAGCTATGGCCAGTAGTAACGGAGCCCAGTGACAGGGAAAATGGGCTCCTGGACATGCCCCAGGACCCTGAACTGTGGCTCAGGAAGGTGGCACCTGGTGACTCCACAATGACTCAGTTCTCCTTCCCTGGCAGCTGGCAGATCCCGCACCAGCAGGAACCACTGACTGTGATGGAGAACCCGGAGACAGTGCAGCTGAAGGAGGGCTCAGTGAGGGCTTCCCCAACCTGGATCAGGTTCCGCCAGCTTCACTTGGGACAGGACAGCTTAGGACAGACCAGAAAATAATCAACTGTGATAAATATCAGGTGCTTCATGCAAGCCAACCATTTTGGAAATATCTGAGATGCTCACAGGGAGCAGGAGCCTCCAGACAAAAGAAGCTCCTAGTTCCTAGACAAGCTTCACGGCTCCCCGGGGATGCAGCCAGCAGCGGGGAGGGTCTCGCCAGATCCTGAAATTTAACCTGGAAGGTGAGGGCCCCAGTCACAAAGCTGGGAAGGCCCAGGGTGGCCTCAGCCTCAGAATCTCGGAGGGAAGCATGACCCTGTCTGCAGGGTGGGCCTCCCTGGACTGAGGGTCCAGGGGGGCAGGAGTTCAGTCAAAGAAGCTGTCAGACTACAGAAATAAACTCCTGATGGGACAAGCAGAGGGGTCCCCTTTTTGGCCACGGCATCAGGTGCTGAGATGATGGCGTGTGCCCTGGCCCCATCCTTTGAGGGTCATCCTGATTAAGGGACATGCGGCAGCTCTGAGCTCCACCCTGAGGGTCAGTGGCATCCATGAAGTGTCAGGTGGCTTGACAAAGGATTCTTAGATATGACACCAAAAGATAAAAGAGATAAATGGGGCCTCACAAAAATTTTAAAAACTTTTAATTTAAAGTACACAATTAAGAAAGTGAAAAGACAAACCACAGAAAGGGAGAAAATATTTGCAAATCATAAATGTGGTAAACAAGTGATATCTTGAAGTTTAAGAACAGTTACAGTTTATCGCGTTCGCTCCTTGTGGCGGTGACGACAGCGATACGTACATAGACCTGGTTCACTTCAGTTCTTTATTTTGCTCGGAAGGTCGGGAGAAGGTGAGTGAGAAGAAGCAACAGCCGGAGAGAGCGAGTGAGAGGAAGAATGAGAGGAGAGAGACTCTCCTTCTCTTTCCTGCTTACGCCTTATATAAAGGAAGCTGGCCTACGGTGATCAAGATCATGCGTGACCTTTAAGCTGATTGGTAGCATGCCTTCTGCATGAGTTGAGCACGAGCGCGGAAGCATGGGGCAAGCCTATAGGAGCAACTTCCTTATGCTAATGCCACCAAACCAGGCAGGGTGGCGCCCAGGAAGCGGGCGCCATCTTAGGGCATTGGTCAGCTAGAGTGGAAGGGCGGTGTTCAGCCATAGTGGGACTCAGCCTCGGCCGTAGGCTGGCCCCTACAACAGTTCAATAGAAAAAAACAAATAGAAGTTAAAAGATTGGCAAAGAATTGTAAAATAAATAAGTAACCGGGATGTAATGTATAGCATAAGAAATATAGTCAAAATATTGTAACAACTTGGTATGATAGCTGGTACCTAGAATTATCATGCATATAAATGGTGAATCACTGTGTTGTACACCTGAAACTAATGTAATACTGTGTGTCAACTACCCTTCAATAAAAAATAATTATCTAAAAAAAAAAAAAAAAAAAGGATTGGCAAAGGACCTGAATACACGTTTCTCTAAGGAAGACAGACAAAGTGCCAGTAAGGCGTGCAAATATGCTTCATTGCACTAGTCACAAGAGAAATGCTAAATAAAATCACAGGGCCATACTAGCTCACATTGGTTATGCTGGCCAGAATAGAAACGCAGGTAATAAGCCTGTCATAGGTGTGGGAAACAGTTCCTTGAATAATGAAACAGTTAGCCTATGACCCAGAAACCCCTACTAGATAGTAAACTAATGAAATGTGTGTCTACCGAAAGTTTGTGCAGGAATGTCAATAGCAACATTATTAATAGTAGCCAAATGGTGAAAACAAATGACAATCAAGCTAAGACTAGAAGAAGAAGGTGGTATATCCATATTATGGAAAATTTGGCCAAAAAGAAACATTGATAGATGCAAAAACACGAACACTGGAAACATGCCACATGAAAGAGGCCACAAAGACCACATATTATTTGATTCCATGTATATGAAAGACCAGAATAGAGAAACTGAGGGAGGAGAACCAAAATAGGTAAGCGGTTGCAAAGGGATTGGGGGACAAAGAAATTGGGAGTGACTGTGTAATCCAGACGGAACCTATTTTTTTTTTTTTTTTTTAGATAATTATTTTTTATTGAAGGGTAGTTGACACACAGTATTACATTACATTAGTTTCAGGTGTACAACACAGTGATTCAACATTTATATACATGATAATTCTAAGTACCAGCTATCACCATACCAAGTTGTTACAATATTTTGACTATATTCCTTATGCTATACATTACATCCCGGTTGCTTATTTATTTTACAATTGGAAGTCTGTACTTTTTCTTGGTTGTTGTTGTTAGGGCATCTCTCATATTTATTGATCAAATGGTTGTTAACAACAATAAAATTCTGTATAGGGGAGTCAATGCTCAATGCACAATCATTAATCCACCCCAAGCCTAATTTTCGTCAGTCTCCAATCTTCTGAAGCATAACGAACAAGTTCTTACATGGAGAACAAATTCTTACATAGTGAATAAGTTACATGGTGAACAGTACAAGGGCAGTCATCACAGAAACTTTTGGTTTTGCTCATGCATTATGAACTATAAACAGTCAGTTCAAATATGAATACACATTTGATTTTTATACTTGATTTATATGTGGATACCACATTTCTCTCTTTATTATTTTTAATAAGATGCTGAAGTGGTAGGTAGATACAACATAAAGGTAGAAAACATAGTTTAGTGTTGTAAGAGAGCAAATGTAGATGATCAGGTGTGTGCCTGTAGACTATGTGTTAATCCAAGCTAGACAAGGGCAATAAAACATCCACATATGCAGATTTCTCTCAGAACAGGGGGGGTGAGGTTCTAAGCCTCACCTCTGTTGATCCCCAATTTCTCACCTGATGACCCCCCTGCGACTGTGCCTGTCTTAGGTTGTTCCTCCCTTGAGGAATCTTACCCTGACGGAACCTATTTTTGTGTTATGAAATGTTCTGCAATCAAATATTAGCAATGACTGCAACACAAGAGAATATGTGTACAGTGACTAAGTGACCCGCTGTAAGATGGATGAGGAGTAAACTTAATGTCCTGCAAACGTTACATAAATGAAATATTAATAATATAAAATAAGTGACCCTAATAGAAAGTAACGATTAGTTAGGCCCACCACTTGGCAGTCCTGTCACTACATTTACTGCCACCTACCCACTTGAGGCCACGTCTCCTCAGCTGCACGTGGAAAGCTGCACATGAGCTGGTGCCCACTCCAGGTCTCACCGTTAAAGGGACGTCATGTCGGCCTGAGATGGCCCAGGTGGGAGTTTGTCCCACAGACACTGGCAAGGGCAGCCGCCCACTCGGGCCTGCTGGCGCCCCACCCCGTCCCTCACTGACCTCACCCGAGCAGGCACCAGGGCAGGTGGCGTCCCGCCCCTGCCCTCTGACAGCCCGAGCACGCACGTGGGAGTAGCACAGCTCCCGGGTCAGGGAGGGTCTGGCAGGAAAGCAGAGCCACACCAGATACTTCAACAGGGAGGGCTGAACATAGGAATGGGGTACAGGTGACGCCGCTGTGGGGCACCCAGAGGTGGCAGCTGCAGGAAGCAGCCGACGGCCTGTGAGGGGAGGCCAGGCAAGGGGCCGAAAGGGTCAGAAGCTGGGAATCCAGAGGAGGCCCCAGAGCCAGAGGCCCAACCTCCGGGTGGTGTAGGAGCCACTGGGGGCACCTGCAGGCTGGGCTGGGAGCCCTGACCCAGCTGGGCCGCTAGGGTCAAGGTGGCAGCTCCTGACGGCACAATCCAGGAGGAGGCCTGGGACAACTGAGGTGTGGGCTATAGGGAGATGGGGGCCCCCTCTGGGGCTGGGTGTGGGGTCTGTAAGGGCACCTGGGAGGGACCCTGCACGGGGACAGTGAGCCTGCAGCAGGCTGGCGCTGAGGCTGGGGAGTAGTGCCCAGGGCCGCCCACACCCCTACAGGAGGAGGGGTCCGCAGAGGCAAGGCTGCCTTGAGTCTGGACAGGAGCGCCCCTCGCCTGCAGCCCTCCGCACACCTCCCCTAGTGTAACTGACTCGCAGCCCTTTGTCCACCTTCTGAGTGCCAGCCAATTTCCAACTCACAAAACACCAGGAAGCAGAAACTTTCAGAGAACTCAGAACTCCCCAGAGAGGGACATCCCCTGGGCGCGGCCCAGCATCTGGGCCTCAGCTGCTCAGGCCTCCGTATCAGGAGCCCCTCTCCTCAGCCCTTCCTCCCTTGGGACGACACCTGCACCCCCAAAAGCAGAGATGATCAGGCAGAACAAGGTGGCCGTGCTGGGGAAGCCCCAGAGCACAGCCCCCGGGATGACCACCATGATCACATCCAGCCTGAGACCTCTGTGCCCAACCACATCATCTGGTCCCTGTTCCACACAACCGTCCAGAACGTCTGCTGCCTGGGCTGCGTGGCATGCACCTACTCTGTGAAGGTGGGTGGTGTGGGGGAGTTCCCCGAGGGGCCTGTGACCCTGTCCACATGCCCAGAGGGCACCTGGGGCTGGGGAGCCGGTGTGCGTGTGTGTATGCAGGGGCTGGGCGGTGGGGCCGTGTGTGGCAGCAGGATCGTCCGGGGAGATTGCAGCGGGGTGTGCAGGGGATGGCGGGGTCCACCTGCACCTCCAGTCCCCAGGTCCCCCTTCACAGTCCAGATGAGAGACTGCATCCTTCACGCTGTGCGTCCAGACCTCAAGACTCATGAAGGAGAAGGGAAAGGTACTCAAAGGACACTGACCCCGGGTGGGGTGAGTTGCCAGTGAAGGTGCCAGAGAGGGGAATGGTGAGCCCCCAGGCTTCCAGAGCGGCTGAGTGTCTCTGAGGAAGTAGATGGAGGCCCAGGGGGCGCGGGAGGAGTGGGCCCTGTCCTGCTCAGGCTCCAGGGAACCAGGAGGGCGGGGGCTGCTGCAGGGACCACCAGGGAGGACCCCAGTCATTGCTCCGGGCTTCCCACCCACCCCCGCTTCGGTGGCCCCTCACCGTGTCTTCCCACCACCCCTCCCGGTGCAGGGATGCAGGATGCAGGGTGACGTCATCGGGGCCCAGAGCCATGCCTACTTGCGGCCGCTGGAGTCGTCGTTTCCTGGGGCTTGCCTGCCTGGCAGCCTAGGCTGCGATTTCAAAGTTTATGCAGGAGGGCAGGGGCCACTAGCAGCTGCGGGCTGCAGGCGATACCCCACTTCCTGCATCCACCGCCAGCCGCGCCTCCAGGGGCTGGGGGCCTGCCATCTTGCCCAAACCTGCACGCAGGGCCTGCACACTTCAGAGGATTCAGTAAACAGCCCCTGTGTGACCTGCTGCCATCCACTGCGGAGGGGCACTGCTGAGAGCCTCCAGCCTGTCGCTGAGACCGAGCCCACCCCCTTGCCCACTGCGGTGCCAGGGTGCTAACTGTGGGGGGGGTCCCTGCTCCCCAAGGTCTGGGTCGTGATCCCAGAACGTGCTGTATCCGGTCACCTGCGCCCCGAGGATACATCTCCCGGTCCCTGCCGGCTGGGGGCAGCCGGGCTGGGTAAGCTGAGCAGCTCAGGCCCTCTGGGAAGGCCATGGGTTTCTATCTGGGCACCGCTGATGGAACCCGGGCTCTCCCAGCCCCTCCTGCGCCATCCAGCCATCGCCGCCCCCTCCAGCGCACGAGGCGCGGTCCTTGTTCCTGGGGGTGGCCGGCAGTGGCTCGAGGGAGGGACGGAGTGCAGCTCCGGGCTGGCGGCAGAAGCCAATAATCGGACCTGCAAAGGAAGACCAATTCGTCCCATCCCAACCCTGCCCCCTCGGCCGGGTCAGCAGCTGCACAGTGCCCCGGGAAGGTCCCCGGTCCCTGGGGCCCCTGGGGCCTGGGGTGTGGGCTTCGCCAGAGCGCTGGCTACACCTGCGGAGCGGTCCTCCACCCACTGCAGGCAGCCCTGTCTCTGGCCCTGTGGACTGACTCACCATGCCCTGCGCGTGGCACCAGGTGCTGGGCGGTCACCTTAGAGAGCCTGCCTGAGTGCAGTTGGCAACCCTGCTGCACGTACGCGTCGGGTGTTGGGGATCCAAGCGCCCTGGGGCCCTGAGGATCGCAGGTGGTCGCCTGGGGTCTCAAGGCCACAGGTGTTCGCTCAGTCCCGGGAGGGACCCACAGGGGTGGGCCACCCACAGCCCCTCACGCTTGTCAACCCCGGAGGTCCCGACTCCGTGGCCCATCGCCGGCCGCGGGGGCCGCTGCGGAGGGCAATGACGCGCAGCAGAGCACCCCGCTTCCGAGACCCCAGTGTGGGCACAAGGGGTCCCCGCGAGGCGGGTCCTGGGAGAGGGGAAGCGGGCGGACTCGCCCTTCGGGTCTGAAGGGACTGGCTCCAGGGCGGGGGGCGGCGGGCACGCAGACCCAGTTCCCAGGCTCCCCGCCGGGCAGCTGGCAGCGAGGGCGGTCAGCACGGGCGTCCGCCCACGTGCCCTGCGGTCCGCGCGACGAGGGTCCTGCCGGGGCGGCCCCCGGCGCAGCAGGCAGGGAGCTGGGGTGCACTCCGAGGCGGCGAGGCTCGAGGCGCGGCGCGGGCGCACGTGCAGGCCGGGCTGCAGGGCCCGCGTGCTCCTCGCGGGGCTCGGGTTAGCGGGGCACGGCGCCGCCGCGAGCTCGCGTCCCAGGGGGACGTCCAGCGGTCCCGCGTCGTCCGGGGCAGGTAGCAAGGAGGCGGCGGCCCTGGAGGAAGGGGTGGAGGGAGGCTGGCGGGAGGTAGAGTTGAGGGGGGCGGGGCCGGCCCGGGGCGTGTCCAGGGCTGGGGACCCGGCTGGGTGACGGAGGGATGGGCGGGGCCCGGCTTGTGCGAAGGGGCGAGGGGCGGGGCCTGTCCGACGTGGGGCGGTCTCGGTCCGGCAGACGAGCGGGTCTGTGGTTCTGGAATCTTCCCACGGAGCCGTGGCACGGCGCGTCCTCCCGTCGCAGGGTGGTCACTAGTGGCCGGGGCTGGGGGGCAGACGTGCCCTGGAGGGGACGGGACTCCGTTCCCCGTCCGGCCGCCGCCTCTGGGCCCTGTAGCACCCTCTCCCCGCCCGAGTATGTGCCCGCGTCTCCCCGGCTCGGGGCGGGGTCGCGTTGTGTCGCACTCGGGGGACCCCGCGCGTGGGGCGCAATCGTGCGCTTCCAAGGCCCACCCTGGGGACCCTTGGCCGGCGGACACTTCCTAGGGTTAGGGCCCTGCTGTTTGGGGGCAGGACGGGGTGTGGGGGATCCACAGCCGTGTCCCTGTGTACTGGGGAGGCTGTAGGCACCGCAGCCCCGGGAGCCTTGGCAGAGCCCGAGAACCGAGCTACCGGGGCGGGGACCCGTGGGGCTGTCTCCGCAGAGGCGCTCTGTGGCGTCCCCGTCAGGTCCCCTGGAGCCCTCCCGAGCCGACGGCGGTCTCAGGCCCTAAAGTGTTGTGGACCCTGCGGCCAGCCTTCCCGAACAGACCATCTTGGGTCGGGGCTCAGGCCTCTGGGAAGGAGGGAGGTCCCGCCCCAAAACGGCTGTCCCTATCTTGTCCCCAGCTTGAGGCCAGATGCATGAGGCCCGAGGACATGCCCGGGCCCCTAAGAGCAGCAAGCAGTGGGCTCTGTCTCGGGGGCAGGCTGGGGTTTCAGCAGGGCCTCCTCCCCAGCTGAAAACACATGAGCCTCCCATACAAGTTCTTTATTGAAAACATTTACTTGTAGACAAATGTGCGTATAAACCGCTGGAAAACGGGTGACAGCCTCAGGCCATGGCAGAAGCTAGTGGCCTCCATAACTCTTCGCGGACTCTGAAACGGCCTGGAAAATCATCACTGAGCCAGTGGCGCAAATAATGATGAACACGATGGTCAGAAGGAGGCCCAAGATCAGGGCCCAGATGTTGAGGCACTTGGCGGTGGACGCATAGCTCTGCGCCCCCGTCACGTCGCCCACCATCTTCCGGTCCCTGGACTGGGGGAGGAGACGGCAGGGCGGTCAGGAGAGGGTCCAGGTGGGAGCCACGTGCTGGGCCCTGGCTCCTCCTCCGGGGTCCCCGCCAAGGCACCCCCACCTGGCCTTCTCCCCACAAGGCACACCACCCGTCCGCCTGCCCTGGGGCCTGGCCGGTCGGGACCCGTCTCCTTCCTCCAACCTCAGCCTCTGCAGGAGGCCGCAGCGCCCTCTTCCCTTGCTTGACCCCGTGGCTGGCCTCCCACCCACAGGGAGAGAAAGCTCCCCGTGGGCTCGTCTGTTCTTCCGAGAGCTCCTGGGGCCACAGCCCGAGTCCGAGGGGTGTGACTTCTGGTAGCGGTCAGGGGGGGGTCTCCTTGGAGTCCCGGGGACAAAGGCCGGCCACGACCTTCGCCACGTGCCCCCCGCAGCCGCACTGTGACCTGCACACGCACGGGCCCCCCAACCCCAGGTGCCCTCCGGGGACCCCCCGCGCCACCCACCTTCACGGAGTAGGCGAACGCCACGAAGCCCAGGCAGCAGACGTTCAGGAAGAGCGTGTTGAACAGGGACCAGACGATGTGGTCGGGCACAGAGGTCTCGCTGCGGATGTTGATCACGGTGGTCGTCACGGGGGCCGCCGTCTGGGGCGCCCCCAGCACGGCCACCTCGTGCTCCTCCTTGAACATCTCGTAGGTCGGGGGGACGTCGGTGTGCGCGCCGCTGAAGAGCGGCTGGGAGCTGCGGTTCATGGCGCGGGCACTGAGCGTTGAGGTCCGATTGCTGGGGCGGTCTCAGCCCTCTCTTCCCCAGTAGTTTCGATTTGTTTAGTTTCTGTTTCCTGGTGTTTTCAAAATTTGTGAATACTGAGGGTTCCCGGAGGCGTAACAGAGGACTGGGTGTCAAGTTACACTAGGCGCAGCAGGGGAGGGCGGGAGGAGCGAGGGCTTCGCGTCCAGGCAGTCAAGTCGGCGTTTACTCTGCGGACCCACCTCCTCCTTAAGGCTGTGGGTGGCTCTGGTACTTGCATCCAGCCTGGGGCTCTCCAGGCTCTGATTTGAGTTCTCTCCATCTCAGCACACAGTACCCAATGTCGTGGTTGCACCACCACTCCTGGTTCTTACTATGTGAAAGAAACCCTTCAGTAAAACCGTCAGGTTATTTTGAATAAATAATTACAAGATCGGAAAATTAAGCAGCATGCGGCAGACAGCAAGCTCAAGGATGGAAAGAGCACATGGTGTTAATGCACCCTGGGGACTCTGCTTCATTGGGGTAGGGGGGCAGGGCTTGAGGGTTTATTTTTAGTGATGAGTTTAAAACACAAGCATGGGAATTTATTTTTATTAAGGTATCATTGATATACACTAATGAAGGTTTCACATGAAAAACATTGTGGTTACTACATTCACCCATATTATCCAGTCCCCCCCATACCCCATTGCAGTCACTGTTCATCAGCACAGTAAGATGCCGCAGTCTCTACTTGTCTTCTCTGTGCTACACTGTCTTCCCTGTGACCCACACACCCACCATGTGTGCCAATCATAATCCCCTTCTCCCTCCCTCCCCAACATCCTTCCCCACCCCCTCCCTTTTGGTAACCACTAATTCTTTCTTGGAGTCTGTGAGTCTGCTGCTGTTTTGTTCTTTCAGTTTTGCTTCCTTGTTATACTCAACAAATGGGGGAAATCATTTGGTTCTTGTCTGTCTCTGCCTGGCTTATTTCACTGAGCATAATACCCTCTAGCTCCATCCATGTTGTTGCAAATGGCAGGATTTGTTTTCTTCTTATGACTGCATATATTCCATTGTGTATATGTACCACATCTTCTTTATCCATTCATCTACTGATGGACACTTAGGTTGAGTCCGTATCTTGGCTATTGTAAATAGTGCTGTGATAAACATAGGGGTGCATGTCTTTTTGAATCTGGGATCTTGTTTTCTTTAGGTAAATTCCTGGGTCAAATGACATTTCTATTTTTAGTTTTTTGAGTAACCTCCATATTGCTTTCCACAATGGCTGAACTAATTTACATTCCCATCAGCAGTAAACAAAAGCATGGGAATTTAAAGTGGGAAAAGATAGGTGGCCCATGTAGTTGGTTATGGAAATCAACCAAGATCTCTAAAAGGAAGCAACCTCAGTGTGGGAAGGCACCTGTCTCTTAATTAACATGATGGGAGATGAGTTTATTGTGGATATGCCCCTCTGAAATGGGTGCCTCCCAATCATAACCTAGTCAGGTTCTGGCATTACCTAAAAGAGAAAACCCAACTGTCAGGGCTTACCCTATATTCCCTTCTTCACCCAGCACCAGCTTGCTGCAGGCTCACTGTCCCTGAGCAGGGTTCCTACCAGGACCCCTACAGACTCCACACCCATGCCCCAGAGGGAGCCCCCCATCTCCCTATGGCCCACTGTAACTCTGGGGGGAAAATCCCAGGGCAAAATAATGTTGAAACCAAAATCAGTCAAAGGAGAAATAAAGTGGTTCTCTTACAAGCAGTCTGCTTCTGCTCTCCCGTGTCTCTCGCGATCTGGTGGCTGAAGAAGACCCCACCCAACCTCTAAAGTCCAGATATGCCCTCACTGGCCCTTGTAATCACCTATTGATGTGGGATACACTAAGGCCAGGTGAGAGATTCTGGAAATACTGCTATTTTACCCACAACCCACCCCTCCAGAAATCTCACCTTACAATCTATTCATTCTCCATCTTCCACAATGGCCCCTGTGTGAGAAAACTGGAGTATTGTAACAAGACTAATAACATACAATAGTAACAACAATAAAGTCATAATAATCCTCAAACTAGAGGATTTAGCTAGGTTGAAAGTCCTTTAGTCCATAGCCCGCCCACTCCATCGTCAGTAGCTGAAGAGGTAAGGAGTTCAGAGCAATCATCACACTGAAGCTGCCGCCAGGGGGCGCGTCCAGGCCACAGGGACTGTAGAAGAAAATAACCTTAAGGAAAATAGGATACATATTTTAATGACACTAGGGTAGGCAAATCTTGTCCATCAGGTAGGATTCACGCAAGAGTGGTCCTGTGACAGGACAATGGCAGAAACGGGATCTCGTTCTGGTCTAGTACACCAGACTTATACCCCCTCCCTGTGGGAGTTACAGATGGGTCAGTAGATAGGGCTAAGGGAGGCACATGCACTGGCCATAAGATAAAACGAAACTTCCCCATAAGATGCTCTTACCTCCAGGATGTTTTGGGTACACTCCTGTGATCTTTGGGGGCCACTCTGCTTTTACTCCAGGAACACACCGGAGGCCAGCTTCCTGGCCTTTTCCCCAGTGTGTCAAAATGTCCAGGGCCACATCCATTCAACAGTGTCTTCAGGGTTTAATGCAGTAGCGCTGGCAGCAGGATGTTGCTCTGCTGGCCGCATCCTGGCTTTAATAACTCCTCTTTGGTTTGCACATACAGTCATACAGGAGAGGCAGCAAGGTGTGTGAGCATATCCACAGGGCTCAAGGCTCCTTTATGGGGCTTATTATTCAAATGCCACAGCACTGTCCACAGGCGACTGACCAACCCCATAGACTATTGGTGTCCGACTTCAGGCCAGATTTCAACAAACCATTGTACCTCTCTATCATGCCTGCCCCAGTAGGATTATATGGTACATGAAACTTCCACTTTATTCCTAATTGCTGCACCCATTCTTGTAATGCATGTCCAGTAAAGTGGGTGCCTTGATCGCTCTCAGTCACCTGGGGCCGGCCATGGGCTGCAAGGAGATGCTCCAGACCCCTCTGGGTGGTTGCTGATCTGCATGACATGCAGGAAAAGAGACCTACAAACAGTCCAGTAGTTGTGTCCACACAAGTCATGGCATACCGATATCCTTCTGATATGGGCAGAGGCCCAGTAAAGCCTATCTGCTACCTGACAAGGGGTATCGGCTCCCTTACTATTGTCCCATGTTGCTATGGGACTTGGTGTAAGTCCCTCTTAGAGCACACAGGCACTCCTTCTGGGCTTGGCTGACTTCTTCAAAGGTCAATGGCAAGCCCCACCTACGGGATACAGTCCACGTTGTCTTTTGCCCCGCGTGCAACAAACGCTGATGTAGCCATTGGGCCACATCAGAGGCAGCCTTTCTTTCTAGAAAGTGTACCTTGGCCAGTGTGTCTGCTACATCATTCCCTGGGGATGCCAAAGGCAAATGGCCAGTCACATAATAGTCTGACCAGAGGCTCATAGGACTTGCCACCGCTCTCATCTCCTAAGGGGCCAGTGACGAACCATCCAGTTGGCATGGTACCATGTCAGTAGCCACAGGGTCAAGCCCTGATAGACGGCCCAGCTGTCAGTGCAGACAACTATGGGGGAGGGCTCCTGGGTGATTACGAGCCATACTGTCTGCACCTCAACCCACTGGCTGCTCTTCCCCTCTCCATCCTCCCTCCATATTGTCTCAGTCTTAGGATGGAAAGCCACAGCCCTCCACTTCATGGGCTACCCATGACTGGAGCTGTCTGCATACCAAGCATCTTCAGGTATAGGGCTTTTCCCTCCAGATAAGGACTCTTGGCTACCAATGGCTCAAAAGCAAGTTCTTCCTGCTTTCCATTGGTATAGGTCACTGGCCCCAATAAGCATTGGAGTTCTCCACTTAAGGAGCTAGTAGAGAGGGCACTGTGCTGCTGTAAACGTGCTCCCAATTTGGCCAGTGTAGGCGTCTGTGCCAAGCCACTCCGTGGCCTTTAGGTCCTGTCTTGCATGCACCCTGTGATGAGATAGGTGGTTATTACCTTGGTCGGAGCTGTTCCAGCAATGGGCTCCGTAGTCAGCAAGGCATGGTACATAGCAGCCAATTGTTTTTCTTTCAAGGTGTACCGGACCTCTGCTCCTTTCCATAGTTGTGACCAGAATCCAGTAGGTTGGCATGTCCATTCAAGCCGCTGCCAAAGACTGCATCCACAACAGTCTTCAGTTACATGAACATCTAGCTCACAGGGCCTTGATGAGTCCATTACATTCAAGGCCTGTATGGCCTTGACTGCCCGCTGGCAGCAGTGAAAGCAGCTGCACGTGTCTCATCCCAGGCCCACCTGATGCCTTCTCATACCAACTGGTATAAGGGCTTCAGAATTTGTGCCAAGTGTGGGATAAACACTCTCCTGTAGCCCAAAAGACCCAAAAACTCTTGTCATACTGCCACAGTGGTAGGGGTAGGGAAAGCCTGGACCTCATCTATGGCTGCTTCAGGAATAACTTTAGTTTTCCTCACCAGACAACCCCCAAGAATTTCACAGACAAACCAGGTCCCTGAACCTTGGGGCTATTCACAGCCTATCCTTTTTCCTGTAGATGTTGCAACAGTCTAGGAACTGCCTCTTCTAAATCTGAAAGAGAATCAGATGTGAACATAATATCATCAATGTGGTGATACAACTGCACTGTTTGTGGTTTCCTCCATGTGGCCAAGTCCTGGGCTACAAGCCCATGACAGATGGTGGGACTGTGGAGATATTCCTGTGGAAGGACAGTGCATGTCCACTGCCATCCTTCCCACGTGAAGGCAAACTGCTCCTGGCTTTCCTGTGCCATGTCAATAGAGAAGAACGCATTAGCAAGGTCTACTACATAATGATACGTCCCCAGTTCATGGCTAAGTGTGTCCAGAATGTCTGCTATAGAGGGGACAGCAGCATGCAAAGGGGGTGTGACTTTATTCACTTCCCTGTAGTCTACAGTCACATGCCAGGAGCCGTCTGGCACTCTCACTGGTCACACTGGGGAACTAAAAGGACTATGAGTGGGCTTTATGATGCCCACCATCTCCAACTCCTGTAGGGTTTCTCCAGTTTCCTTGCACTCCCCCCAGGCAACTTATACTGATTAGTATTTGTCACCCGCCGAGGTACAGGCAGAGCTACAGGTGGGTGCTTCTCAAGTCCCCTCAGAACTGCCTTTACCACATGTACCCTCACTCTGAACTCCCCTGCACTGATCTGTAACCACAGGCCCTGCAGGATATCGACCCCCAGAATATATTCCAGGATGGGAGAAATGTACACGGTATACTCCTTTGGGAGTAAATGCCCTATCCCCAGTGGGGTTTGGGCTTTCTTCACTCTAATTGCTTTCCCCCCGACTGCTATCTATCACAGCAGGAACCCCAGGAAAACACTCAGGTTTGCCGTAAACCAGAGAACATTCAGTTCCCCTGTCCACCAGCGCCAGGACATGTACATTCACAGGGGACCAATGAATTGCTAATTTGACATGTGGCCTCTGGTCCCCATCATGTCCCTCAAGGTGGGGATCTTGACCCCCCCTCAGTTGAACCATGATGCCCAGTCATCATCCTGTGGGGGTGAGAGCGCAGGTGGAACCTGAGTACTGCCCCCCAGGAAGTCTGGCAGGGACACAGGCCAGACATGGGGCTTTGCTTCTGTCTTACGTGTCCTGGACCTCAGTGGCTGGAACTGCTGCTCTGGCTTTAATTGGTGCCACAGTTCTAACAAGATCCTATCGGGCTGCCCATCGAGTTTTTCTTTCACTACCCTGGCCTTTATCAAATCAACCCACATCTGGGTCCTTGAGACCTTCATGGGGCCTTTTGCACCTCTCCTTTCAGTCGTAGCCTGCACTTCCCTCCATGCCCTTATTATTTCAACCTCCTCCAGATCTGCTGAAGTACAAGCAGCCTAACTTATGGGGTGCCCTATGTGGGGGGCAAGAATAGTCACTAGGGACCCACAGAGAGATGGGGGAGCTGTATGCAGCACCAGATTTCTCATTCCTATGGTGACCACCTCCTCATCAGGGCCATGGGGGTCCATATCATAGATGATATTTTTCACGCCTATCTTCCGTAACACGTGCCAAAGTATGGTAAATCACCCTGATTAGGCCAAACTGTTCTGATGGCTGCTGTCAGCCAATCTAGAAGCACTGATTCCCTGAGATGTGATGGGCACTTTGCAATCACTGCCAGAGGGAAGGGTGAGTCATCAGGGAAGCCAGTCTACTCCTTTCAGAACCTGAAATAACATTTTCCACCCCCATATTCCAGAGATGCAAAAGCCAAATAGGCAGAGGTTCTGATGGCTTCTGCCGAAATCAGTCACTCATGTCCACCAGCTCATCCTGGGTTCAGGGGCGGAGCATGGAGGGCTCCACAACCTGGGGAGGGGGCGGCTCCTCCCCCTGAGGAGTCCAGGGTTGTTGCATTTTAATTTTTTAAATTACAACTGGGCGGGCCTTTAATAGCGGAGAGGCTGGTGCCTCAGGCAGTGGCCTCGGGCAAACAGATCGGCCCCCAACATCTCCTCTACCATCTGCAGAGCTGAAGGCACCCCTCTTTCCTCCCCCTTCCCCACAGCTTCCTGCATTGTGGATTTTCCTGATGTCTCCAAGCTCGCTGCTAACTTACCTTCCAGGAGCGCAACCATCTTCTCAATAACTGTGTCTCTTTCTTAAGGGCACCCCGTAGGTCATCGGCCAGCTCCTCCAGGTGACGCTGAAGGGTGTCCTTCTCCTGCCGAAGGGTGTCTCTCACCTGCCGGTCCTTCTCTCTCCTTGATAACACTTTCCACTATCTCGGTAAATAGACATCCCATGACCCTGGCTCCTACACGGCCCTCAGGGCCTCAGTTTCCGGTGTCTCCACCCTTCCCCCATTCTGGGGAAGTCTCCACTCCTCTAGGAGGTGTCTTACCCTAGACCAATTCCCCACTAGGGGCTCCCCAGTTGGAAGCTCCACAGATAGGGGGCTCCCGGTTGAAGCTGCACCCTCTACCGCTGCAGCCACTGGAGCCTCCCCACCATTCATGGTGGGGGTTCTGGGTGTCTCCCCACCATCTCCAGAGGCAGCCGGCCCAAGGGTCACATGCATGTGGACAGATTTTGGGTTCAGAGGTCCTGCTGACTACTGCCAGATGTAACTCCAAGGGTAAAATCCCAGGTAAAATACCTGTGAAACTGAAATCAGTCAAAAGGAGAAATAAAGTGGGAGAAATCCGTTTTACATGTAAATGTAAATGCAAGCAGCCATCCACATCTGCTCTCCCACATCTCTTGCGACCTGGCTGCAGAAGAAGAGGCCCCCACCTGACCTCTCCAGTCTAGATATGCCCTCACTGGCCCTTGTAATTACCTATTGATAGGGAGATGGATTATTTCTTTCCACTCCTTGGAAACACCTGTTGGTACGGAGATGCACTAAGACCAGGTGAGAGTTTCTGGAAATATTACAATTTTACTGACACTCACACCTCAGTTGTCCCAGGCCTCCTCCTGGATTGTGCCGTCAGGAGCTGCCACCTTGACCCTAGCGGCCCAGCTGGGTCAGGGCTCCCAGCCCAGCCTGCAGGTGCCCCCAGTGGCTCCCACACCTCCCGGAGGTTGGGCCTCTGGCTCTGGGGCCTCCTCTGGATTCCCAGCTTCTGACCCTTTCGGCCCCTTGCCTGGCCTCCCCTCACAGGCCGTCGGCTGCTTCCTGCAGCTGCCACCTCTGGGTGCCCCACAGCGGCGTCACCTGTACCCCATTCCTATGTTCAGCCCTCCCTGTTGAAGTATCTCGTGTGGCTCTGCTTTCCTGCCAGACCCTCCCTGACCCGGGAGCCGTGCTACTCCCACGTGCGTGCTCGGGCTGTCAGAGGGCAGGGGCGGGACGCCACCTGCCCTGGTGCCTGCTCTGGGGTGAGGTCAGTGAGGGGCGGGGTGGGGCGCCAGCAGGCCCGAGTGGGCGGCTGCCCTTGCCAGTGTCTGTGGGACAAACTCCCACCTGGGCCATCTCAGGCCGACATGACGTCCCTTTCACGGTGGGACCTGGGGTGGGAACTGTAAGAATGAGAATAAGTTAGCACGAGAGTAGTCATCTTAAGGGCCTAGAAGCAGTTTTCTGAAGTTGTGACTTAAAAGAAAAAAAAACTGGAACTGGGTAAGGCCTTGGAAAACAAGTTAATCATGAACACCGGGATGGGGGCAGCTGTGGCCTTCGGTCAGCTAACCTTGGTCAGTTAATCCTACATACCAAGCTTATCGTGCAGAACCTCCCTAACAATTGAGGAGTGGTCTTACCTTGCTCTCGCTTAACCCCAGGATGTATGTCTTGCAAAGATAATGTGCAGCTGTGGAAAATTACTAAGAGTTAAGTGTTTTGAAAATGCTATATAAACCCTTGGTTTTGAGTGCTCGGGGTCCTTGTTGAGACCCGCTGCGTCGGGCTGACACTTGGCCCCCAGCTAGCTGGTTCCTGAATAAATTCCTCTTGCTTATTGCATCAAGAGACGCCTTCTGTGAGTGATTTAGGGTGGCGCTCTCCTCTGGGAAAAATCCAACATTTGGGGGCTCGTCCGGGATCTGCGCTCACCCCGCTTCACTCCCGAAGTCGCTCTTGGAGGAAGAGGTAAGATTAGTGGCGCCTTGGGTTGTCTGTATTCTGTTTTCTGTTTTTCGGTGAGACCGGTCAGAATTCTGAAAGGGTACCCGTTGTCTGGCAGCCGTCCCGGTCCCGTGAGGGGTCGCGACTGCGGTCGGTAGACGTACTAGGAGCACCGCAGGCTGCAGCCCTGGGGGACGCCTCGGGGAGGTTGGGGGGCCAGGGACGCCTGGTAGCCTCCCGTCTGTTTTTCCGGCAAAGTGAACCTGATGAGATAGGGTTGGTTTTTGGGCGCCGAGAGTATCAACCCTCTGATTCCTTTCGGTTTCTGTTTGAGACTCTGAGGAGAACTAAACGCGGCCGCTGTGTGTCTAATTTGTGTGTGTCTTTGTTTTTTGTGTCTTTTACGTGTCTAATTATTGTTATACTGACAATGGGACAGACGCAGACGACCCCCTTGTCTCTCATGACAGACCATTTTTCTCAGACGTTAGGGAGAGAGCTCACAATTTGAGCACGGACATCAGGAAGAGAAAATTTCGTGTTTCTGCACCTCAAGTGGCCATCCTTTAATGTTGGCTGGCTGCCGGAGGGAACCTTATCATTATGTCTCAGTCTGTATGTTTGTGTGTCTAAGTGTGTAAATGAAAATATCTTTCTACCTCCGGATGGTATTAATGAAATTGATTTAAAGACAAGCGCTTGTGAAAATTAGGCATTCTAAAACTTCCAGAAAATCTGATGGAAAATGTTAAGCATTAATGCTAATTTGGGTTTGCCTGAGGCGGGCATGTCATTGTAGTTATCAGCTGCCAAAGTTTACTTAAAGTCATTTAACTTGATGTTACCAGTTAAACATTTCAAGAAAATGCTTGAAGAAAAGCTTGACTTTGTCTAATGTTTAGTAAAAGTTTTCTAAGTAATCTGGCATAGTTGCTAAAAATAAGTAAACAAGTGTAGCAAATAAACATCTTAATAATAATACTGTATTAATGTATAACAGTGTGTATGTATGCAAACAGCTTGAGAATTTTTGTGGTAACCAAAATTTTTAAAGTTTGCTAAGTTATATAGACATATTTTGTGCCTAATGAGAAATTGTGTTGTAAAGCACATTTCCAAAAATGATAATATATGTTCATAGATGAAGAATGCTAGTGTAACAGTTTACGGTGGCCTGTTTTTCAGTGTTCACTGAAAGTTAAAGTATCAAATGATTTTAAGTTCTAATGAAAACTACTTAAATAAGGAAAACATTTCTCTATGCTAAAAGATGTATGTTTTAATAAGAGAAGGTATAAAGAATGGAAACTCATCTGCATGCTAAAGAATGTGTTTTTTGATAAAAGAAAGTGGCTTTGTTCTAAAGTGCAGCTGTTTATGTTAGAGAGGGACGGAGAACAGAGACAGAGAGAGCAGTGTGGTGCAGCAGCGTGGTGCCTTTTGTTGTAGCGGATCCGCTCAGCCTGTTGCTTTGGAGGAAGGTCAAGATGTTTAGAGATAAGGCGGGACAAACCCCGGCAAGCCCAGGCATAATTCTCACCCATTTATGTGCTTGAGACCATGGGGCAAATGAAGAATAAATTACTATATTCTTACAGATATAGTCATGCTATGTGAAATTAAAGCAAGTGAGTCTTGATATCAAGTGCACAGCAAAATTAGAATTTTGTTTCCAGTTAAAAAAACAAAACAAAAAAAGTTTTCTTTAACTGTTAGTCTGCTCTTAATGTTGAAAGATTGCAGAGTTCTCTAATTGTTTTATCAAAGCAGTTTCTCATGCTTAAAGTCTCAGTGAGTTGCCAGAATATTTTTTTTAAAAAATGAAATCTTAATATTAAAAAGACTAAAAGCTAAAGTTTGTTAACAACTGTGTAACCTTTATTTGCCTTTGAAATATTTTGTTATTGAAAACGATTGCATGGCATGAGAAATTGAATTATTTAAGTTAACAAACCAAAATTTATTCTTAAAAATTAAATTGTGTAGAATCTGGACAAGATTATGTTTCTCCCAGAAAAACAGGTTTCACTGTAAAAGTTTAGATGGGCAAACGTGTGACCACTTTTGAAGAAGGTTGTAATAGATATTTTTGAGAACCACCAGGTCTTCTTGTTTAATTTATATGCTGTGGATATGTTTGTATGTTTTAAAAAACATGGAGGACTCTCCATATTTTTTAATGCAAATGATCTTATAAGTTGCTATGCAAATTCTATTAAAAGCTCTATCTACTATTAAAGAGTAAAACATTCTTGAAGCTTTCAGGGAAGACCTGTAGACTTAAGCACTTTCTCTGCTTTTTTGTATCTGGTCTTAGACACTTATGCTGAGTTATGTTCTTATTATTTTCACTGTTTGTAAGCTATTAATTGTATATAATCTTTAAACCATCCAAATATCCAGCATACATTTCCATGTCACCACAACCCACTATTGATGCCATGAATGAAATAGCTGGTTAGAAAGCCAAAGGTCATCATTTCTCAATCCCTAAATGAAGAAGTAAGATGCCTGATCTCTTTCATCTCAAAGCATATTTCTGGTCAAATCTGAATATCTGTGTAAAAGAAAGACATTTAAATTTGAGATTCTGCTTAAACTTTTAAGTTGAATTTGACTATAGCCATATTCATTCTTTGTATGTATCTCTAACAGGTCTTTTGTATGCCTGGTGATATTATAATCTGCCTTGAGTTTGGACAGTTCTTTCAGCTAAATGTGAATTTTTATTGTAGCTTTTTTCCCCTCCTGAAGATGAAAGCAGAAAAATCTACCATCTGCTACCATTCTCTCAAGAATGCTTGGTAACATAGATTATTTTGACTTTGTATATATTGTCTTTAAAAACTGACAGCAGCAGTCTCCCCTGCTGCCCCACCTTTTTAAGATATCTCGTTTACTGTGCTGGGTATATAGATAATAAATGTGTAATGATAGACAGTTCTAAAAGAATTAAATGCAAAAAAGTGCTTTTACCTCTAGTTAACTCTGATACTTTCCAGAGGGCCCCTAGAACATGTCAGAAGAATTTTTTCTCATTAGAGAAAGTATTTGACTAATTTGGCTTATTTATCTGATATATATATATATTTACCAGGAAAGCACTGTCAAAGAGAACAATGCTAAACTTTGTTACTGAATGTTTTGTATTACAGAAATATCAGAATTTCCTTATGTCAACTGTCTTACAGTGAGCTCTCGTCAGATCTTTGACCATTGTCATTTGTAAGTTTTTTGTCATTTATAGTCACTGTTTTGTTGTTCCTGGACTGGTAAAGAACTGGATTTCAGCAGAACAGGTATTAGTTACATAAGATTACATAAACTCAAGAAAATGGTTTTGTGTCTTTTTGTTTCGAATGTTGCTGATAGTGTTTTGAGCTTGTTCTCTTAAGCTGACAACAGTTTAGTAGATGGCTGTCTTTATAAGCAGAATTGAGACATCCTTCTCTCTACCTGATCCCTACAGAGTTTAAAAACTTTTGGTGACTGTTTTTGTATTCCATGGCAGTATGTTTATTTGCACGAGTTTAGTAAGAATCTGCTTTCCTTGTGAGAAGACTAAGAACACTGGTTATACTGCCAGGGCTTTGGCTGGAATGTCATACCTGAGAGACATGTGCATGGACTCAGATGTGAACAACTTTAAAGAACTAAGAACTAAGATTGACTTTATAGGGCCAACAAAGCCCCTTAGAAGAACTAGCCTGGTACCTTGCTTGCAGAGTTCCCAGCAGCCTTACCAGGTGAGTAAAGAAAGTCGCTTCCTGGCAGGTGCAGAGACCTCGAGAAGAGAAGAATTCATCCAAATCTACAGGTACTGCAGGCAAAGCCTGATGGCAGGTCTGGCTTGGCTGTCTAGCCTCAAGAGGCCTTTAAAAGTTCAATCTGAAGTTCCTTGCAAAAAGTTCCAGCAAAGCATATTTAAAAGAGCCTGTGTAATCAATTGCTCTTCTTGCTGCACTTGTGCAAATAATCAAGCCAGCTGTTAATTATTTTCTTAACCTGGTTACTTCTAATAAAAATGAAAGTGATTTTAAAGTATTGTTTCAATAACGCAGCCTTCTTCCAGAATAGAAAATCCAACTCCAGATGTTGGTACATAACCTAATAACACAATTTGTTTTATCTTGCCTAGAAGCCACAAAACTGCAAATAGTAATAGAAACAAAACCCAGAATAGAAGCGCCAGCCTTCTGAGGCCCTCTCAACTGACCAGTGCTAGAGACCTAGCTGCACCCTTTACCGCGCCCCCTTCTCAGCATGAAGCAGCCAGAGCGGTCATCGCCCCTTTTCCCTAGCAGCAGCTAGAGTCTCTACCTGTAGAAGAGAGAATGAGACAGGGACCATAGGCTTAGACAGAATAAAGTGAGAGCCTCTGGAAGAGGCGGGGCGGGATATTTGCAATCAGAGCAATGTAACTACATGCTGGAACTCCCCCCTACTGGAACTATGTTGAACATAGAACTCTGGAATCATTCTTCAGTGAGATCAGTTAATGTTCCCCAGATAGAGAGGAGTAGCACATGTTTTGTTATGCTAGTCATTTGTAATCGTGTATGGGATTCGCTTTAGCATACTGGAGGGCCCGGGCCTGTGTGCTGTCTTTCCTCCTTCAGATCTGACTAAGTAATCTTGCAAGCTGAGCAATTGACTTAGCATACAGACTCAGCTGTAGACGGCATAGTAAAAAGCAAGATTCTTTAGCAAATAGACAATATCTCAGCCCACCTTAGAGGCTGAGCATGCAATCTTTTGACATGCACCCGAACCAAGGCACCAGTGTCCCAGAGAGAAATCAAGGAAAGAAATTATCTTTAATATTCAAAGACCCCTTCCCCGTTAAGACTTTGTGTTTGTAAGGCGACACCGAGCGCAGACCCTTGAGCCATGGTAGAAAAGACCCTACTTAGTGTTACTGACCACCCCAACAGCAGTCAAAGTTAGTAAGATTGCCACCTGGATCCACGCATCTCATGTGAAACCCGTTGTCTCAGCCGAGACAGCTGACGACCATCTCACGTGGAGAGCCCAACCTACTGAGAATCCTCTCCAGCTTAAAAATCACCAGAAGACCCCTAAAGTGACCAGGTGTGCGTCCAGAGACACCAACGCTGTTTAGCTGACCCACACACCGTTCTCAAAAACTATTCCAAGATAACCACGTCAGCTGGACAAAGACAACCTTCAAAAGCTAAGACTGCGCCGTTCATATTGTGCCTTTCCCCTATTGCACTACCAAACAGATGACCTCTAATTTCATGATTGAAATAGTTACAAGAAGAAGAGGGGAATGTAAGAATGAGAATAAGTTAGCACGAGAGTAGTCATCTTAAGGGCCTAGAAGCAGTTTTCTGAAGTTGTGACTTAAAAGAAAAAAAAACTGGAACTGGGTAAGGCCTTGGAAAACAAGTTAATCATGAACACCGGGATGGGGGCAGCTGTGGCCTTCGGTCAGCTAACCTTGGTCAGTTAATCCTACATACCAAGCTTATCGTGCAGAACCTCCCTAACAATTGAGGAGTGGTCTTACCTTGCTCTCGCTTAACCCCAGGATGTATGTCTTGCAAAGATAATGTGCAGCTGTGGAAAATTACTAAGAGTTAAGTGTTTTGAAAATGCTATATAAACCCTTGGTTTTGAGTGCTCGAGGTCCTTGTTGAGACCCGCTGCGTCGGGCTGACACTTGGCCCCCAGCTAGCTGGTTCCTGAATAAATTCCTCTTGCTTATTGCATCAAGAGACGCCTTCTGTGAGTGATTTAGGGTGGCGCTCTCCTCTGGGAAAAATCCAACAGGAACCAGCTCATGTGCAGCTTTCCACGTGCGGCTGAGGAGACGTGGCCTCAAGTGGGTAGGTGGCAGTAAATGTAGTGACAGTGATAGGGAAAATTTACAAGGACAGCAACCTAGCGGGTGGCTCCACTAGGTCTTGCACCCCTCCCTCCTCAACATAAACAACACTACAAGGACAGTAATTAACGAGGTGGCTCCCCTCCTCCTCCTCCTCGCCCCCCTCCTCAACTCAAAAAAACACTCCCTTGGTTTCCCCGTGCTGCCGAGCACCGGGTTCCAAGGTTCGCTCCCTAAACTCCCTCCCCCTTGCCTGCTCGCTTGCTGTGTACGTAGGAATGTTACAGATAAGGAAGCAGAAAGGTATAAATTGCTCCCTTTCCTTTGTTCGGGGCTCAGACTTTTTTGGGAGATTACTCCCCTCTGAGCCCACCAGTGTGAAATAAAGCCTCAACACTCCAAGACCTCCACGTGCTGCTTGGTTTTTTCCGTCGATGATCCCAGGCTTTTTCTTCAGTATTTTCTGTAACATTTGGTTCCCTAACTGGGAAACCCAACCACGCTGGCCCTTTGTTGCCACAGGTTTGGGGCAACGGCGGGACGGTGATGGAACAGGAGATCGCAATGGAGAAGGCGTGCTCTGCCTGACCCCTCGGCAGTCTCCCACCCAGTCGCCCTGGGCCAGCCCCACTCCGCTGTTCCCGCCAGACTCAAGGAGGCTTGACACGTGAGGACCTGGTTCTGACACTGAATCCGGTAAGGCCCTGGGGCCCCTGACCCAGCCAGTCCCACCCGTTGGGGTGGAAGGGGAGCCTGATCACCTCCAGGGAAACTTATTAGAAGTCTCACAGGTAGACATTCCCAGGGGGGGAATGTTTAAACTCTGGTCTGCTTGGGTGTGTGTGTGTGTGCGTGAGTGAGTGTGCAGGGTGGCTGAAGTCATTCAGTCTGCACTGAATCTGTGATTCCACGGCCTGCGCTACGGAATCTGCGTGGGCCCTCATCCGCTTTTGCGGCCAGCCATCACGGCATATCGGTGATTCAGCTTCGGCTGACCTGGCCCAGGACTTATACAGGTGCACCTTAGCCAAGGCTGGCCAAAGTCTCCGCGAGGAGTGCGAACGGACAGGCATCTGACTGGTCTCCTCTCTAGAGGAGGCACCGTCCACGGACATGTCATGGGGTCACGGCACAGTAAACCCACAGCCCTTGACACTATAATCAAGAATTTCAGAAAACAACAGAGTAAAATTAACTCCTGGCAGGTTGAAAACCCTGTGTGAATCTGTATTGCCACCTTTAGTGTAGGGTGGCCTCCAGGAGGAACCCTAGATGTCCCAACAATCCGCTGAGCCTGGTGGGTCATCCCTAGAGATCCAGGTCATCCTAATCAGTTCCCACACTTTAACTCCCGGTTAGGAGCTGCCCAGATCTTCCCCCTTGGGTGCGATTCGCTTGCAACAGGCAGGGACAGGGTAGGGTCTTAGTTGCCTCAACAAGGAAGCCTGCAAAGAAACAACAGAAGCCTGAGCCTCCGCACATTTTTACTGGTGACCCAGAGGAAGAGCTAATATTGCCCCCGCATTATGTGCCTCCAAGGCCGTCAGCACCCAGCCCCTGGTCCCTGATACCTCGTCGCCATCAGCCTCCCTGCCAACTCCAGACCAGTGAACCCACTTCCCCCTGGACCAGCAGCCTGACTGAACCCTCAGCTGGGAGTAGATGCCCTTCAGATGCCAGTGCAAGAGATGCAGGGCCTGAAAGCAGTACCCTGTTCACAATAGAAGAGAAGAGGCAGCTGGGGTCCTTGGTCAGGGTGCATAGGCTGAAATTGCTGTTCCCAGGGAGCACCCCAAGAGGGACTTCACCACCCCTGAGGGCCAGCACCAGATCCACCGATATCAGGACGCTCTCCTCCAGGAGATCAAAGCTGGGTCCAAAAGGCCTATGAACGTGACTAAAGTTTTTTCAGTCACTCAACAACCAGAAGAGTCTCCTGAAGACTATGATGAGAGACTGTGTGAAACTTATCGCATCTACACCCCTTTCAACTCTTGAGTCACCAGGGAGCCAGCAGATAGTAAACACCACATTCGTAGCCCAAGCTGCCCCAGACATCAGATGAAACTCCAAAAGCTTGAGTGCTTCACTGAGATGACTGAAATTGCCAATAAAATATACCTAAACAGAGAAGTTCAGGCCGACAGGGAGGCAAAAAGAAAAATAAAGAAAAAAGGCAAGTCTCCTGGCAGCTGTCCTGAAAGAGACGGAAGGGCAGAAGGCAGAGAGAAGACAGTCACCTAGAGGGGGGAAGCCCAGGACCCCCCTAGCCAGGGACCAGTGTGCTTACTGTAAAAAGGGGGTGAGGAGGCATTAAAAAGTTGAATGCCCCAAACGAGGCAAAGCCCCAAAGCCCAGTTGTTGCCGGGAAGAGCCCTGTGAGGAAAGGCTCATTGGCCTGGCAGGAGCAGACTCAGACTGACAAGGACCGGGCTCTCTTGCACTCGGCCCCCGTGAGCCCACGGTCAGAATGAAAGTGAGGGGCCAAAACATGACTATTATAGTTCACACAGGGGCAGAACACTCTGTGGTCACCCTCCCTGTAGCCCTCTTCAGTGAAAAAGACTGCAACTATTCTCCATCAAAGAGTATCTCGCCACAACCCTCCTTACCCAGGATGACTCAGGAGACACGGGCCCACGCAAGAGACTTTATTATCTGAAAGAGAGAGTGGCTGCCCCAGAGACAGAGAGACAGAGAGACAGAGAGCAGAGGGAGAAGGGGACAGAGAGAGCAGAGAGAGCAGTGGGGGAGAGAGAGAGAGAGAGCGCGCGCAGCAGCAGCATGGTGCAGAGAGTTGTGCCTTTTATTGTAATAGATCCCCTTGGCCTGTTGCCTGGAGGAGGGTTGGGATGTTTAGAGATAAGGTGGGGCAGGCCCAGGCATGATTCTCACCGGCTTATGTGCTTGAGACCATGGAGTAAATGGAGGACAAATTACTATATTCTTACACTTGGAGCCACAAAGACAGCGGCAGCACCCCTCTCACAAGAGGCGAGAGCAGGCGTCCAGGAACGCCTGATCAGACTCAGAGAGGCAGGCATTCTAATCGAGCGTCAGTTGCCCTGGAACACCCTGCTTCTGCCAGTCAAAAGGCCAGGAGGAGGGCACCAGCCTGTTCAAGACCTGTGAGCCATTAATAGAGTGACTGTTTCTTTACACCCAGTGGTCCCAAGCCCGCACACTGTCTTCAGCCAGATCCCAGAGTCTGCCAAATAGTTCACTCACACAGACATAAAGATGCCTTTCTCCATCTCTGGCTGGCCCCCCAAAGCCAGCTCTTATTTGCCTTTGAATGGACTGAACTGGATA
Organism: Manis pentadactyla; assembly: GCF_030020395.1. Classification (NCBI taxonomy): domain Eukaryota; kingdom Metazoa; phylum Chordata; class Mammalia; order Pholidota; family Manidae; genus Manis; species Manis pentadactyla. The sequence continues at coordinate 11,138,416 of NC_080027.1, read as the reverse complement.
GGGGTGCAGATGCAGTTAACATGGATGCGGCTTCCACAAGAGTTCAAGAACTCACCCACCCTCTTTGGAGAGGCATTGGCTGCAGACCTTGCCAGCTTTCCGAGAGATGCCACATGCTGAGCCCTCCTGCAGTACGTAGATGACCTCCTCCTTGCCAGTGACACCCAGGAAAATTGTGCAAAAGGCACAAAGGCCCTCCTGCAACTCCTGTCAGACTCAGGATACCGAGCCTCATAAAGAAAAGGGCACAAATCTGCCAGGAGCAAGTCCAGTACTTGGGCTCCCTCCTCACCCAGGGAGAAAGGGCACCAAGGCCAGAGAAGAAAAAGGTCGTTAACTCCTTGCCCCAGCCCAGGACGAGGGGGGGCATGCGAAAGTTCCTAGGGGCCCCAGGTTCTGCAAAAATCTAGATTTCCGGATTCTCAGCAATGGCAAGGCCCCTCTGCAACCTCCTGGGGGGCCAGACTGAAAGCCCCTGCCTGGAAAAAAAGAGGCAAGAGCCACCTTCCTGGAAATAAAAACTGCTTCAGAACAGGCACCTGCCCTAGGCCTGCCAGATATGAAAAAGCCCTTCAGTCTCTTCGCTACATAATAAAGGTAGCAATTCTGCACTGCAAAGAGCATCAAAAAGAAAACAACCCTACAGCACAGGGAAATGGGGCGGCAGATGAAGCTGCCACAGCAGCAGCCGGTGAGGAGGCAGGGAGAGCTCCTTCCCTCGCTGTGGCCCTAACACCCTGGTAGAGGCCCCTCCACCCAGGTACGCTGAAAAGGAGAAAGACTGGAGCCACTTTAACTGACAACGGATGGTGGATGTTGCCAGACAGACGTATCTTTGTCCTGACTGCAACCGGGAGGCAACTAGTCAGCAAATACCACCAGCTCACCCACCTGGGAAAAACTGCCCTGGAGGCCCTCCTCAAAAGCAATACTGCATCAGCCAGTTGCCAGCGCTATGCCGAGCAGTGAGTAGACAGTGTGTGACCTGTGCCAGAAATAATACTCGGTCTGCACCACGACTCCCACCTGGTGTCCAAAGAATGGGCGTTGCCCCCTTTGAAGACCTTGAGATAAACTTCACGGACGTCCAGGCAAGCAGGAGACTCAGATACCTCCTGGTAATAGTGTGCGCGTACTCTGACTGGGGCGAAGCCTTCCCAACAGGAACAGAACAGAGCCGGGAGGTAGCCAAAGTCCTCCTGAGAGAAACTGTGCCCTGGTTTGGCCTACCGTCCACAATCCACAGTGACAATGAGTCTGCCTTTGTAGCAGATGTAGTGCAAATGTTAACTAAATTCCTCAATATTACCTAGAAACTTCACACTGTATACAGGCCAGAGTTCAGGGAAGGTAGAGCGAATGAACCACACCCTCAAAAGAGCCCCAGTACATTCCTTCCAGGCTAGGGACTCAGTCTGAGTTAAAGGTAGGAAAAAAGAACCCCCTCAAACCTCAGTAGACTGGCCCCACATTATTGTTCTAACTTTCCTACTGCCCTCAAGGTTGCAGGCATCACTCCAGGAGTCCATCATTCCTGAGTGAAAAAAGCCTGTCTTCCTGACAAGGAGGCACATCAGCAGGAGGCCCAGCCAGACCCCCAGATCCTCTCCGCCTCCGCATCCCACGATTGCCCTCTGACTAATAGACACCTGCGCGCCGTAGATTCTGGCTCTCCTCGGAGTAGTGTCTTTTATTCTAGGCATTGACTCTGTGCTGTTGCACCCCTGGACTGGACTATTTCTCATAAAAAAAAAGCTGCCCTTTCTATTGTCTATTGGGTAATCGTTAAGTTGTTTTACTGTGCTTACCTGTCTCTGCTAGCTGGACCCAAGTCCCAGCCTGCATTGCCAAAGTACCTCTCTGTAGTGTTTAATTGTACAAAAGTTATAAAGTGCATAGTGGGCTAACGGGAGCTACCGCCTTTCCCCGGTGAGATTTCCTAGGCCGAACAAGCTGCCCCTTTACTGATCCCTGCTCTAGTCAGGCTCGGTGGAGCAGGATCAGCTGCAGTGGACGCAGCAGCTCTAATAAAGAGACTTAGGGCCTGATGCCCTAACAGAGGAAGTTGATCAAGGTTTAGAGAAGCTTGAAACCACCATGATTCAGCCGCAAGATCAGATTGATTCCCTGGCTCAAGTGTTGCAAAATTGTAGAAGACTGGACCTCCTGTTCATGTCCCAGGGAAGCTTATGTATAGCCCTTAAAGAAGATTGTTGTTTTTATGCAAATAAGTCTGGCATAGTTAAGAGTTATCTAGCCAAAGCAAAGGAAAACATCCAGCATAAAAATAAAATGTTAGAAAATAAAAGGTCTTAGTTCCAGGGATGGTTTGAATAGAATCCATGGCTAACAACTCTTCTGACTGGCCGTGCTGGGCCAGGGATTCTGCTGTTCCTTAAACTATTAATGAAACACTGTGTATATTTAACTGGCTCATTAACTTTATGGAGGAGTGCATTTCCTCCATACAGCTCATGTATATGCGGAGCCACTATGACCCTGTCATAAGCCAAGGAGATGATGCCCCCTAAAACGAAGTGTTTGAAGGGACATCAGAGGGGGGAATGATAGGGAAATTTACAAGGACAGCAACCTAGCGGGTGGCTCCACTCGGTCTCGCACCCCTCCCTCCTCAGCATAAACAACACTACAAAGACAGTAATTAACGAGGTGGCTCCCCTCCTCCTCCTCGCCCCCCTCCTCAACTCAAACAAAAAAACACTCCCTTGGTTTCCCCGTGCTGCCAAGCACCGGGTCCCAAGGTTTGCTCCCGAAACTCCCTCCCCCTTGCCTGCTCGCTTGCTGTGTACGTAGGAATGTTACAGATAAGGAAGCAGAAAGGTATAAATTACTCCCTTTTCCTTTGTTCGGGGCTCAGACTTTTTGGGAGATTACTCCCCTCTGAGCCCGCCCGTGTGAAATAAAGCCTCAACACTCCAAGACCTCCGAGTGCTGCTTGTTTTTTTCCGTCGGTGATCCAGTCCAGGCTTTTTTTTCAGTATTTTCCGTAACAACAGGACTGCCAAGCGATGGGTTTTGAGGAATGATGTCTTTTGTTATATGCAATGTTAACCTTAAAAATAAACCTGTCGGTTATTTACATGTAAACAAAACTGTTTATTTGGGAATAACGGAGAACTGCAATTCAGGACAAGCAAGTGTTGGGAAGGAAGAAATTTCCTCCACCGCTTGAGGTTCTTCTAGCTGGTCCAGGAATCGAATTGACAAGAGACAGTCTAACAGGAGACAAAAACACTAAGTTTAATTACGTTTATATGGGGAAGCCACAGACATGGGTTCCAAGGAGTCAGGGACAATAGGCATATATGTGGAGGAGGGGGTAGGGGCCTGAGACTTCAGAGGAAAAGGGAAGCTATTCACAGGAATATGAAGAGAGTAAATGTTTGGTAAACAAATGCTTTTTGGGCCGCGCCGGAAACTTTGGGGGTTGGGGCACAGAGAGGAATGTAGCAGCTTTAGCTGCATCCGCCCTTGCGTCACACTGCAGGGCAGCTATCCAGGGTCCAGCTCTCCTCCTGGACAGGCCTCCACCTAAATTCTTTTTATGCATGTGGGGTGGGAGGTCAGCGTCTTTCAGTCTTTTGGGCCTTGGTTTCCAGTTCGAAAGAATCTGCACGTCCCAAGGGCACACCTTGCGGCCTCCTGGCCTCGGTCGCTACAGAAGACACGGCAAAGCCACCGACAAGTCCAGACCAGAATCCAGAGCAGAGGCCCTTTTACAGAGGAAGGGGCTGGTCAATGGCTAAGCTGTAACCATCTCTCATTGGCTGGACTGTTGCAGGCCTCCCGGGTAGTAAAGCGGCCAAAATAGTTCGGTTGCCAGGCGTCCTCTTCCTGTGGGGTCTGCAATTGACCAGGAAGTTTGGCCTGAGTGCTCCCCCTGCAGGTCACCCAGTGCCATGTCAGTGAGGCTTCCCTTTATCAATTTTGACATTTCCCCTTTTCATCAAGATCTTTCTCCGGAAGCACTGCTGATCAAGAGTCATGTTTCTGTCTAGTTGTTTTTTCCCTCAGTGCTAGGACAGACCTTTACAAAACCTTACAGGCAACAAAATACAGAACTTAAAATAATTATACAAAACAGAAGTAACATGACAATTCCAAGTTGTACAATAGTCCTAAATGAGGACTTGAGGTCAGAAAGGAGCCAAGTGAAATATTTACTGGCACTTATCCTGACCGAGGGCAGAACACTTCTTCTTGAGGTGGCAACCCCAGAGTCATATGTGTCCTCTGGAAGTCCCTGCTTAAAGTGGCCATGACAGCAGAATAGTGGATACAGCAAGAGCACAAGGAAATAACCAGGTGCGTGTGGGTAGAGACAGTGTAGGTAGGAACATGAAGCAACAGCAGATGGACTGTACAAAACAGCAAAACTTAAAGGCATTTTAAAGCAGTATTGTTATCATCAGTAGAAAAATGCCTCGTACAGTATGGGAGAATATATTTGTAAACGACGTATCCGACAAGGGGTTAACATCCAAAATATATAAAGAACTCACACACCTCAACACCCAAGAAGCAAATAACCCAATTAAAAAATGGGTGGAGAATATGAACAGACACTTCTCCAAAGAAGAAATTGAGATGGCCAGCAGGTACATGAAAAGATGCTCCACATCGTTAATCATCAGGGAAATGCAAATTAAAACCACAATAAGATATCACCTCACACTAGTTTGGATGGCCAACATCCAAAAGATAAGGAACAACAAATGCTGGCAAGGATGTGGAGAAAGGGGAACCCTCCTATACTGTTGGTGGGAACTTAAATTAATTCAACCATTGTGGAAAGCAGTATGGAGGTTCTTAAAAATACTAAAAATAGAAATACCATTTGACCCAGGAATTCCACTCCTAGGAATTTACCCTAAGAATGCAGCAGCCCAGTTTGAAAAAGACATATGCACCCCTATGTTTATCTCAGCACTATTTACAATAGTCAAGAAATGGAAGCAACCTAAGTGTCCATCAGTAGATGAATGGATAAAGAAGATGTGGTAGATATACACAATGGAATATTATTCAATCATAAGAAGAAAAGAAATCCTACCATTTGCAACAACATGGATGGAGCTAGAGGGTATTATGCTCAGTGAAATAAGTCAGGTGGAAAAAGACAAGATCACTCATTTGTGGAGTATAACAACAAAGCAAAACTGAAGGAACAAAACAGCAGCAGACTCACAGATTCCAAGAAGGGACTAGTGGTTACCAAAGGGAAGGGGTGGGCAGGGTGGGTGGGGAGGAAGGGAGAAGGGGATAGAGGGGTCTTATGATTGGCACACATGGTGTGTGTGTGTGGGGTCACTGGGAAAATAGTGTAACAGAGAAGACAAGTAGTGACTCTATAGCATCTTACTATGCTGATGGACAGTGACAGCAATGGGTTGGGTTGGGGGACTGGATACTATGGGTGAAGGTAGTAACCACAATGTTGCTCATGTGAAATCTTCATAAGATTGTATACCAATGATACTTCAATAAAAAATTAAAAAATTAAAAAAAATGTATTGTTATCACCAAAGAACTGTTTAGAATCAATTGCTATCAAATTAATATAACCTGTAAAGTTGCAAATACAGAGACTCTGAATTTGGATAAGGATCCAAAGTCAGTTAATAGTTCAGATGAAAGAACTGAATACTGTGCCCTCCAACCCTTCAGAAGAAGCTCACAGGATCATGGTGAGACTGTTTCCAAAAGCCCATAACCACAGGAAAGGGTCTCCCCTCCCTCAATGGTTTGGAAAAGGCAGCCAAGGCCGTTTTCTTTCCTTGAAAGACAGAAGCAGCAAAGAGTGAGAAAAGGCACCCAGCCCGGTCCTGACATCCTGGGAAAGCTGCCTCACCTGACGTCACTTGTTTCACTTCCAGGAAATCTTCATTTTCCTGTCGGCAGACAGAGAGCCGGGCAGGCAGGCTTGGCGCTCTCTTTAGGTGTCCTGTGCACCCAGGAGTCTATTCCCTCGAGTTTGCAGCACAAGCGGTGGCTAGGAGTTCCTGATGAGGCCCTTTCCAGTGAGGGTGACGTGTATTTCTGGGGGTGCCTTATCCAGGAGTTGATGTTTCCACGTTAGGTGTGATGCTTAAGGTCATCTCCTGGGAATGCACTGTGAAAACACTGCTCCACTGAGGTGTGGTTATTTTTAGCAGAGGCGTCACCCTTTCACTGTCCTGAAGTATATGTCCTTTATCAGCTGTGAGTCAAAGGAAGCAGGGCCACGTGCATTGAACGTCCTGGGCATCTCAAAGGGTGAGAGTCTACGAGCCCCAAAGGGGTGGATCTGAGATGAGAAGGCCCAGCAGCTGCACTGTTGGCCCCGGTTTGGATTGTCTACAGATCTTTCCCCGCTGACCTTACGGTGCCCTTAGTGCATACGGCTCTCCCCCGGGCCTGAGGGTGGTGCGCCCAGCGGAAGTGTGGTGAGAGCCGGCGGACAGCATGGACCCGCCAAAGCAGCTGACCAGTAAAATGGGTTCCCGATGCGCTATGAAGTTTGAGGGGGCTCCCCAGGTAGGGACAGTTCTTTCTAGCAGAATTTTGGCCAGAGAAGAAGCAGTGGCCTGTCTACCAGGAAGAGCTTCGGTCCAGTGGGAAAACATGCAAACCACGACTAAAACATATTTGTATCTTTGAGATGGAGAAGCTGCATGAAACACGTTTGTGCAGACAGGTTTCCCTGGGTTGGACAGGTGGGGCAAGGAAAGTGGGCACTTCCTGTGGCCTTATTAATATTTCACCCCCAATACTGAGTCAATAGCACTATCATTATTTTGTCAGTAGGCCAATGGATTAATGCATGCACAGTGGTAAACAGAAAGACTTTCAGACTTTCTGGTAGGGCCAGATTGTTACCGGTCCAAGCCAAGTTCTTTTCATCAAATTGACAATTATGATACTTCTAGTATCATTATTCCTCTTCTGGGGCCAAGTGCTGGGCATCTCTGTCCACTTATTCCAGATTGCCACCTGGGAGACCATCCCTTTGGAACATGACAAGGTTTGGCTGTTGGTTTCCTTGACAGCAGTGTTTCTGGCAGAAGTATCAGCAAGGTGCCTTCCTTCGGCCAACAGGGTCTGAGTCTGGAATACCCAGGAACCTCATGCTAGCTGGAGCAGCCGGCAGAAGCATGGCATCTAATAAATGTTGGGCATAGGAGCCTTTTTTTTTTTTTTTTGTAGATAATTATTTTTTTATTGAAGGGTAGTTGACGCACAGTATTACATTACATGAGTTTCAAGTGTACAACACAGTGGTAGAACATTTATATACATAATTCTAGGTTCCAGCTATCACCCTACCAAGCTGTTACAATATCTTGACTATATTCCTTATGCTATACATTACATCCCGGTTACTTATTTATTTTACCATTGGAAGTCTGTCCTTTTTTTTTTTTTTTTGTGAGGGCATCTCTCATATTTATTGATCAAATGGTTGTTAACAACAATAAAATTCTGTATAGGGGAGTCAATGCTCAATGCACAATCATTAATCCACCCCAAGCCTAATTTTCGTCAGTCTCCAATCTTCTGAGGCATAACAAACAAGTTCTTACATGTAGAACAAATTCTTACATAATGAATGAGTTACATAGTGAACAGTACAAGGGCAGTCATCACAGAAACTTTCGGTTTTGCTCATGCATTATGAACTATAAACAGTCAGTTCAAATATGAATACTCATTTGGTTTTTATACTTGATTTATATGTGGATACCACATTTCTCTCTTTATTATTATTATTTTTAATAAAATGCTGAAGTGGTAGGTAGATACAAGATAAAGGTAGAAAACATAGTTTAGTGCTGTAAGAGAGCAAATGTAGATGATCAGGTGTGTGCCTGTAGACTATGTGTTAATCCAAGCTAGACCAGGGCAATAAAACATCCACATATGCAGAAGATTTCTCTCAGAACGGGGGGGGGGGTGAGGTTCTAAGCCTCACCTCTGTTGATCCCCAATTTCTCACCTGATGACCCCCCTGCAACTGTGCCTGTCTTAGGTTGTTCCTCCCTTGAGGAATCTTACCCGTCTCTGGCTAACCAGTCATCTTCCGGGGCCATACAGGGAAATGTGAAGTTGGTAAGTGAGAGAGAAGCCTTATTGTTTGAAATGGTTAGCTTTTTATTTCTTTGCGTATTTATGCCCTGTAGCTTCTATGCCCAGCATTTGTCTTGAGGTATCTTTACCACTTGGAAGAATTATGATACTCGGTAAATTTGATATGAGGCACGAATTCTATTTAAGGGTTGTAATTAGGAAGGAAGAAGAAAAGCTATAGAAGTAGCAGGCGGAAGAAAACATGGGAAGATTGATTATTTCTTTGACATATCTTTTTGTAGAGTAACTTCAGCATGTATAGGTTTTAAGCTACTACTTAAATTGCGCACACACATTAACATAATAGGAGTATAGTTACATAACCAAAGCATATCTGTAATTACCAGCCATCTCCAGTGAAACCAAGAAAACCAGTTAGGCACCTTAGGCATTTGTGAAAACTTATCTATGATATGGTGGATATTGTTCAACTGAACTTGAACAGTCTGAGAGAAATCAGACAAATTAAAACAACCCATTCCTGGGGAATGTTCACATCCCTTATGTTCTTTTAACAGTAAATCATCTGTAGTTGTAAGATTTTGGAGCGCTACAATTTGCACTTCTCCTAATTCTTGATTGAGTTCCAACAGTATAGATCCAGTCAAATTTGTTGTTTTACTGTATGCACAGGCCAGCTTAGATATCTATAGGAGCCATTTTTATCTTATCCCCATTGACAGTAGGGAAGCCTTGCTCTCTGCATGACTTTCTGAAGTCACGAGGTGCCCTGCAGGCACACGGGCTACCCGTGTAAATGCTTGTGGTTTTGCCCTTGGCTAAGGCACGAGGATGGTTAAGGGGCATCCTGTGGTGTTTCTTCAGTGTCCTTAACCAAAAGGGCAGAGGCAGGAGTGGCTCCGGGGCAAGGGTGTGTCCTGGTGCCACAGGGCCCAGGTGTTGGCTCTAACACCTTGTCGGTCGATGACGGTCCCCGTGCTTTATTGGTGAGGACCCAAGGGCGTTCCCTTACTTCTCACATACAAAGAGGATAAAATGAAGTTATGGTCAGGGTGTCCGAGGGCAGGGGCTTATTAGGCTTCTCTTTAAAGTCCCGAAAGCTATGTCGTCCATATTTTCCAAATAATGGTCAGGTTCATTGTTTCAGTAAGGCGTATAGAGATTGAGCCTTAAGAGAGAAGGTTGGGTCCAGTTCCAGCAGTAGGCAGCCAGCCCAATAAAACCTTATAAGTGGTGCTTTGTTTTAGGTTTTGGGAGTTTGGGATGAGGCCATGAAGCCTCCCTGGATCCAAATGTAGTCGTCGTTCCGAGATCAGATGTCCTAAGTATTGAACCTGAGTTTGAGCAAACTGCAATTTTTCTTAGGAGACTTTGTGCTCCTCTAAGGCCAGAAGCTCTGACAGGCAGGTGCTGTCTTCCCGTGCAGAGGATTGAGAAGAGAGCAGGGAAGCAGACCATCTATCTGGGCATTGGAACCAGGTGGGGCCCACAGAACACTTCCCATCCTCCAGCTCAGCCTTTAAGGGTTGTGGAAAGTAAGGGCGTCACTGTGCGGTGCAGGTGGATTGCTGTCCTTCCCAAGTGAAAGCAAAACAATGCTGGTTGCCCTTACCAGCTGGGGTGCTGTGGGTCAGTTACAGTGACTAATGTGTGTTTGGGGGAGTGGATGTCAGCAGCTTATGGGGCTCATGTACAACAACAGGGTGCCAGGGGATAGCATGTAATTTACTGCTTGGAGGTCCTGGACACACCTCCATCCTTGGCCTTTGGGTTTTCTCACAGGTAAAATGGGGGTATCGGTAGGACTAGGGCATGGGGTGCATGGGATGATGAGTCCCCGAGCCTGTGATCCTCTATTCTGGGCTCGATGCCTTAAAAGGGCTTCTTATCCATACGGTATTGATTAATTCTGGGGAGATTAATTAATTCTGAGGGATCTCTTTTAATCTTAGTGGGGGGTGCACTGTAAAATCTGGAATATCACTGACACAGGGACCGTGAGTGCAGTCAGAGTAGGGTGAGGGCCTCTGGAAAAAGACCCCTTTCAAAACTACGTATTAAACAATTAAGCAAAGCCAAAGTCACATTAATTCTCTAAAGTAAAAATATCAAACTAGGAATATAAGCATTCTTCAGTGAGGTTAGTTAAAACTAAAAAGCCAAGATCAACTTGACCTAAAAGTTTGAATACTCCCCAGATAAAGAGAAGTATCTCAGCATAGCCTGTTTTCACTATGTCAATTAGAACATACTATTGTAAGATTTACTTTAACACCTGCTAAAAGGCCCAGCTTATTCAGGAAGAATTCTATCTTAAAGGTAAGATTGCGTTTTAATCAAAGGGCAGTGGCTCAGCTCACATTGAAGGCAAGGCATACAGTCTTCATTAATATGCTTCCAGACAAGCTGATACCCTGGAAAAGAATCAAAGCAGTAAATTTCTTGTGTTAAGCTAACTTTGAAGAATAACCCACTGATAAGAAACTTGGTATCTCTTCAAAAATAAACATTTTGGGACCATCTGGCAGGTCTGCATCCCTAGCCCTTTGTCTCTCAAATCCCCTAGACAATGCAGCACCCCGTACTCTCTTGTCCCCTCCTGGCGTGAGCCAGGAGCTCTGCCCTCTCACTTGATCTCTAAATGAAAGCCTCTCCCTGGCTCTCCTACCTTGGATGTTTGCTAAGTTCATTCTTCAACTCCGCAAACAAGAACCCCGGCATCATCACTAGAGGATTGGTTCATAAGGAGGTTGTGGGCTGATCCTGCAGGAACAGGTGATCAGTGCCCACGGACTCAGCTATGGTGCTGCCAGAGACAGCAGATAAAAGGTGTCAAAGTGTCACTTAAATCCCCTGGTTGGCCATCTTGATTACTAATGTCAAGTTCTACATTATTTCCCCCTTTGAAGGGAAAGAAATTACAGCCTGGTATTTTTCTAAGAAATCTCGGCCTGGTACATGAATAGTGCAGAGGAACTAAGGAGGAAGGGGTGTGTCTCTCTCCAGGGCCTAAACAGAAGGGGACAGGTTCAGAGACAGGAATCTGTGGAGGCCCCGCTGCTGGAGCCGCTTTAGTGCCCCAAGGCCAGGGCTGCTTCACTTGCCAGAGCTGAAAGTTGGGATGTTGGCATTGCTGTTTTAGGTGACTCCTCCAGGGTGTGAGCATGCTGGCTTGCCAGGTCAGCCAAATCGGAGAGGACAGATTCCAGTCCCTTCAGGTCTCCATTCTGTCCTAGTCCTTTTAACGAAAAGGTTAAGACCCAGGTTTTAGCCTGTTTAATAGAGTGAAATGCTACTGGGCTGGATTCAGCGTCTAAAGGAGACCAAGGTTTTCTTTGAGAATAATCTGAAGTCAGTTGTAATAGTCATGAACAGGTGCATCAGGCTTTGTACGGAAACCTGAATTTATTCCAATCAACAGGCTTAGGAGAAGCAACTGTCATTGCTCCCTGGAGGTTTCCAGCGAGTGTTCTAGCATCTTGCGAAAGTTAGGAGTCTGTTTCTCCTGATCCCTTTCAGGATAGGATGTTCCCATCAGGCTACTTGGCCTGGCCGTCAGCTACAAGCATGTGGGTTAACTAATTAATTTGAATCTGAGAAACCAGGTTGGTAAGCTTGAAAAGCTATGTTAAACACAGCAAACCCACAGGTTCCTCAGTCACTCTAGGGAACTCTTTGACTACGGCTCAAATTTCAGTCTTAGTCCAGGGAACAGGAGAAACTTGGCATTTATTGGGATCCTCAGAAGACTTAACTCTACAAGACAGGTTCTAGTCAACGAGGAGAGGAGGGAGCAGAGGAGGTGGGGACAGTGCAGAGGCAGTAGAGGAAACTGTCGCTGGAGGCAGACCCTGAGCCGGAGGGTTCCTAATACTCCCTGCGTCCTGGGGGGCCCACCCTTGGTGCTGCCAACATCCAGCAACAGGAAAGAAGTATGGCTTTAGTGCATTTGCATCATTCCTCAGGGGTGGAGAGAAGTTCATCTCTGTATCAATGGGTAATTACCTGGGCAACTGAGGGCTTATCTGTACCTGAGAGGTGAGGGGGAGGGCTGGTTTTGCTTCTGCTGGAGCAGGAGAGAGAAACGGCCCAGTCTGCAGTTTGTAAGCAATAAACGGATTTTAAACTTTATTTCTCCCTTTGACTGATTTTGGTTTTAGAGGTATTTTTGCCCCGGAATTTCCTCTCCCCGGACTTACACCAATTAACATAGGTGCCGTGTTCAGTTTTGACTATTTTAGAGCCATGCTGCTGAATTCAGGTTTGGAAGACTAAGTTTAGGGAGATCAAAAGTTTCCCATATTTAATAGCCATTGGTGCCCTAAATCAGTTTTAGTTATGTTGGCCCATTTAGTTAGAAGTGTGCATGAGGAGGGCTATGGCTTTTAAACACAAAATTAGCTGTGGCCCTGGAAATGCTTTGGGGGGCCCCTCAAAGTACCTCAATGAATGGGATCCTGTTCCTGAGTGGTTTTCCTCTGGAGCAATAAGGACTATTCCTAAGCAGCACAGCTCCACAGTCTGGTTCCAGAAAGGAATTGGACCAAAGGCCAAACAAGTAAAGAACAAGGCCTTAAAGCAGGTCCCAAATAAAGCAGGGGGAGCTCAAAAGGCAAAGACGGCGGAGCTTGAAATCCAGGAGAAAACTGACCCTCCAGCTCCAGGGCCGGGCACCTCACCTGGTGCTCACCAGCCCCAGAGCTCTTGGGGGTTTTCTCTGGGTTCCACTCCTGACACCAAGTAAGCTTACCCTTACAACTGTCGGTTATTTTTCCAGCAAAATGGGCTTATTCAGGAACAGCAAGGAATTGCACTTTGGGACAAGAAAGCTACTGTAAAACCCCAAGAAAGTGCGGATAGAGGCAAGGGGAGTTGGGAGTTGTTCTAAGCACAAAGCCCATTGGAGGAATCTGGGAGTCCCACGTGTTGTGGCAGCTCACCGGCTGAGTTGTGACAGTCTCCCATTGGCTGGGCTGTTGCTGGGGTAGATGGAAGCCTTCTGTCCTCCTGGGTGGTAAAGTGGGAAATACAAAGTTGCAGGTGTCCTTGCCTGCCTTCCCATTGAGGCGGGATTGCTCGGGAGGGTGGTACGGAGCTCCCCCTGCAGGCCTCCTGATGTCATGTCAGGGAGGCTTCCCTTGATCAGTTTTCCTAATACTCACTGCGTCCTGGGGGGCCCACCCTTGGTGCAGCCAAAATCCAGGAACAGGCTCTTGGATTCACGTGACAGCTAAAGAGCACCAAACCCTGACTGGGTCTGCAGCTACCTCATGACCCGAAAATAAAGATTTCCCAGAGTTGAAGCAGATGACATCGGACAAGGTAGCTTCCCCAAGATGAATGGGCCAGGCCTGTGTACCTTTCTCGCTTTTTGCTGCTTCGGTCTCCTTCACGAAGGAAATTGTCCTTCTCTTCAGTTCCCAAACCCTTGCAAAAGGAGGAAATCTCTTTTTTCAGTTACGGTCTTTTGGAAACAGCTTCATCATGATCCTGTGAGCTTTTTGGAGGGTTAGAAAGCTCAGAACTCACAAAGTCTTTCTTTCTTCTGAACTATTAACTGACTGACTCAGGATTCTTATCCAAAGTCACGGCTCTGAATTTGCAACCTTACAGGCTGTATTATGGATAACACAATTGGTTCTAAACAGTTATTTTGAGATAACAATGCTATTATAGTACGTTTGAAGTTTTGCTGTTTTGAAAAAGTTCACCAGGTATCTGCTCCATGATCACACGGACACTGCGTCTGTCCTGATCACTGGGTCATTCCTGTGTCCCTTGCCGCACTTGCCATCTGCTTTTATGCCTGCTTTAAGCAGGGGCTCCCAGGAGGTATACATGACTCTGGTGCTTCTGTAGGGGGCACTTACCTCCCCTATATCAAGATAAGTGCCAATAATATTTTCAATGGACTACTTTCAGACCTCGAGTGCTGATTTAGGACCATCATGCAACCTGGAATTGTCTTGCTACTTCTTCTGTTTTGTATAATTGACTTTTGTATTTTGTTGCCTGTCAGACTTGTAAAAGTAATGTACCCAATAAAGAGCTGATCTCCAATGCTTATAATCTTGATAAATATGGACTATAGGTGGGAGGCGCCTACGTTCTCCCTCCTAACCTTCCTTGTTACTCAAATGTGGCCCTAAGTGGTTTCCTACTTCTATGTACTTTCCCTCCAGTGTGGGACGTGACAACCAGGAAAGGTCCTTCCTGGCACTAAGGGACAAACCCCCTAAATATGGAAAACCTGACCCTTGACCAACGATGTTCTCAAAGAAAACATTGAAAGGGGGAAATGTGAAAATCAGTAAAGGGAAGCCTGCTCCACACAGCAGGGGTGCCCCGTGGCAGGAGCTCTGGCGCCCACCCCCCTTCTCAGCTGCACCCCACAGGAAGGAAGGGTTTTACTCCCAGCAGGAGCAGGGGAGGTTTCCGCTCCCCCAGCCACAGTCCAGCCAATGAGAGGCTGTCACAACTCAGCTGGTGAGCGGCCACTGACACCCCCAGAACCCCCTTTCTCTATGAAAGGGTCTCCTCTGCTCTCTGGACCTAGCTGGGGTTTGCTGTAGCTCGTGTATCACAATTTGCAATTCTCTGCTGTTCCAGAATAAACCCATTTTTGCTGGAAAAATGATTGACAGTTTTATATTTAAGGTTAAAAATCCAGTTCCAACATGTGTTTGTGGGGCTTCCCACAGAACACCAAGCAATTCTTGGACACTGGTAGGGTGTCCAAGAATTCAACTTAATTCAACTCAGTTCTGACACTCTATACCCAGAGATAGGGTCAGATCCCACAAATTAAGGGCTGGGTCCTACGAGACTGCCTCCCACCCCACTTCAGACACCAGCGGAAAGTTCAGGTTGTCACTGTACTTTTGACAAACCAGCTATAAACCTGAGGTTCCCACAACCCTCTCCTTCGGTTGGATTAGAGCGGCTCACAGAATGCAGAGAACATTTTACTCACTAGATCACTAGTTTATTATAAAGGGATACAATTCAGGAACAGCCAGACGGAAGAGACACACAGGGCAGGGTGTGTGGGGAGGCCCGGAGCCCCCGTGGCCTCTCTGCCTCCACTGCCCCCAGATCTCCAGGTGTGCACCAACTGGAAGCTCTCTGACGCCCTCTCCTTCTGGGTCTCTATGGAGGCTTCCTTTCGTGCGCGTGACTGAGTCATTGGCCTGCAGCTGATCCAACCACCAGCCCCTCTTCCCTTCCTGGAGGTTGTAAGGTGCAGCAGAAAGTTCCGACCCTCTAAGCTCAGGGCTGGTTCTCCTGGCTACCAGCCCCCATCCTTATGAGACAGGGACCGTGGATGTGGTCAGAGTAGGGTGAGGGCCTCCCGTGAGGGGGCAAGGCGGGATATTTGCAGTCAGAGCAATGTAACTACATGCAAGGAACCCCCCCCCTGCTAAAATTCTATGTTAAACATTGAGCTATAGAATCATTCTTCAGTGAAATCAGTTAATGTTCCCCAGATAAAGAAGAGTAGCACATGTTTTATTATGCTAACCATTTATAATCATGTGTAAGGTTCTCTTTAGCATACTAAAAGGCCCAGGCCTCTGTGCTGTCTTTCCTCCTTCAGATCTGATGAAGTGATTTTGCAAACTGGGCAACTAATTTAGCAAGTAAGTCCAGGCATAAACAACACAGTAAAAGGCAAGAAGGATTCCACCTTAAAGATAAGATTGCATTTTAATACCCAAGAAGTTAAGACGTTAGAAATTCTTAAGCAAACAATACCTCAGCCCACCTTAGGGGGCTGAGCAGGTGGCCTTGTTTCATATGCCCCCAGACCAAGATGCTGGTATCTCAAGGAGAAATCATCAGAGGAAGTTGCTTGTGTTAATTCTAAATATTCAGAGACCACTTAACAAGTCCACACCCCTAAGTTTTTTTCATGTTCTCGAAAAATCCTCAACTGTCTATAAAACCCCCTAGACAACGCACCACTACGGACTCTCTTGTCCCCTCCTGGCGTGAGCCGGGAGCTCTGTCCTTTCACTGTATCTCTAAATAAAAGCCTGTACTTTGCTCTCCTACCTTGACTGTGAAGCTCATTCTTCGCCGGGGTCCAAAAGCCCCCTTATTAGCGTAACAAAAGACACTGCCCGCTCTCAGTACTTGGGAGGTTACAGGGCTTTAGGGTCTCTGTGCTGGAAAGGCAAACATAGATTAAATATATCTTATTATAAATCACAATATCTCAACAAAGTATTATTGGTCCCTCTTTTACATGGGATACATGGTGTCAAGGAATCATGGGGCTCCAGGCCCAAATCACACAGTCAGTGCAGCCCCAGCCCCTGGCCCCTCCCAGCAGGTATTTCCTCTTCCCCTGGAGTAAAGCAGGTCACAGGGTCAATGGCCTGCTGGGTAAGAGCCACGACCGGGCCGCAGGCCAGATGGAGGGGGACCAACCCGGGGGGTCCCTAGGTGAAGCTGCAGCGCCAGACTCAGAGTGACCCGGCCCGGGGCTGGGGAGTGTGCGCCCGACCAGTGAGGGCACTCTTTCCTGTCCTGTCCCCAAAGGTGGGCAAGGGCCGGCAGGTGAGCCGCTGGCAGAATGGCCCACCACGAGAAGAGCTGTTGGACCCACCGAGTCAGAGCTTTGGGCAGACCCAGCAGCAATGCAGTTGAGGATGGGGGTGGAATGTTCTGGATCAAACAGGCAGGCTGCCCTGACCCTGTGCAATCCCTTACTGCTTCCAGCACCTGCCCTTCTACTCACACCTGAGGCTAAAGGGGGATCCCTGTAGGGCCAGATAACAGAGAAGGAAGAATTCCCAGCCTGGTTCTCCATGGGTCAGTTCAATGTGAGGGAGAAAGCCGGAGAGAGATGGGGCCGCACTGCAGCCCACGCCGGTGGCCTGACGACCTCTGTGAGGGGAAAGGCCCCCATGGACAGAGCTGCAAGCCCGTTACTCACTGGACCCTTTGCCCCAAAGGGGGGCATGTATTGGGGTGTGGTTGCTTGCCCTGTTGCCAGACCTCAGGGGCACCTCTTGGGGCTCAGAGCATTGACCCTGGGTCCTGTTGGATTCTCCCAGAGGAGGACGCCGCCCCAAATCACTCACGGAAGGCGTCTCTTGATGCAACAAGCAAGAGGAATTTATTCAGAGGCCAGCTAGCTGGGGTCCATGCGTTAGCCCGACGCAGCGGGTCTCAACGAGGACCCCGAACTCACAAAGCCAGAAGTTTTTATAGCATTTTCAAAGGGGCAGTATTTTCTACAGTCACAATACAGTGTTTTTTTTTCATAGACACATAAATTTTCGGCTGACGCCTCATCCTGGGGGTCTGGTTAGATAAAATCACTTTCGGAATGTTTAGGGTGGTTCTAGCAAGATAAGCTTAACTGATTGAGGTTGGCTAACTAAAGGTCACTACAATTAACACTGGCTGACTAACTTATTTTTCAAAGTTCTAGTAATTTTTCTCCTTCTAGGTTAGAAAATGGTGTTTGAGCCTTTAAGATGGCTGTGCTTATGCTAACTTTTGATTCTTCAGGTTCTACAGTCCCACATCAAGTGTCATACCCAGTGGCAGGACACAGCTCAGACCTGCCAGTTGGCCCACACCATTCCACCCGAAAGCTGCCTGCTGGACCAAGCAGAGCAGACGTGGTCGTCCAGAGGGTGGACACCCTTCCTGGCTCAAGGTGTCAGTCAAACACCTTGGTGAGGTGGTGGTGGTCAGGGGTAGGACAGTTGTGTCCAGGACCCAAGGACAGGACTGCCTCTCGTCACTTCCAAGACCACTGGTGCCTTCCCAAAGGGAACGTTTCCAGCCGAGGACACGACAAGGTACTGTTGACCCAACAGCTTTGGATGCCACAAGGGGTTCCTCATGCGAGGACCACGTGACGCTAGTCCTAGGGAGGACGGCCGGCTGCTGCTGCTTGTTGGTGGGAACAAAGCGCCCTCCGGCCCAGTTCTGATGGTACAGACATGTGCCCAGCAAGGGCAATGAAGGCCTAAACCTCAGAAGGGGTCGATCACGCATTGCTGGGCCTAGCAATGTAGTAGCTGAGGGCGGGGAGAAGGCAGGCTGGGTTCTGGAGGAGCGACTTCAGTGTGGCTCTGGGCCCAGCGGCAGCAGCGGGATCCAGAGCTCATCCCGGTCACCTCACTCTTCGTGTTACCCCAGGATGACCAGCCTCCTAGGGTCCAGAAGGGGCTGCTCCCAAAACCAACAGGAAGAAGCCCTGGTGAGCAGCTGCTGTGGACTGTGACTGTCCTTGTGATGCGAATTCAGACCCACCTTCGGGGAGGAGGGCCCACTCCCCAGCTGCTGGGGGCTGCCTCTGTGGGGGAAAATGCTGCCACTTGAGGCCACACCTCTTTCAAGGCGCATCCTGCTTCCACTGTCTGACCAACACAAGGGTGCAGAGACCTGGACCCTTTGCCCTGCTCTGGACATCTCCAAAGGGCCGTCCAAGCTCCGGGCTCCTGAGGGGCCAGCTCAGGTCTTTGTCTGGCTGCCTGCGGCTCATCTGCCTCCCCCCGCACCCTCCCCCAGCCTTCTACAGGGCTGGGCCTCCTTCTCTGCATCCTACACAGAGCCTGCTGCCCAGGGGCCACAACCTGGGGCAGTCTGGCAGGGCCTCGTTAGCCCCTGGATCTCAGCTGGAGTGAGGCGAGAGCACTGCAGGGCTCTGGGCAGGGGGGGCTCGGCCTGTCCTCCACTGTGACAGGTCTGCTCCCGCTGCAGCCCTGAGGACCCAAGCACGGCGGCTGCACTCATGTGGGAGGGGAGGGGCCTCGGCCTCAGAGGCAGTGGGGACAGCGAGATGCTGCGTGCCTTGGCAGGTGGGGCCACATGGACTTGGTGTGGGGGCGAGGGGGCAGTGGAGCTGCCATCCCCTGCCCTGGGGCAGACCAGGTAGCGGAGTGCAATGGACTGAACTGAATGCTCCTCTGCCTCCAAAATCGTATGTTGAACTCCTAATACCCAGTGTGATGTTAGGTGGGGGTTTAGCAGGTAGTTAGGTCAAGAGGGTGGAGCCCAAGTGATAAGATTTGTGGTAAAGCAGACTCCACAGAGCTCCCTTGCTCCTTCTGCCATGTATGGGCACAGTGGGAAGTTGGCTGTATGCACCCAGCAAGACAGTCTTCCCAGAACCCCACTGTGCTGGCACCCTGATCTTGGACGCCAGTCTTCAGAACTGTGAGGAATAAAAATCTATTGCCTGTGAGCAACCAGGTCTATGGCACTTTGTTATCACAGCCGCAGCTGCCTAAGACGGGAGGTTTTAGAAGATCCTCAGGTCTCTTGCGTTGGAGTTAGGATGGTGACTCCGTGAGCCCTCCTCCAGAGAGTGGCACGTGGGTCTGCGAGTCTGGGGTTGGGGGAAGTCTGGCCCTTGGACATAAAGGGCAGTCATTGGTGTAGATGCATTTAAGCAAAAGGCTGCTGGGCCCTGAGAGGGAGATGAGACCAGGACAGGGCCCTAAGCTCACGCCCCCCCAGCATGGTGGGCAGGAGTAGCCTGCCAGGGGGCTGAGAGGCAGCTGCCAACCCCTGCAGGAGGGGCCAGGCCCCAAAGCGGGCTTGGACAGCGCTCTGTAGCCCTGACAGCAGTGTTCAGGCACGTCGCTGGTCCTGGGGCCCCTCTCTGACCCTGCTCCCCGCTCTTTTCTCCCTGGTGGCCCTCTCCCGCCTGCTGAGCACGCCTTCCCAAGGCCAGGCCCTGGTGACAGCAGGTGCCGGGTTCTGGCGCCCCCTGGGGCTGTGGTCCTGAGGAGGGGGCCAGGACGGAGCGCGGCGGCACCGCCAGCCCCTGGGGCCGCGGGGGCGGGGCCCTGGGGGGCGGCCTGCAGCCCCCCGAGGCGCGAGGGCGGGGCGGGAGCGGCCGCAGCCTGTAATTTGTAGTTATATTTAGCGGGCCGCTCTGGGCGGCCGGGTATAAGCGACCGCGCGCCCACCCTCCCGCCCGCCCGAGCGAGGAGGAGACGGCGCTGGAACCCATGGACACCGCGTACCCCCGCGAGGACCCCCGGGCGCCGGCGCCGCGCAAGCCCGAGGGCGCGGCCCACTCGGCCCTCCCGCCGGGGGCGCCGGGCCCCCCACCTCGGGACCACTTGATCTGGTCGGTGTTCAGCACCCTCTACCTGAACCTGTGCTGCCTCGGCTTCCTGGCGCTGGCCTACTCCATCAAGGTGGGCGCGCCGGTGGGGGGGCCGGCTCCGCGGGGCTGCCGGGCGGGAGGGCTGTTTCCCGGCCTGCTTGTCAAGCTGGGTGCAGCGGGACCCCACGGGCGCTGCTTGTGAGGGGCTGCCCGACAGCATGGCGATGGCCGGGCGCCTCACCTCACCGGGGCCCCTCCATAGAGGCGGGGTGCTGTCACAGCCAAGGGGGAGCCTAGTCCTAGCCCACCCAAAAGAGCAGAGAAGTCATCGGGGGTGGGGGGGTGTTAGCCAAGGACGTCTCTCTCATCAAACAGGGGCTTTTCACACGCTGGGGGCTCCCTTCAGCTCCTGGGGTGGGGGTCCTTGGAGGCTGCTGCCAGCCTTATGTCCACTGGGCCCGTAGCTGGAGCAGGACACAGGGGTCCCCAGAGGGCCAAGCTGTGAGTCCAGTTGGGGGTATGAGGGGGGTGGGTTGGGCCCAGGGCAATGTCCCCTCAGGGGACCCCTCCATCCAGATTTTGGGTCCCATATGGGTCCTCCAAGGTGTGGACCCAGTGGCTGCCTGGTGGGGGAGGCAAGGCCCTCAGGCTGCAAACCCATGCACAGACCTGGCCTGCTGGTCCCCAGGCTCGAGACCAGAAGGTGGCCGGAGATTTGGAGGCAGCCCGGCGCTTCGGCTCCAAAGCCAAGTGCTACAACATCTTGGCCACCATGTGGGCATTGGTGCCACCCCTGCTGCTCCTGGCACTGGTGGTGACCGGCGCCCTGCACCTGTCTCGGCTGGCCAAGGACTCCGCCGCCTTCTTCAGCACCAAGTTTGATGACTCAGACTACGACTGACAGCTGGACTCTGTCCCCATCCTGACCCAGGGCCCCTGACCCCAGGACACCCACCACCATGGTGCTGCCCCAGGGGCTCCAGCCTGACCCCCTGGGGTCCCCACTCTGCTGCAGGGCCTGGTGCCCTTCCCCCAGCCTGGGAACCTAACACTGACCCTGAAGAGCCCCCATTTAGACCCTGACCCCTACCTTACTGCCCCCAGCTCAGACCCTCCCTCCCATCAGCCAGCCTTGTTTCACAATTAAAAGCACGGAGTTCTAGAAAATGCCTCCTGGAGCTTGTTCCTGGCTGGGGTTGGGAAGGGAGCTACCCTAGGGACCCCCGCAGTCAGATCCTCTTGGACTGACCCCAGCGTTGATGGGCGACATCCCGTTCCATCTGCGGGGTTGCCCTCTTTGCTCAGGCACTGGGCAGCTTGTGGTTTCTGGGGTGGAGGTGCCTCAGTATTTTAGAATGAAGTTTGGGAACCCAGGCTTCGGACTCTGCTGCCCTGCTGGGTGCTGTGGATTAGTGGCCTGTCTTCCGGAATGTGGGTGGTGTCTTCCCAAGTCCACATCTGCCCATCCCCAAGTCTGTGTGCACACACGGGTGCATGTGTGTGTGCACAAGGTAAGTAGGAGCCCCTGGCCAGGGACCTCTCTCATCCTTGTCTTTATGTTCCTCGGTGGACTGGGCATGTGCTGACCTTCTTTAGGTCACTCTGACATCCTTGTGACCCCTGCGTCCCTTAATTCTGAGAAATCCCAGTTCTCCCCTCCTGGGTCAGTGGGGCTGGTCATGCTGTTATCAGGCCATGAACCACACACATGCACAGGATCACACACCCACACAGGGTTGTGCAGAGGGAAAAAATTGGGGGATGAGGACATTTTCTGAGCATCTTTGCTGCTAGCTGCGTGTCCTTGTATTATTTCACCTCCCTCGTGTGCCTCTCCCAACCAGAGAGAGAAGAGCCTGGCAGAGACGGGATGGGGAGGGGGACTGCTAAATACACACACACCCTGTGTGGCTAGGGGTGAGGCCCCTTGGGCCTCACTGTGGCCAGGACAATGAAAGGGCAGGCTAATTGCAGGGGCCTTAACCGCAGGGTGGCTCACAGTTTTGAGCACTCCACCCAGGGCCCCTTCCCTCCCAAGGGAGGCCCCTTTCCCTGGGCTGGGTGGAGGTGTCTCTGTCTAGCTGCTGTTCTTGGAACCCCCAGAATACCCTCCCTCCTGTGGCAGCAACAGCAGGCCTAGCTGTCTCCACAGCGAGTGTAGAGAGTGTCCTGGCCACATGCCAGCAGTGCCCAGCCCCAAGCTGGAGTGTGTGCTGCTCCAAGACAGCCCTGGAGGTTGGTGTGTGCTGGCTGGGGCCTGGGATAGGGACGGAATGCTGGCCTGTGCTGGGCCCTGGTCCCATGACAGACCAAGGGCAAAGCCAGTACTTGGGCCAGGGGAGAGACAGAGGCCAACTCTGGTCCCAGGTATGGCTCGAAGAGGGGCTAGGAGCTGGGGTGAGCTTGTGTGTGGCTGAATACAGATCTCCAAGCATGGCAGGGTCTGCTGGTCCCCACATTTGGTGAGAGGAGCAGAGATTGTCTGGCCTGTGCCCAGGTGCTGAGGACAGAGCAGGCAGTCAAGCTGGGTGTAGGCGGGGTTCACCAGCAGCCCACACTCCCACATGCCGTCTCCTAGGCAGGCTAGGGCCCCTGGCCGTGTGTAGGTAATTGGCTGCCATGGGACCCGGAGCAGCCACTCCAATATGTATCACCCTGCCACAGCACCTCCACTCCGAGCTGAAGGCTACACACACGTGGGGTGCAAGCAGCAGGTCTCAGGCTGCATTGGGCCTGTGGGCACAAGAGTCTGCTGCCCTGGGATGACCCCTGGCCACCCTGTGCTGCTTTAGCAGCCCGGCCTTGGCCTTTGCTGCACAGCCAGCAGTTGATAGAGAGCCTGTGCCCCACTGCCCCAGGCCGCATGTCCTCGGGCAGTCAGCACAGCATGCTGGTCTGCTACTTGCCCTGCTGTGTCCCCACATGCTCTCCCACAGAAACACAGGAGACAGGCCCTGGCGCAGGCGCTCCCCATCTGGCGCTCTCCCTCACGCAGCTTTGTCCGCCGCTGCGGCTTGGTGTCTGCTTCTTGAACTTGGACTAGCTCAACAAGGAGAACAGAGGAGAGCGGTTTGCCAGAGTGAAGGAGGGGAGGGTGCCATTGGGATGCACCCCCATGCTCTCCTGGAGCGTCACTGCACTTCTCCAAGTGGCAGGGGAACTGATCCATTAAGAAACCCTCACTTCCAGGAGGGGCACACCAGCCTCTCACAGAGACGAGGCTTGGCCGGCACTGACGTGCAATTCCTCAGGCCTCACCAAGATTGGGTGGCAGAAGCGTCGCACCTCATTCTTAGGAAACCCGAGGGTGACGTGCCAACTGAGGGGATGAGGGCCCAGGAGAGGTGGGGCAGAGCCTCCAGCCACGGCAGCCTGCCCGGGGACAGATGGGCCCAGGGCCACGGCCTTGTGCCCATGCACAGGGTGGCCAGGGGTCATCCCAGGGCAGCAGACTCTTATCTTTGCAGCCCATTAGCCAAATGTCGGCATAGGGATTGGTGGGCAGAAGGTGGTCCTGTGCCCACAGGTCCTGTGCCACACTTGGCCCTGGTCCTTCGGGCTGGTCAGCGCTCCGCACCCCAGTCCCTTCCTCGCTGCGGAAAGGCACGCAATGAAGGCTTGCAACCTGACTCAAGTGGTCCAGAGGCCAGAGCGGCCAAGGACTGCGGATGCTGAGTCCCACCACGGCCCCACATCAACTGTGTGATGTCCCTTTGGGGTGGAGCTGCAAGGAGAGCCCCGTGTGACCCCACAGGGGATGGAGGCCCGGGCCTGCCCACGGCATCTTTGGGGTGCAGGTGCAGGTGTGGGCCCAGAGGGGCCGGCAGGGAGGTGGCTGGTGTGGGAGGCTGTGGGGAAGCCACCCATCTGGGGTGTTTAGGTTGGGGAGGGCTTGAGGCACACAGTCTTGAACTGGCTAAAAATCAGACTTTACGTGGAGCCTGAGCTGGGCTACAGAGGATGGTAGGCCCGGAGGGGGTCAACGATAGGTGGTGGCGACCGTAGAAAGAGTGGTCAACGGGGAGCACCCGAGGGCTCTAAGGCCAAAGGGCCCTGTTGTTCAAGGGCAGTGCCCAGGACAGTGCCCAGGTGAAGACATGGTGGGGCTGCAGGGCCCAGGGGGTCCCAGAGGGGGTCCTGTGGGCTCTGGTGCTGGTGTCAATGTCTTCAAAAGATTCTCCCATGTCTTCTCAAATTCTCTTTGAGGAGAACTTGCTGGTTCTGCTTCCTACGGGAGTGACCTCTGTATCCGGCCAGCTGAGTAGGGGAAGTAGACCTTGTGTCCTGTAGGGTGAGTGGGCACCCTGTGGGTGAGGGCACATACCCTGGCTCTCTGGCATGACTCCTGCACACGCAAGTGCAAGACCGCCTC